>NC_142479.1:66786969-67090000 GCF_049115385.1 Moschus berezovskii
CTGCACGTTCTCTCCGTGCCCTCTCGAGTTTTCCTCATTTATTTGCTTGCTGCCCGCCTTCCTCTCCTTTTCAGCGCCCCACTTGCCGCGCCCCTCCACTTCCTCCTTTTCTGTTTCTACCCATCCATCCACCTGTCTTCGGTCTTTCTCCTCCTTTTCTTGCACCCGCTGGACATTCTCGGAGGTTCCAGGGGGCGCGGTGGAAAAGTACCAGTGGGCATCGGGCGCCCCCTCGTGTCCCACTTGGCCCAGCCTGGCCTCGGGCCTGGGAGAGGTCGGAACACTCGCCCCATCACCTTGATTCAAACCAGTTTACTCGGAGGACATTCAACTTACAGTTGTGAAAATAATGTTAAAGCTCACCTGAAAAAAAAATAAACAACTCATCTTTTCATTCTTTTCGTATCTACTCTTTACTAAATATGGCTGCTATAAATATAATAACGGATTTCACAATGGATTTTCCTGAAAGTCAGATTGACAGCTTTGCATAAGGGCACGCAGAACTCCAGAGCTACCTGGCCTGGGGAGGCAGAGCACAGCGGCCTCCTGGCCAGCTGTGTTGACTCAGCGCAGCTGTGACCTCTCTGAGCCTGACCCTCCTTCTCTGCAGAAGGGAGATGAACAGCTGTGCCTGATTTGTAAGTTGACTGTGAAGCTCAGACCAGCTAATGCAAGGTGGTGCCTGTAACAGAGCCAGGCAAACAGAAGGCTCTCGCATCATAGTATTGGCTACCAAACTGCCCTGTGTTGTTCAGTCGCTAAGTCGTGTCTGACTCCTCGTGACCCTGTGGACTGCGTCACACCAGGCTCCCCTGACTTTCACCGTCACCCAGTCTGATCAGATCCATGTCCGTTCAGTCGGTGATGCCATCCAACCGTCTCATCCTCCGCTGTCCCCTTCTCCTTTTGCCTTCAGTCTTTCCCAGCATCACATCTTTTCCAATGAGTCAGCTCTTCGCATTAGGTAGCCAAAGTATTGGAGCTTTAGCATCAGTTCTGCCAATGAATAATCAAGATTGATTTCCTTTAGGATTGACTGGTTTGATCTCTGTGCTGTCCAAGGGACTCTCAAGAGTCTTCTCCAGCCACACAGTTTGGAAGCATCAATTCTTCCATGCTCAGCCTTCTTTGTGGTCCAACTCTCATATCTTTACATGACTACTGGAAAAATCACGTTTACCTATACGGACCTTTGTCTGCAAAGTGATGTGTCTGCTTTTTAATACCTTGTCTAGGTTTGTCATAGCTTTCCTCACAAGGAGCAAGCAAATTGCCCTTAGAGAAGGATATTTGAGAAAATACAAAACACACATGTATATAGCTTACAAAATTGCAATAAGCATATAAAAAGCTCAAAGTATTTGTTTACAGCCATAAAGGATTTCTTCCTGAAATGATGTAATTCATATTTTCTGGAGCGTCTGCTGTGGGCTGGGTGCTGTTCAGAGGGGTTAAGTGCTTAATGAGGCTCTCAGGGCTGGTCCCTCTGAGCCCAAAGTCCTCTCCACCAAAGCTCTCTAGTCCACTTTCTCTTTTCTCTGGCTGCTAACAATTTAAACTTTTTCCTTTCACTTAGTTCTCAGGACTGCACAAGGACCACCTCAATGGAGTCATCCTAGGTGTCCTTACACGAGGATTCTGCCTTTTTATCTCCCTCATCTGCAACAGGGGTGCGCCTTCCAGATATTTCCTTCATCAGTACTTTCACGGCCATCAACTAGATCTGAAACTGTCCTCTCGCCCCAAAAGAAAGCTGCCCAATCCCCCTCCAGGTGCTCAGTCCCACTCTTCCTCCTTTTTGTGGAACTGGGCCCTGGGAGAGCCTTGGGAACCCTATAACTTGGTGCCCCCAAACCTTCTCACCCAGCAGCATATACTTCATTGTCTATCTTCCTGTATCTGGATGCCTCAACAAAGCCGTGCAGCCACTTACCACCCCAGGGTGGGACCTGAGGCCCCTAGGGTGAGCCTCTGCAACAGAGGAGGGAGTTTAACACTAGGTTTTGCAGGAGCTATGTCTGTGGTGAATCCAGAACATTCATCCCTGCAGGAACCCTGATCCAGGGCCACCTCCCCACCCCTGGCTGGCCCTGAACTAATTAGAGGAGATTCTGGGCAAAGGAGCTGAGACATTTTGGCACCTTGCAGGAGGGTCCCTACCAGCCCTCCAGTCCTTTCTGATTTCCTCAGAGGCCCTGTGAGAAACGCTCCCCTTGTGTCTGAGTACCCACAGACAGGCCTCAACGTCTCCATCACTGAGACCACCATCTGGGTTCTAACCCCTCGGACAGGTCTGGACTTTTTCAGCCTTCCCCTTGCACTGTTTCCAGACCTGGGAAAACACACAGCTGAAGCCGCTCTCTACCCCCGGCCCCGTCCTCACCCCCAGCAAATAAAACTATATATCTCTCTCCAAAACAGACACCTTAGTGTGGAGCTTGGAGCTTCTCTCCGGTCCTATCCCAGTCCCCGGGATGAGTGCTCCCAGAACCCCTCCTACCCCAGGAATCTGGCCGAGCCCCTCACAAGTCGGGATTGTAGTTGTGGATGCCGCTGGGGCCATGGCTTTCCCCGGGCCAGGGCTTGCACACTGGGCCCAATCCATGAGAGCTTTCAGGGCCGAAGGGGGACACGACTACACAGGCCCCTCGGTCATTAAATGAACACACTTTAGGCGTCTGCTGTGTGACAAGCTCTGTGCTGTGCTTTGCGGGGGAACGACTCATCTGTGCCTGGATCCCGACAAACGAATTCGTTATTTATCTTTGTAAAAAGAGTCAGCCTTCCCACGAAGACGGCAAGTGAGCTGTAACTGTTGTGCCCACTGCGGGACAAAACACCGCTAGAGAACCTTCTCTGATGAGGGTAGCAACACGCATCAAAGTGAAACCAGGGTGCACCTCCCCGCCACACCCAAAATGGCCATCTGCCGGGTCCCTCCGTCCCTGAGTTCCACGCAAGCGCACTTCCGCCTGCCACTCCCAACATGGCGACAAGCGCGCCCCGGGGCGGGGCCACGGGCGGAAGTGGGTGTGACTGGGACGGAAGCCGGGAGGGCCCGCTGAAGCGAGACGCTGGGCTGTGGGAGCCACACGCAGGGAGGGTCGAAGTCATGATTCCCCCGCAGGAGGCGTCCGCCCGGCGGCGGGAGATCGAGGACAAGCTGAAGCAGGTGGGGCTGGGGAGGCAGGGGAGGAGGTGAGGGAGGGGGCCGAGATCCGGGCCTGGCGTCTACTCAGGGAGGTAGCAGGAGTGGGAAGGGGCCGGGTACCAGGAAATCGGGTCGGGGCGAGGCTGTGGAGCCGGGCTGCGGTGGTCTCTGGCTTCTGGTGATGTCCTCCCCTCCCCGCCGCAGGAGGAGGAGACGCTGTCCTTCATCCGAGACAGCCTGGAGAAGAGCGACCAGCTCACCAAGAACATGGTGAGTAACCCGTCAGCTGGGCCTCCAGACGCTGGAGCGAGAACCCTGCGACCCAGTGGTTTTGGTACCTAAAGCCTGAGGTTTCTGGTTTGGGTGGTGATGGGTGGTTACGTCTGGGTTTCTCTAGCAACAGTGTTACACTTCTCTTTCTCTTTCCCTTGCCCTCCCCTTCGCTGAGGATGCTGCAGACCCCCATTGGCCTGGACTTTCTGCTTTCTGCCTAAGTTCTCCATTCTAATTTCTCTCCTTCCGCAAACGTTTAGTGAGACCGACTTAAGTGGGCTGGGTACTGGCGATGCGTCACCCTCAATTCAAGTGCGGGTATCACCGGTGGGGTTACCACTTCTGAGATTACTGAGGGCAGGAGACTCAGCTGTCACTCTGGGGAGCTGGAGAGGTAAAACGAGCCAGAAATCACTTATTTGTGTGTGGCTCCTGACCAGTAACTCTGAGCCTCAGTGTCCTTCTCTGCTAAAATAGACAATGCCAGTCTCCATTGTGAAAGTCATGGAAGCTAATGCACGGAATTGTCTCTTGCACAGTATCTTGTATACAGTAGGTACTCAATAAGCATGAACTTCCTTTCTTATTCCTAAAAGAGCCTGGAAGACCCACACTGAGTAGTAGATAGAAACATGGGTATATGTTCAGTAACACAGTCATCAAATGCTGCTGCTGCTGCTGCTGCTAAGTCACTTCAGTCGTGTCCGACTCTGTGTGACCCCACAGACGGAAGCCCACCAGGCTCCCCCGTCCTTGGGATTCTCCAGGCAAGAACACTGAAGTGGGTTGCCATTTCCTTCTCCAGTGTGTGAAAGTGAAAAGTGAAAGTGAGGTCACTCAGTCGTGTCTGACCCTTAGCGACCCCACAGACTGCAGCCTACCAGGCTCCTCCATCCATGGGATTTTCTAGGCAAGAGTACTGGAGTGGCTTGCCATTGCCTTCTCCGCATCAAATGCTAGTCCTTACTTAACGAGATTTAGCCTTAGAGGGAGGGGGTTTGAAGGTACCAGGAGTGCATTTGAGGCTACTCTGTATGAAACTAGTTCCTAGTTCCTGTTCAGTCTAGGGAAGCATCAGAGAGAACAGAAGTTGAGATCTGGCTTTAAGGGGTGGAAGGGAAGCCATCCTGAGGTGATTATCTAAGGAGGAGTTAATATAACGCTTGCCTTGCCTTCAAATCAAACCTCAGCCAATTTATTTGGGCCACCTCTGATCTGCCAGGCACGTGGTAGATCCTGGGGAGACAGTGGGGAACAGGTATACCCTGTCCCTCTCCTCTTGGAGGCTACTGTCTAGAAAAGCCAGAGAAAAGGCAGCAAATGCCGAAGACCTGGCGGGTGGCAGAAGCAGTGCTGGGAAAACCCTGAGGCCTGAGAGCATGGCGCTTCCCCCCGCAGGTGTCTATCTTGTCGTCCTTTGAGAGTCGCCTTATGAAGCTGGAGAACTCCATCATCCCTGTGCACAAGCAGACAGAGAACCTGCAGAGGCTGCAGGAGAATGTCGAGAAGACCCTGTCCTGTCTGGACCACGTCATCAGCTACTATCACGTGGCCAGTGACACTGAGAAGATCATCAGGGAGGGGTGAGCTCGGGCCAGAGGGCCACATTCATATCGTCTCTTGGACCAGTAGGCTTTGGAAGAGAGGGTAGAATATATCTGAGCCTAGAGTCCCCTGTGTTAATTCTGTTCTCCCCTCTCCAAGTACCATTCCCTTAGTCCTTCCTCTTCATCTTCCATCTGCCCGGGCTAATATGACTCTTCACCTTTCCAGGCCCACAGGTAGGCTAGAGGAGTACCTGGGAAGCATGGCCAAGATTCAGAAGGCTGTGGAGTATTTCCAGGACAATAGCCCAGACAGTCCAGAGCTCAACAAAGTGGTAAGGGGCCCGCAAAGTGATGTGAGAGGTTGGGAGACACCAATCCCTGCCCAGGTCTCATGAGTGACACTGAACCAGCTGAAAGATAATATAGTAGAATAAAGAGAAGGATATAATACCGTGCATATACTATAGACATTAAAATCTCTGTTTCAGGAATTACAGGTATACATTTTGATTGCATTTTAATAATTTAGCTAAATTATACGTTGTTGTTTAGTTGCTGAGTTGTGTCTGACTCTTTTGCAACCCCATGGACTGTAGTCTGCCAGGCTCCTCTGTTCATGGGATTTCCCAAGCAAGAATACTGGAGTGGGTTGCCATTTTCTTCTCCTGGGGATCTTCTTAACCCAGGGATCTCCTGCATAGGCAGGCAGGTTCTTTACCACTGAGCCACCAGAGAATACACATTACGAGTTACCTATGAAATATAAATTTAACATTTGATTTTTATAAATGCGTGGGTATTTTTTATTGTAGTGAAAAATACATAATATAAAAATTACCATTTCTAACCATCTTTAAGGGAACAGTTCTGTGACATTCACGTTGTTGTATAACCATTGCCACCTGGCTACACAGAAGACTGACAGGATCAGTACACTGTCACACTAATAACCCAGAGGGGACACACCGGTATAACCAGTATACTGCAGCCCATCAGTGGGCAGCCTGGACTCAGAGACTGGAATGTCAGGGGTTGGAGAACTTTGTTCTTGAGGGTCTCTACCAAGCTCAGATCACAGAGTGAAGAGCTCTGTGCTAGAACTTGGGCGTGGAGGTGGGCTCGAGAAGGAGAAGACAAAAAATATACCTCTCCAGGTTTACCCTAGAGGACTTACTTTTCAAATAAGGAGAAACACCAACTCCTTTCTCTATTTTTAAAGCATCTTTATTAAGATATAATTCACATACCAATAAAATTTTACCCATCTAAAGTATAAAATTTAGTAGTTTTAGTAATCAGTAATTTAGTAGTTTTGATAATCACCGAGTCATGCAACATCTCTGGAATAAATTTCATAACACATTCATCCCCGTAAAAAGAAACACATCGGCAGTCACTCTTCTTCCCTTGCCTCCCCCATTCACCGTGCCACTCGTACTCACTCATTTGTTTTCTTCATACATTTACCTATTCTGGACTTCTGTAAATGGAATCACGCAATATGTGACCTTTTGAATCTAGCTTCTTTCAAATAGCCTGTTTACAAGGTTCACCTGTGTGGTAACGTGTGTCAGCGCTTCGTTCCATTGTAGGGCTGAATTATATTGCATTCTATGGATCTATCACAGTTTGTCCATCCATCGCTTGATCACTCCACTTTTTGGTGATTATGATTAGTGTTGCTATGAACGCTTGTGTACATACTTTTGTGTGGGCATGTGTTTTTGATTCTCTTATCTGCTCTGAATACCTATCACTTATCAGATACATGATTTGCAGATATTTCCCTTCATTCTATGGATTGTCTTTTCACTTTTTTTTGAGGCGGGGGCAGGGAAGTGCTCACAGCAAGGCATGCGGGATCTCAATTCCTTGGCCAGGGATTGAACCCTCGCCTCCGTCAGTGGAAGTATGGAGTCTTAAGCCTTGGATAGTCTGGGAAGTCCCCCTCTTTTCGCTTTTTTGATGGCATCATTTTCAGCACATAAGTTTTTGACATCCAATTTATGTTTTTTCCTTTTGCTTTTCTAACGAGAGTTTCTAACAAACCCTTTTCTAACAAGAACACAAATTAATGGTGGAATGAGAAAATAATCAGCTGATACCTATAAGCACCTACTTCTTGTAAAACTCTGGGTTTCACCTGCAAGCATACATTTTAAGAGAACACAAGGGAAGGAAATAATCAAGGAAGGCTTCCGAGCGTTTCTTCTCTGGGCAAAAGGAAGTGAAGGCCGAGGAGGGCTGAGACCCAGAAGCAGGAAGGGAAAGGAAGGGTGTGGGGAGGCGAGGGCCAGCTGAGAGCTGGAGCAGCGGCGGACCCTCATCTTTCCCCCTGCCCTCCCACCCTGCCTCCCTCTGTCCCACAGAAGCTGCTGTTTGAGCGGGGGAAGGAGTCGCTGGAGTCCGAGTTCCGCAGCCTGATGACCCGGCACAGCAAGGTGGTGTCCCCAGTGCTTATCCTGGATCTGATTAGTGGTGAGGACGACCCGGAGCTCCAGGAGGAGGTGCCCCTGGAGCACCTGCCCGAGAGCGTGCTGCACGACGTGGTCCGCATCTCCCGCTGGCTGGTGGAGTACGGCCGCAACCAAGGTTAGGCGGCCCGGGCGCTGCAGCAGGCCAGAGGGAGGGAGTGGGCCTCCCCTTTGTTTCTCTAATCCACTTGCATGTCTTTGATGAGGAGTTTAGTAGGAAACAACGTGAGCCATAAATCCCTAGCATGTGTGTCAAATTGTGAATCTACCAAATCCAAGTGTTTCTTTATATACCTTCCTTTCCTTTTTCTTTCTTTTTTTCCCCCCAATTATAAAACTTTCAAATGGCACAGAAAGGTTTAGGTGAAAAACAGAAGTTCACCTCCCCGCTTCCCTGATGCCTACAGCATAACCCAAAGATGAGTACTGTTAAGGTTATTTACAGCCTTCCAAAAAAATCTTTATGTGTGTGTGTGTGAGAGAGAGTAAATATGTGCGTATCTCCCCCTCATTCCCAGGTGGAAGGACACTTGTCCTCTCTGACGATTGTTTTCTGGCTTTTGCTTTTAACTTAATGACATGCCTTGAGAGCATTCCACATCAGTACATGTATATCTGCTTCATCCTTTTTGACAGCTGCCTAATATTCTGTGGTGTGTTGGTCCCATCCTTTCTTTGGCCTGTCCCAGGATTTTTTAAAAAAAACTCCTGAGTTAAGCAAAAATTTAAAAAAACTAATGAATATTCAGTTTTAAGCTACTTAGTCCTCCACACTCTTCCTCCCGTTGGTACACGTGCCAAGCTGCCAGTGTGCCTTATCACTGCCCTCCTTCTCAAGGACTGTGTGGTGCCGGGTCCCAGGGCCACCCGTAGCAACCACACAGGCTTGTCTGTGGCTCACGAACTGCACTCTGGGAGCCGAGGGGTTGGCAGGAGCGATCCAGGGGCTCCCTTGGGATAAGGGAGGCCAGCGGATGCCTCCAGACCCCTCTGCCTCCTTCAGCCAGAACCTCTGTGCTTTGGTCCATTTTGCACGCTAGTGACACATTGGTTCGGAGCTGCTGAAAGGTACCGTGGCATCCGTATCTTTTTTCCCTCACTCATTTGAACATTTGTATTTTCTAATTTTCCAGTATTGATAAAGTGCCAGAGTGAACATGCTTGTACACTTGCTCTTCTTATTTAGGAAGTTCTTTGGGATATTTTCTCAAAGGTACGGTTATCAGGTAGAGCTGTCTGAACAGATCTGTAACCTGCTTGCCATCTTATGTTCCTCTCCGGGCAGATGGGGCTGGTGGACTGACCTGTTGACAATCCTCCAGCTGTTTGTTGTTCCTTAACTTCATTTATCTTAGCTATTTGACCGGGCTTTCATGATCCTCTAATTTTTAAAAATTTTCACTTCATTCACAGCTAAAGAATGGTCTATTTTTTCATCCTTTGCATGCTCATTCTCTTAAGTCATGTATGACTCTTTGCAACCCCATGGACTTTACCTCACTAGGCTCCTCAGTCCATGGGATTATCTAGGCAAGAATACTGGAGCAGGTTGCCATTTCCTTCTCCAGGGAGAAGGACTTCCTGACTCAGGGATCGAACCCGGGTCTCCCACATTGCAGGCAGATTCTTTACTGACCAAGCCACCAGGGAAGCCCAAGAATACTGGAGTGGGTAGCCTATTCCTTCTCCAGGGGATCTTCCCGACCCAGAAATCACATCCTTTGACCTCTAACCAAGTTGAAGCTGGATGTTAACTTTGTTTGTTTGTTTGTTTTTTTCCAAAAAAAAACTTAACCAGGAATTCCCTAGCCGTCCAGTGGTTAGGACTGTGCTTTCAGTTCCAGGGTCCTGTGTTCAATCCTCGGTCTGGTAACTAAGATCTCACAAGCCTCGGGGTGTAGCCAAAAATAAACAAAATAAAAAATAAAACAACCTTACTTTCAAAGGGAGCTCTCTGGTGGTGGTCCAGTGGTTAGGACTCTGCTTCTACTGTAGGGAGCATGGATTCGATGCTTGGTCGGGGAACCAAGAACCACAAGCTGTGGGGCACAGCAAAAACAAAAAACAAAACTCACAACTCACTATTGGTTCTGTTGGGGGATAGTTTCTCTCATAAGACTTTGCTTAATCTGGGACGAGGCTGCTCCGGGGGCTGCTCCCGGAGGCTGCACTGGGGGCTGCTTGGAAGAGGTTTGCAGGTAGGGATAGCAGGTACCCACCGCTACCCTGAGGAGCTGAGTCTGGAGGGGAGAGGGAGGCTCCCAGGCCAGGGGCAGGGACCTCAGTTGTCGCCTGTCTCCCCTCAGATTTCATGAACGTCTACTACCAGATCCGCTCCAGCCAGCTGGACCGCTCCATCAAAGGCCTGAAGGAGCATTTCCGGAAGAGCAGCTCATCCTCCGGGGTCCCCTACTCCCCTGCCATCCCCAACAAGAGGAAAGACACACCTACCAAGAAGCCGGTCAAGCGGCCAGGTGAGCCCCCTCCCGGCTCCCAGCCCACCTCAGAACCATCCCGAGGGCCACCTGGGACCTGGGTTGCCCAGGCCCCCCCGGGGTGAGCAGCGTTGGCCCCTCTAGAGCTTGTCCTCACAGTACCCCTGACTATAGGTACACGGGACAGAAAGCAGGTGTCTGCCCACCCAGCAAGGCCTGGTCCAGTGAGCACCTTTCTTGCGAGTCTGGGGGCTGCATAAATGTCCTTGGAGCGGAAGGTCACAGGCCTGGAGAGGTGGGCTGACAGGGGTGTAGGGGCAGCCACTTGCTGGGCGCCCTTGGCCTCTCTCCATCATGTTGTGAAAAGCCAGGCCTGCTGCCGCCACCAAAACCATGGAATGGGACAGGGGCAGGCATGGCGGCCTTCACCTTCCAGGAAGCCCAGGCTGCTTGACCTGATGCGTAGTTAAGAAGTAGAGAGGGGAGAGTTTACTCTTTGACAGTCCATCCATCCAGAAAGAAAAGAAATCCCAGGCCATCCTCGCCAAAGGACACAGCTGGGCTTTTGGGTTCCTCTCGAAGCTCGTGTCCAGCCATGGGGAGTCGGAGCAGGGGGGTCGTGGAGGTGAGAGAGGCCTGGGCTGCGGGTGTCCCAGGCGAACAGCTCACTGTCTGGCCTTCTTCCCGTCATCGTGAGCCCCATAGCCTGTCCTCCAGGTAGACGGTGTCCCCCCGTGTCATCTTCTGCTTGGCAAGCCTGGCTGTGTCTTGCTGCTGAGGGGTGTTGCCCTCGAGAGGCTGGGGTCTTGCAGGGTGAGGGACCGCTGCAGACCCCAGGGAGAGAGAGGGCACCAGTGAGGCTGGGGTCTGCCCCCTCCTCAGCCCATCCGGTCCAGCTGTGTTGCCGGCACGTGCCCAGAGGCACCGGTGGGACCGTCCTTTGTGACAGCGCTTTCCTTCCCTGCCCCTCAGGGAGCAGGGTTGCCTGTTCACAGTCGCCCTGCAAACCGCTCCTTCTCAGGGCTTTGTTCAGGGTTTGGAGACACGGCAGAGCAGAGGCTGCCCGCAGCCAGGGCACCAGTGGGCAGGGCGTGAAGGAAGCCAGGGTCCCTTCCCCTCCAGCGTGGATGTCCTGGCTGCCCCCCCGGGAGAACCGGCCGCAAACGGGGATTCTAGTAAGGCTGCCTGCGTGGCCACAGTCGCCTGGCACACGGGCCTGTCCATCTCTGTGCCTCGGCTCAGCGAGGCTGTGGGGCTCTTTGGGCCTCGGCAGGCCTGCGCTCTCCTCCCCTCTGTCTCTTCTCCGACCGGCACCCCAGGACCCAGACTGCATCCAGGAGCACTGCTGGCCCTGCAGGGGAGCCGGAGTCTGATCTCGGTGCTCCCACTGGACCTAAAGCAGCCTTGGTTTTGAGCCTTCCGAGAGGAGGGCTGTAGCTGTGAGGGTCTCTCTGGTTTCTGTGGGGTTTCAAGAGTTGTCAGGAGCTGGGAATGGGGGGTGGAGCTCAGAACTCATGTTGGAAACTAGGGAGACAGGCCCCCAGGATGTGATTCCCAGCTCTTGAGGAGCAAAGCTGAGAGGTGCGGTGGGTAATGAGACACCAACCTCGGCATCATCCGAGGTAGTTGGGCGCCTGATGGGCTTGGCAGCTGCCAGATCAATGTCCTCAGCCCACATCCACACAGATGTGCTGGCGAGGCTTCTGAAGGCCGTGCGGGCCCATCTGCTCCCGCTCGGCTGTGCAGCAGGAAACCGATTTGCTCATTAGTGGGGCTGCTCACTGAAGAAGGAGAACACAGCGAGACAGATGCTGAACCGGAGCCCTGAACTCGGTTGTTAGTAGCTCATTGTGGTCGGCGCACAGAGAGAAATGTCCCGCCTCCCCCAGCCTTTTGGGGAGCTGCCAGGACCTAAGCAGCCTCACTGTGTTCAGAGATGCTGGGGGACATCCAGGAGTCCCCATGGGAGAGGGACCCGAGTTACCCTCATGGGTGCCTCCCCTGCCCCCAGCTTTGTTAACGAGGCAGCTGCACACATCCATTTTGAATGCTGTTTTATTTCCCCCATGTGTTGTGCCCTGAGCTGTCTCGCTCCCATAGAGGTAGCTGACCCGAGAGGCTGTGGGCACCGCAGCAATGTTTTCATTGTTTTCACGTGTGATACTAACTGTTGGTTTTTTCCCCCCATGCCAAGAGCATGCCCCCTTTCCTGCGGCCCTCCCCCTCCAGCTGTCTGTGTAGTGGCCTCTGTTAACTTCTCCTTGGCTTTTGAGTTGTTCCCAAGAGCTTTGATGGTTTGGGTCCCTCCCCTGGTGTGTGGGCCACTCTGCCCCTGGATCTCCAAGCCTCCCACTGCTGTCCCTGGAAGCCCAGTCCCATTTCACCACCTCCCGGGTTTCCTGCTTTCGGTGGGCTACTGTTTGGCCGCATCTGGCACTGAGCATGCCCGGAGAACGCGGCCTGCCCTTCGGAGAGGAACTGAGGGCCTCGAGGTGTCCCCAGGATTCCCTTTCTGGGCTCAAGAGCTCCATGGCTTGCTCCTCTGTCCCAGGGCCTGTAATCTAAGTGCCACTCAGCAGTTTTGTGCTTTTTTGGCTTCTCCTGGTGGATCTTTGCCCCCCTCATCTCCTTCACCCGCTGCACCTCAAATGAACTCAGAACCATGAGGGTCACTGACAGAACCAGGAGCTCCCCTGGGGGAACGTTCCCCCGTCTCCTCTGGCAGGGCCTTCGGTGGTTACGGGAGGGGCCCGCCGGGAGAGATGGCCGCCGGGCGTGCTCACTGCTGGGGGTGGGCGCGGGCCTCGGTGTGGGGAGAGGGGCCGGTGGAGGGCTGCTGCTGTTTTCTCTCACTCATTTCCTAGGTCTTCTTGTCTCCTCTCTGTGTGGCTCTGGTGACAGGGACGATCCGTAAGGCTCAGAACCTTCTGAAACAATATTCCCAGCATGGTCTAGATGGGAAAAAGGGGGGCTCTAACCTCATTCCTCTGGAAGGTAATCACCCTGTGTTCCTCTCTAGTTCCCTCCTCCTCCACCGTGTGTCCACTCCCATGGCAGGGCAGAGCCTCCACCCCCCAGAGGGCCTCTGGCACAAGCCTGAGAGGGGCGGGGGGCAGGGGGGAATGGAGGTCCCTGGGGCCGTGACCCCGCTGGCTGGCTCGGGGCAGCCTTTGTGGTCTCGGCCCAGTCCTGCCTGGCTGACGGCGGCTCTGCCCCCCGGGAGGCTCCCCGCCCCCCCCATCCTGTCTCTGTCTTTCTTGTCTCCCATTTGAACTCGGAGAAGGTTCTCTGTCACGGGCAGCCCTTTCACGCTCAGACCAGCAGTGGCAGGACCAAGCCGGCTGCCCCCCGCCACCGCCCGCCTTCAGAAAGGGGAGCGTGTGCCATGGGAGGTGGGCAGCCTGTGTCCCCTCCGTCTCCCATCAGAGGAGGGACAGCCCTGCCCCGGTGGACCAGGTCCGCCTTCAAAAGAATGACCCTGGGGGACAAAAGGAGCCTGTCCCCATTCATTCGGCAGTGACATTTTTCTTACTGGACCTCTCCCCAAATATGGTGAGGCACAGCCCCTGGGGCTGAGCGTCAGACCTTCCGCAGCTGCCGGAAACTCTTCAGAAACCCTCTGTGGTCCTCACAACTTTCTCAGCCTCCGGGTTTGGGGAAGCCGGCTCCCAAAGGTGGTCCAGGCACTGCAAGTCAGGCTTGAAACGGCTGTTCCCTAGGTGGTCTGAGGCAGAGGAGGGGCTCAGAGCCCTCTCCAGTGCCCCCACACACACCCCATCTCATATTCCCCCACTGGAGATTGAGGGCTTCTTCTCAGCGCCCGCCTCCCACCCTGAGAGGCAGCCACCCCGCCCCTGGATAAATGCTGCTTGTGTTTGCGGCCGACGTCTCGCTAGGTCACGAGCATGATTTCCGAGTTAAGCACCTGTCCGAGGCCCTGAACGACAAGGCCGGGCCGCTGGCCGGTGAGTACCGCAGCCCAGCCCGCAGGCCACCGCCGCACTCCTGGCCACCCCCCGGAGGGCCCGCTCCTGCCGCCCAGCCGGCCTCCGCTCCGAGGACGAGCCAGGCCTACTCGCCTCTCTCTCCCCGGCCTCCTTCTCTCTCTCTCTCTTGGGCACTAGGTCTCCCTGCCTCTCTCCAGACGGGAGCGCAGGCTGGGTTCTCCGGGCCTGGGTCGAGGGCAGAAGCTGCTGCTGCTCGGCAGGCAGCCCCTTGGAGGATAGGGAACGTCCGCACCTGACCTCAGCAGCAGCTCCAAGGCTCTGACCCCCTCGGAGCCTGTCCCTTGGCACGTAGCATCCGGTTGCCTCCGGACACCACTGCCCCAGCCTCCAGTACCGTGGAGAGACCCCCTGCTCCTCCCGGGGCAGCTGACGACCAAGCAACCCTCCCTCTTTGGGGCTCATGTGGACTGCTTTTCCAACTTTGATCCCATGTCAGCTAGCCTCATAGACTAGAGCCCACTTCCTTTTTATACATTCCAGAAGGTCTGGCTGGGCCTGTGTCTGCCTTCAGAGGCCCAGCATCTTCTGAGATGGCGCCCGCCTCCTCAGGGTGGACACTGCCACTTGCCCATCCCTGGGTATCGTCTTCCCAATACAGTTCAGCATCCCCTGTGCTGGGGTCAGACGTGTCTTCTCCGGGAAGTCGGCTGAGGGGTCTTCTTGTGCTTGAATCCATCTCTCCCACACCTCCCATACCTGACACTCTGGGGCAGTCATACTGCCCACAGCAGAGCTGAAAGCAAAGCTCAGACCAAGGCTGGACTCAGCCCCTGTTTTTCCCCCTCCAACCCTGGCGGCTCTCCTGGAGTCCTCTCAGCTTTCTGCCAGCAGTCTTCCCACCTGCTGCCAGTCTGGCTGCAGCCCAGGAGCTGGAGAGATTCACGGCCCCCACCCCAGCAGGGAGAGGGGCTACCCCAAACCGGTAGCTCAGGGGCCCTACTGCCCCCCCAGGGAGAGACGACATGCTGGACGTGGAAACCGATGCCTACATTCACTGCGTCAGTGCCTTTGTCAAGCTGGCCCAGAGCGAGTACCAGCTGCTAATGGACGTCATCCCTGAGCACCATCAGAAAAAGACCTTCGACTCTTTGATACAGGTCTGGCCCCGCCCCGCCCCGACCAGACGCCCCAAGTGAGAGCTGTCCCTGCAGAAGCTTGAGTCCAGGCCAGGTTCATAGCCCTTAACTCCAGCCACTGCCTCCACCCCGATCCTGGGGTCTCTGAACTCGGTGGTATGTCCCGATCGGAGGCACACTCCCCGCCACACCCTTCTGGGTGCCCTCACCGGCCGTAGGAGCCAGCTGGCTGCCCCTCCCCTGAGCCCTCCCCCTGCCCTGCTCTCTCAGGACGCCCTGGATGGGCTCATGCTCGAAGGCGAGAACATTGTGGTGGCCGCCCGCAAGGCCATCATCCGCCACGACTTCTCGGCTGTGCTCACCGTCTTCCCCATCCTGCGGCACCTCAAGCAGACCAAGCCTGAGTTTGATCAGGTGCTCCAGGTACATGGGGGCAGGGGGGCCCTTGGGGACGCCAGGAGGAGGAGTTCCACCACCCAGCAGGGCCTCCCAGGAGAACTGGATCCTCTGCTCAGAGCTGGGGGCAATGGCAGCTTCCCCAGGGCCCTGGGCAGGTGGCGGTGCTCTCGGGGGAGTGAGGAGAAGAGAGTCCCCAGGGTGGGGGGGCTGAAGGAGCAGGGCTCCGGAGCCCTGCGCAGCCATGTGGCTACATCCTCAGGGCACAGCCGCTAGCACCAAGAACAAGCTGCCCAGCCTCATCACCTCCATGGAGACCGTGGGAGCTAAAGCACTGGAGGACTTCGCCGACAACATCAAGGTGCCCTTCCTCTGTCCATGCCACCCAGGCCAGCTGGCGGGGCTGCGGGCAGGGCTACCGGGGACTGGGCTCAGGAACTGCTTCTGAGAGCAGGCCTCCAAGCGGGGTGGGCCTGCCCTGCAGGGAAGCCGGCCAGCTGTGCTGCTGGTCTCCTGTCAGTACCCACTGGCCTCTCTTTCTTTCCCAGGGGCTCCAGAGGCCCCCGCCCGAGGCACCAAGCTCCTTGAGGTCCATCTTGCTCGGGTTTTTTTTGTGCCTGATAGGGTGTCCTGACACTTGTCTGCCAGGAGGTGGCGCTGTGGGCCCACAGACGGGCTCGGGGCCTCCTGAGAGCCTTTAACTCTCTCCCACAGAACGACCCGGACAAGGAATACAACATGCCCAAGGATGGCACCGTGCACGAGCTCACGAGCAACGTAGGTGCTGCTGGGGACTCCTGGGGCAGGCAAGGGGCGCAGATGGCAGGATGGGCTGGGAGGTGCTGAGTGCCCCCTGCAGACAGGGCCTTTCCCTGAAGGCCAGACCCACAGGGTGAAGCAGGCAGACGCCTACCCTCACCTGTCCTGGAACGGTCAGAGGGGATGCACCGTGGGGGCTGATCCAGCTTTTGGGCACTGCCCTTGACCTTCTTGGCCCCGTTTTCTCCCCACGCAGGCCATCCTCTTCCTGCAGCAGCTCCTGGACTTCCAGGAGACGGCGGGCGCCATGCTGGCCTCCCAGGGTACCTGACACCTCCCAGCGGGGCCCCCACCCCATTCCTCCCTCCGGGCTGGATACATGGGGTCAGCCCCCCAGGGGGCAGTGGCCCTCTCTGGGAGAGGAGATTCCCCCCGCCCTGGGGGGTGGAAAGGAGATGTGGCCTAAGACGAGACCTCCCCCAGCAAGCCTCTTGGGCCATCAGACCCAGCATCAGGAGAGCGGGGTCTGACCACCTGCTCTGGCCTCCGTCCCCTCGCGGCTCCCTCCACCATCCTCGCCCTGG
Organism: Moschus berezovskii; assembly: GCF_049115385.1. Lineage (NCBI taxonomy): Eukaryota > Metazoa > Chordata > Mammalia > Artiodactyla > Moschidae > Moschus > Moschus berezovskii. The sequence goes on from NC_142479.1 coordinate 66,803,675, forward strand.
CGTGGGAACCCGCGTTCTGATGTGTCTGTCCCGCCCCGCTCCCCCTCCTGCATTTCCCCACCTCCTCTTGTGTTGCCTGTCCTCCTACCTGGTCTCACATGGCTGACCCTTCGAGCGGGCTCGGCTTTCCTCTCAGGGCCAGCCTGGTGTCTTCCCGTGACTGGGGTTGGGAAGTCAGCACGTGGGGAGGCGTGCGCTGAGACCCAGCCCTGGGCCTTCCCTGTACCCCGCATCCTGGGGGCGGCCTCTGGCCTATCGTTCTCCTGATGTCCACTTTGCAGCGTGTCCCTGGCCTGCGGGGGCCCAGCCTGGGCTGTCCTGCTGCCTGCGCCCCGGCGTCGAGGGGCGTGGGCTGCTCGGCTGGGGCGTGGTGGCGTCTCTAACCTGTTTTGCACTCTGCATCTCTCTCCCTCCTTTGTCTCCCCTCCCCTCTGTGCACACTGCCTCTCACTGCGTAGTTCTTGGGGACACATACAATATTCCTTTAGACCCCCGAGGTAAGCAGCAGGGCCCGGCAGCCCCACCCTCCCCCTCTGAAGCCCCGTGGCTGAGGTTCCCTGGGGACAGAGGCCCCTGGCCAGGCTCAGGGCCCCAGTTGGAGCAGGGTCAGAGGGGCACGGGTCCCTTCAGGGTGCTCCGACCCTCTCAGCTCCCTGACCACCAGTTTCTGTCTCTGGGCTTCTGCAGACAGCATCCTGCTGTGCCCAGCACCCTGACTATGCCCTTCAGGCTGGTCCAGCACCTCCCTGTCCCCTTCTTCCACTCCCCACCCCCTTGGCCTTCTGCTGTCTGTGGGCAGGACATCTCTGGTTTGGTAGAGGAGGTTATGGGCGGTGGGGAAGAAGGTGGAGAGGCCATCAGGGGCCTATTCTAAAATTCTGCTGCTAACAAATGGGATATGTGGGCCTTGTAGGTACCACCCAGCTTGGGTTGGGGGCAGGGCCTGTCCCCACGCCCATCCTGCCCGTCTTCCTGCTGGTCCTTAGGGGCCAGCTTGTTAACCCCACCACCCAAGACCATGGAGGGGCCTCCCTGGATTCCAGGAAGAGTCCCCAGAAGTGCTCCCCTTGGCAGGAAGGGAGCCCCGTAGCTCAGGACATACCCAGCTCTGCCCTAGGAAGCCTCGGGCCCCTCCCAGGGTTTCCCCAGCTGCTCCCCGGGCCGAGGGGAGGCCAGAGAGGATCTTGGCCGCTGCCACCACCACGGTAACAGGACTTCTCCTCTCACAGAGACCAGTTCCTCCGCCACCAGCTACAGCTCTGAGTTCAGCAAGCGTCTGCTAAGCACCTACATCTGTGAGTGCTCCCCGCCAGCCAGCAGCCCCTGCACCTGCCTCCCTGCCTCTTCCCTCCCTTCTCCTCTTCGTGTGCCCCTGCTAGTCCTAGCCCTGCTCCTGAGGGCCCCCACCCCGCCCCGACCTTTAGAATTGCAACCTCGCCTCTGGTTGAGGGGCTGTGGGGGCTGGGCCAAGGGCTCCCGAGTCCGGTGGGGTCTCGGGTCCGGGAGGGGCAAGGAGTGACGAGTGGGAGTTGGCTTGCGGATCTGACTGCCGTGATGGGTAGGCGACCACATCCTTCCCTGTGCAGGTAAAGTCCTGGGCAACCTGCAGCTGAACCTGCTGAGCAAGTCCAAGGTCTACGAGGACCCGGCCCTGAGCGCCGTCTTCCTGCACAACAACTACAACTACACCCTCAAGGCCCTGGAGAAGTAGGCGCCCTCACCCGCCCCTGCCGGCCCGGCGTGCCGCGCCCCTGCCCTTCACCCGTGGCCGGTGGTCCAGGACCCAGGGGGGCGGGAGGCAGGCCCCGCCGGGGTCTCTGCGCAGGCTGGCAGCCTGTTGGACCTCCTCTCTCTCCTCTGCCCACTGCTCCCACCCTAGGTCCGAGCTGATCCAGCTGGTGGCCGTGACCCAGAAGACTGCCGAGCGCTCCTACCGGGAACACATCGAGCAGCAGATCCAGACCTACCAGCGCAGGTGGGGAGCCCCCCCAACCCCAGCCTGTGCACCCACCACTCACGCTGCCTCCCCAGAGCCTGGCGACGCTGGGCCCGGTCAGAGTGGGGTCCGTGGTGGGGAACTGCTGCCCTGTGGACCCCAGTCCTCTGCTTTTTAATCACATTTGTTGGCGGGTGGGAAGCCCCCTCCCACTCCCTACTCCTTGGCAGGGAAGGGGCGCTTTGCCAGTCTGTTCAAGTGTAGTCTGCCAAGGGTGACGGCTCAGAATGGTTGACTGTCAGAGATGTGGGTAACATTTCGGCCGAGCGAAGAGCGAGGTCACAAGGGCCCTTGAAGCTGGCTGAGCCTCGCTCTCCGGGCTGTCTCTGGTCCTCTCCTCCTGTTCCTTCGTCTGTGTGTCTCTCTCCCTTCGGGTGTTTCTTCCCCGGGACTGTATCTCCCGCTTCCTTCTTGTTTATCTGTTCTCTGCTCCTACTTTCTCGTCTGCTTCTCCATCTAAATTGGCCGTGATACTGACACGAAGTGCAGTTGGTAGTGCTTGATCAATTTATTGAGTGCTCTGTTTCCTGTCCTTAATTTTAAAAGCAAGCAGCTTGAACATTTTTATTCCCAAGGGGGAGAAAAATAATCTCAGCTGTGTTCTGCTTAGTTTTGACCCAAACTGATCCCTGCCCTCACCACCTATCCCAGTAGATGAAGAGATTTTTTAAAAAACAAAACCCCAGGAAAGGGAGCAGGGGCCTGAGGCTGTCCCTTTTCTGCCCCGTGCTTCCCTCCCTGCCTGGCAGTTGGTTAAAGGTGACTGACTACATTGCTGAGAAGAATCTCCCTGTGGTCCAACCTGGCGTCAAGGTGGGCTGAAGGCCTGGGCTGGGCTGGGGAGGGATGGCTAGTGGATAGTGCTTTATGTTGTCTCTGGGAAAAAAAAATAAACAGCCAGGATGAGAAAGCAAGGATGCCTGTGGCCACGAGGGCAGAGGGGAAGGAGGCTGGGTGTGGGTGTTGGGGGAAGGAGCCAGGGGCAGGGTGCCTCTGCTCTGAGCTCTGCTCTGTCTGCCATCTCCCCTGGCTCCCCAGCTTCGGGACAAGGAGCGGCAGATGATCAAGGAGCGTTTTAAGGTAAGTCAGGATCTTCTCCCCACCGTCGATTGATGCTGCTCCCGTAGCAACACAGACCTGAACATTTGTCTCTGGGTCACTGCTATTTCCCCCTGTTTGGTGGCCAGGGCTTCAACGATGGCCTTGAGGAGTTGTGCAAGATCCAGAAGGCCTGGGCGATTCCCGACACAGAGCAAAGAGACAAGATCCGCCAAGCTCAGAAAAGCATCGTTAAGGAGACCTACGGGGCCTTTCTAAACAGGTGAGCCCTCCATCTCTGCCTTCCCAGCCCCACGCGTTCCCTCTGCCCCAACTGGACCTCTGGGTTCTTTTCTTCGAGAAAACATGGAGAGGGGGTGGTGGGTTCGGATGGCAGACTCAGCGCCTGTGGCTTTGGTGTGGGGCCAGACCGAAACGAGACTCAGGGGCACCCCATTAGGAGGGCATTAGGCTGAGGCGGGGCTGGGGAGGGGCTCGGCCTGCCCCCGCTGACCTCAGCACCTGGGCAGGTATGGCAGCGTGCCTTTCACCAAGAACCCGGAGAAGTACATCAAGTACCGTGTGGAGCAGGTGGGGGACATGATCGATCGCCTCTTTGACACCTCGGCCTGAGCTGCCGCTGCCCCAGCCTGGCTCTGCCAGAGCAGCTGTGTTACTAGACAGATAAACAGGTGTGGACTTGCCTCCAGGCCGGGTGAGTGTGGCATCCTTTGTGACAGGAGCCTTGCTCTGCCACCTGGCCAGGAGCCCCGCCCCCGAGTCCTTGAGTCCTGGTCTGCCCTTCCTCTCGAAGCCCCTATTCCCTATCCAAGTAGTGCTCTCCCAGAACTTTGGGGTTCCTCCACACCTTGGGGTTCGTGACCCTGACCACAGCCTACAGCAGCCGCAGGATGGCTTCAAGATGAGAAGGACAGAGAAGGAAGACCGAGGTCTGTGCCCACAGCTGCCTTGTGGGATGGGAGGAGGAGGGCTGAGGAGCCCTGCCTCTGTGCCAGCTCCAGGACTGGGGTGGAGAATGCCCTTCAGCCCAGGCCTAAGGGTCAAGCTCAGAGGAGCAGGCCACACCGCAGCCCCAGGCCCTGCAGAAAAGCAAGGGGGTTGGCCTGCTCTCAGACTCAGCGCAGAGAATGCTTGCCCCATCCCCACAGTCCTGCCGCCTGGGGGGATTCTGCCCCGCGGTGTGTCCTGGTGAGCCCAGGACACTCTCCCTGCCCTCTGAGCACCCGACCAGAGCTCAGAGAAGGGGTGCTGACCATCCCGGCCTGTCTCTGGGGCTCCAGTGCTCCTGGCCGGGGCCAAGTGGCAGCGGTCGCCGAAGGAGCAGTTAGGCGGTGTGTGGGGACGGACAGTGGCGAGACGGTCTGGAGCAGAGCAGGGCTCGGGGACATGAGATGGGGCCCCACCTACTCCAACAAGAGTGAACAGCTGAGTGTGACAGAGACAGACCCCAGAGGCGCCCTTGCCCTGGGGTGATGTGTTTATTCCACACTCCTTGCTTACGTGCTAACAGGAAAGAGAGCTTGGGGTGGCCTGGGGTCCTCCAGGCTGAGGGAAGGGAGTCCACCTCCCTCCGCCTCCGGAGGCCCCATCACAGCCCTCGACCCCCAGGTCTGCAGCCCCGGGCCCTGCCCATTACAGCCTGGGCCGCCCGCCATGGGGTGCGGCCGCTCCAGGGGCTGGGTTCGACTTGCATGTCGCCCACATCCAGAGCACAGGGAAGATGAACTGGCTACAGGCCACCCCTACCACATACGCCTGGAAGAAGATGTGGTCAGCCGCCTCTGCCCAGTGCCTTCGGGAACCCGTCCCTGCTCCAGGGGCTTCTGTGTGGACGGAAGAGTAACAGGAGACACGCTGCATGCTCTGCATGTGCCTAGGGGTGAACCCCAGAGAGTGCTAGTCCGTGTCCCCCTTCATCAGACTCCCAGCTGATGAACATTCGGCTCTGGCCCCTTCCAGATCATCATGAGATGAAGAAATGCCCTCTGAGAGAGGCTGTGCAAGGCACAGGGTTATCCTGTGCTAACTCACTTCAGCCGTGTCCGACTCTTTGTGACCCCGTGGACTGTAGCCCACCAGGCTCCTTTGTCCCTGGGATTCTTCAGGCAAGAAGACTGGAGTGGGTTGCCATGCCCTCCTCCAGGGGATCTTCCCGACCCAGGGATGGAACCCATGTCTCTTACGTCTCCCGCATTGGCAGGCGGGCTCTATACGCCTAGTGCCCCCTGGGAAGCCCAGGGAATCTGAAGTCTCTGGGCCTTAGGGAGGCTGGTTCTGCTCCCTGCTCCAGACATGGTGCTTGTAAGCGCAGCCGTGGTGGAGTCCGGTCAGCAGAGCCGGCCGAGATGGGTGCAGGAACTTCTAAAGAGCCCGGTGACCTGCAGCCCCAGTCTGCCAGCTCTGCCCCTCCTCCACCCCCCAGGAAGGGGCCCCAGCCCTTGCCCACCTTCAGGGTTAGGCCCTGGCTTCCCGTGCTCATGCTGCTCCCCATTCAGTGCTGAGCTGGGGCTGTCCTCTGCCCTGAGGCTGCCCCGGGCCAGGAGCCCGGTCAACAGCACAGTCTCGGTGGTGCTCACAAAGAGCAGCAGCAGCAGGATGGTGAAGTAGTAAACTGGAGAGGGGCGGCCAAGAGAGGTCAGGAGCCAGGCCTGGCCTCGCGGGCCCCGGGACCGGAGCAGAGGCACCCTGGCTCCGGGGACAGCAGGCAGAGGCGGAGTGGGGCAGGCCCAGCACAGAGCGGTCCGGCCTGGGGCCTTACCTAGCAGGGGGTTGCAGGAGGAAGAGCTGGGCAGGGCCTGCATCAGGGAGGAGTGGAAGACGAGGTAGCTCAGAAGCAGGGTCACCTTGTAGGCAATGCGCTCAGTGTGGAGGGGCAGCAGCCCCCCGCACAGATCAGCCAACAGCAGCGCCTCCCCAGGGACTAGGAGCGTTAAGATGGCCTTTAGCGCTGTGTTCTGCAGGCTCAACTGGAAGAAAGACAGGCGTTCCAGGGGGTGGGCATAGAAGAGTGAGGTCATGGCCTCGGACTGTGCATCCCCAACACCCCCCTCAGCACTCAGTAGCCACCTCCCAACTCACCGTCACCTGGAAGCAGGGTACCAGCTGCTGGGATGGGATTTGGGTTTTTAGATCCTGAACCACGAACTCCCTCTTAACACTCACAATCTCGTTCACCACGTGGACCTGGAACTCCAGCTCCGTCACTGAAGGGGGAGGGGTGAGAATGGTGAACTCGGAAAGAAATACCCTGTGCCTCCATCTCTTCTGGGAGTAGGGGCAGGGACGGAAGGGAGTCCAGGGATGATGGAGCCCTCTGATGGTTGCTGGGAGCAGACTTGGAGGCTGGTCTGTCCAAGGGCTTTCCAAACTGATTTTGCAATACCCGAAGTTTTCTCCACTTAGAGGAAGGGCCATCTGAGATTCATAAAATGAATGTCCATTGTAAAAATAAACGCACTTTGCACCACTTCACAGAGGGGCAGGGGACATGGTCACAGACTCACCGGTATATCATCTCACACCTGAAATACTAGGATTCATGGGGCGGCAGCTGTGGTATTTCCCAAAGGGGAGGGATGGAAGGGAAGGTGGGACTACTCTGCCGAGTTGAACATCACCTGCTGGGTTTGTGGGATAATCAGTGGGTGGCTACACCTTCAGGATGTTTCCAGGAGTGAGCCTACAGCAGCCTGTGCCTCTGGGCTGGACACAAGTGTGCAGTTTGGCCCTGGCTGTTGGGAGCCGTAGCTTTGGGGGTGGCGGAAGAAGACTGGAGGGGCCCACAGCCTGCAGCAGGAGAGGACTGGGAGGTGTGGCCACTATTTGAGTGGGAAGTACGGAGTGAAAGAAGCGTGCCCAGGTCCCCTAAGCCGGGGGGTGGACAGGTGTGGACACAGACCCGGTCCCCCAGGTCAGGTGTCTGCCGGGGGCTGGAGGCTTCCCCTCCCCTCTCCCCTCATCCCCCAGCTCCTGTCCTGCCAGCACCACTGCTGCTGAAAGCGAAGAAGCTGAGGTGGCAGTCGCTCTGGTCCCTGGGGAAGTGGAAGAGCTCAAAGTCGCAGTTGGTCTCCGTGGTGAGGGCCAGGTAGAACTCGATGTGGCCATCCCTGTCTACGCGGGCCTGTGGGTTCTTGTCCTGCCAGTTCACCCATAGGCTGCAGAGGGACAGGCACCCCTCAGAAGGGGGAGCAGAGGGGACCCCAGCATGTTCCCAGCTGCCAGCCACTGCCCTCGGGGTTCTGGAAGGCAGGGCCCCATAGTGCACGGCAGTCATGCCAGTGGTCCGGCGGGGCCACCAGGAGGGGGATATTCATTAATAGGCCCTCCTGGCTCCAGATGAGTAATCCAGAAGGCTGCGCCTTGCCCGTGCTGGGGAAAACAACCCCCGCCTCACTTACGCCTCCCGAACAGTGAGTCTCGGCATCCAGATCACGTCCCAGGGCAGCATGACTGGGTTCTGCTGGTGCCCAGTTGAGTTTAAGGCCAGGCGTGTGTCCAGCCAGGACTGGGGACACAAGGATGCAACTAAGGCTCCCACTCTCCGTGTGTGTGTGCCCCTGGGCTTGGCAGGTCTACCAAGGCCAGTACTTCTGTGCTGGACTCAGGGGTCTCGCCCTTCCTCAGCCCCCACCCCCCATGGATGCTCACCAGCCGGAGCAGCAACGTGGACGACACTGTGTACCGAAGGATGTCCTGGAGAAGGGGAACAGTGTGTCACCTCGGGGGTGGGCACTATGGCAAGAAGGCAGGAGACCCCGGCATTCACTAGGCTGAGTCCTGTTCCATCTCCAGCTCAGTACTTGGGCCCCCCCGGGTCCTCAGGACACTCACCACGTTAAACACGTTGGACACAAACACCTGCACATCCACCACCAGGGGCTTGCTTCCGTTCTTTGGAATCTGGATGGAATCCGGAACCTCCTGGGGTGAGTTGAGGTTGGAGAAGGATGGCCAGTCTGAAGGATGGAGGTCGAGGTCACTCTGTGCCTTGGGACCCGAAGCCCAAAGCTCAAGGCCTTATGCTCTCTACCTACCAAATGCTGGAGCGCTAAAGCCCTGCTGCTGAGCCAAAGGCTGAGTGGTTCCAAGCCCGAGGAAGGTGAGATGGAGCAGGAGCCGCAGGGCCATCATGAGAGGCTACGCAGAGGGCTGGATGAAGCAGCAGCGCCTAGGCTGCCACCTCTATTTCAGTCACTTCTCTGGGGGACTGGGCAGTCGGTTGGAGGCAGCTGTTCTGTGCAGCGACCCTGGAGTTCAGACTTGGCGCACCTGCACCCCAGGTTCCGCAAACACCGAAAGACACAGCTCGGGACTCAGCCCCGCCCAACGCATCTGCCCAGGCTTCCAGGTCCCCACTTCATTTCCACCACCTGGCACCAGTTTTCACATTCAAGACTCGCCAAGCAGACGAGGCAAGCATGGGACCCCTGCCTAAACACACACACACCTTTCCCTGACAAGTTCCTTCCAATCTGGGCAGGTGCAACCTGGGTTTCCACAGCAGGCACCTGCCTGGCTAAGTACCCAAACCCTTACCACAGTGCTCTGTGCCCAACCATGTGAAGATGGCACACCCTTGAGGGTTTCCCTGCCTCTCCTCAAACATCTAATTTCATGTAAAAGGCCTTGGCTCAAGGACTCCAGAAGTGGGGCAGACCTGGGGACAGGTAGAGGCTAGCTCCTGACCAAAGCCCCTGGGGTATTTCTGTTCCCCGCAGGATTCTCAGGCTGCCCTAGACCAGCAGAGCCTTAGAACACCACTGTGCACCCCGGAGCAGGACTGATGGCTGTGGGGGTGAATTTCCTAACCTAAGGATAAACCTGCCTTGGAGACCAGGTCCCAGACAGCTGCAGGGAGGGAAAGAAACGCAAGGGCTGAAGGTGGTTAGGTGCTGATCTGGTTGGCACAACTCCATAGGACCTCGAAGAGCTGGCAACAGGTGAGGACCCGCCACACGCCTGTACACAGACACTAATGGGAACACACATAGTGTCCGGGTCTGCCAAGTCTGTCATCGGCTGACTTGTCCAGCATGCTCTGACAGTCAGCTTGTTTTTGTGCCGCTCACTGGCAGCTGCTGTTTCCTCGATCTATATACACCTGACGTGTCCAGATGGCCACGTGCAAAGAGCCTTAGGTCATCTTAGGTCGTCACATGCTCCCCAGAATCCATCAGGGATTTCTGCGCGGATTTTAACTCTGCTGCCTTCGGTGCAGGCCCCTCTCTTGTACTCATCCACCCAGAGCTTCCCTGGGAAGTCCCAGAGGCTTCTCACCAAGGCACCTGGGGCCGGTGAGACAGGCAGAGACAGCGCGCCACAGCACGTGGAATGGTTTGCGAGTTTTATTAACAAATACAATTCCCTCCACGATCCCCCAACTTCTGACTCCAATCTTTCGATACCCAAGCATACCCCCTAAGTGCCCTCAGGTCAAATTAACTGTCAAGATGCCTTTGGGACCCTTTGGGTCTCTCCAGGACAGGTCCGGGACGTGGCTGGACGACCGGCCACGGAGAGGCGCCGGCACAGGGGCAGAGGGCCTGGCCGCCTCGCTCACGTGCGTCAGGTCAGTGGACTCGCGCTCCAGGACGCTGCCGCCGCGGGGGCCCCGGGGCGCGACGCACACGCGGCCGGAGGCTCTGCGCGGGGCGCGGCGCAGCAGGCCGGCGCAGATCTCTCGGAAACCCTTGCGGAAGTGCTTGGAGACGAGAGCGTAGACAATGGGATTGACGCAGGAGTTGGCGTAGGAGACCAGGTGCGAGAGGATACGCAGCGCGTAAGTGGCGCGCGTAAGAGGGAAGCGGCCGAACCACACGCAGAGGATCAGCGCGTGGTGAGGCATCCAGCAGAGGCAGAAGAGCGCTGCCACGATGATGATCATACGTGTCACCTTACGCTTGGCGCGCCGGGCGCCCGAGCCGGCGGCCACCGGGTCGACGGCGCGCCAGAGGTAGCGCAGGGTGCGCGCGTAGGTCAGGCCGAGCACCAGGACCGGCAGCAGATAGCTGAAGACAAAGGTGCAGAGGTCCATGGCGCGGCGGCGAGGCGCGCTCCACGCCGGGTGGCACACGGTTAGGTTGGCTAACCGGGACTGGCGATAGTAACTCAGGTACGGCCCGGAGAAGAGCAGCGAGATCCCCCAGATGAGACTGATGGCCGCCATCGCGTTGCGAGGCGTGCGCAACTCGCGGGAGTGCAGTGGATAGCGGATGGCCAGATACCTGCGGGTCAGGCCAGAAAGCGAGACGTCGCGTGAGCCAGCGGCATTCGCGGGAGCCGGGCGGGACCCCGCCACCTCGAGTCCCACACTCACCGTCTGGGAAATTCTCCAGCGCAGCGTAACGCCGCACAAGCCCAGAGGGCGGCACAGAGCATCCCATCCCGGACACCCTCAGCCGCGCCCACCCGTGGGGCGGGACTCGGGAGCAGGAAAGGCTACTCATTTGTTCTTTCTGAGACTACGACCACTGTCAGACTCCACCCCGGCGGGCACCCCCAAGATAAAACCGGCTTCGGGGCTCTGGCGGGCTGTGATAACTCACCAGTGATGTTGCCCCCAGAGGTAGGACCCAGGCGCGCTGAGGCTCTAAGAGACAGTCTGGAGACACCTCAGGCAAGGTCCCGAGGGGATTTCTCAGAGAACCGGACGCTACCCTATCGGAACTGACACGCTTAGTGCTCAGTGGAACTGGGGGGTGGGGGGGTGCATGGGGAATGTGGCTTCACCTCCTTGCCTGTCCAGGGAAGGAGCGTGAGGACAGAGGGGGCCAGGGAGGTAGCAGACCAGGATTCCCGCCCCAGGAATCATCCCGGTGTCCTTCCAAGCTTCAGCATTCAGGGGGACCCTTTGGCCCACTCCTCTCCTGCCCTTGACTCCAGGCCTGTTGGTAGGGCACAGAGGTGGGGTGGGGTAGGGTGGGACCAACCTAGGGCCCTTCAGGCAGGCTTGCTTGGAGTTTGGCATGGGCCCTCGCAAAGGACCCAGATTCTGCAGTCGGAGCCAGAGTAGACTGTGCTGAGCAAACTGTGGTTTGGAGGCCAGCGAGGTGGAGGTGCCTGAGCTTGAGGAAACAGACCGCTGGCTCTGATAAGGCACGGGATTACAGGATGGGCCACTGTAAGCGAATCACTTATAAACCCGGTTTGTTCTGGAAACTGGGCACAGCAATCCCTCCTGTCCCAGCCTCCCAAGGGGCTTTGACCCTCAAAAGAAACTCAGCATGGAAAAACGCTTTGTACCCGGAAAGGCTATGCTTTATCAGACACCGAAGGGCTGAAGAGCTGAGGTCCTGAGTCCCTGAGGAGCCTGGAGTCCCTGAGGAGGCACCTAACAGAGGGACACCAAGGTCCCCCATTCTTCTTCCTCGTTTTCCTCCAACACACCTGCTTGTCTTTCACTCCCTCCTGGTGCCCCTTCCTTCCTAGCCTTCTCTCTCTCCTCTCTGCACATCTCTCCTTGACCCTCAAGTCCAGCCCCCTTCCTCAGCTCCAGCCTGCTGTGCCCAACCCCCTGGGACGCCAGCTCACCGGTCCAGGGAGACGGCGGCCAGCGTGAAGCTGCTGGCGTGCATGGTGAGGAAGATGAGGAAGTGCACCGCCTTGCAAAGCAGCCATCCGAACACCCAATCGTCCAGGGTGTAGATGGTGGCCTGGAAGGGCACGCAGCACACGATGAAACACAGGTCGGCCACGCCCAGATTGAGGATGAACAGGTTGGTCGTGCTGACCGCCTGGCCACCGCGAAGCAGCACGGCCAGCACCAGTGCGTTGCCTACAGTGCCCACGAGGAAGATGAGCGCAAAGAGCGTGGGCACGATGACCGCCTCAGGCTGCCAGCTGCCCCCACCTCCCGCCTCGCTCGTGTCCTCGGTGTCCAGGCCACCCGAGCCATTCATGGTGCCACCGCCCTGGGGCTGCCTGGGCTCCGGCAGCCGTCTGGGTCCTGGCGAGCGCGCAGCTCCGGGGGCTCCAGCCGCTGCAGCGCCCGGCGCGACTCGGCGGAGCTGCGAGCCGGAGTGATCTCCGCGGCTGGGGCAGGAGAAGGGGGTGCGCGGGGACCAAGGGGAGGAGCGAGCCGCCGAAGGGGGGATGATCCCGCTGGCGGCCGACCGCGCCGGGGGAAGGGCTGCCCAGGGACCCCGGCGCGCCCTGGCCAAGGCACAGGCAGCCCACCCAGGGGCCGAGGGCCGAGCGCGTTCCTGCTCTCTGGCCCTCCGGTTTCGTCGGCGCGCTCCAGCCTCCGGCTTCGAGCTGGGCCGAGCTGAGCAGCGAACCGACCTCCCGGGCAGACGCCGGAGGGACCGCTACCCGGCGCGCCTCTGTGCTTCTCTGCAGCCTGACGGGCGCCCCGGACCTCCCGGGGCAGGCTGGGAGGCGTCCTCCAGAGAGTTGCAGGTGCCCCCTAAAGTGTGGAGGTGGGGGTGACGAGGAGTGGGGGCGGGTTGGGCGGGGGGCTGCAGTTTTCCCGACCTGGCCAGTGGGATGCCATTGCCGCGCGCTCCACGCCTCTTGCCGCTTTTAATTCCCAGGAGCATCGCGCCTTACAGGAACTCCAGGGAACAGACGAGGGAAAGGTGGAAGGATTTCGTTCGCTTCTCTCGCACTGAGCGTTTCCCTCTCCAGTTCAGTCCAGTAAAAATTTACTGAGCATCTCCTGTGTGTCAGGCTCGGTTCCCAGCGCCCTGCCTCCGTTTCCTCAATATTACAATATGGGCTAATAACACCTTCTAGAAAATCCCATGGGCGGAGGAGCCTGGTAGGCTGCAGTCCATGGGGTCGCTAAGAGTCAGTTGCACGACTGAGCGACTTCACTTTCACTTTTCACTTTCATGCATTGGAGAAGGAAATGGCAACCCACTCCAGTATTCTTGCCTGGAGAATCCCAGGGACAGAGGAGCCTGTTGGGCTGCCGTCTATGGGGTCGCACGGAGTCGGACACGGCTGAGACGACGCAGCAGCAGCAGCCGAGGGCTCTGATGAGAATGGGAGATGTGTGTGTGAGACCTGAGTCCAGTTGGTAGAATCTGAATGAATCAAACTCTTCTTCTCTTTTCCCTTACTCTATTCAGGTATCCAACAAGAGGAAATAAAAAGGAAACACAAAACAGCAGAACTGAGACTTCTCCAGTGGTCCTGTAGTTAAGACTCCACACCAGTGCAGGCGGCCAGGGTCACGGAACTCAGATCCCACATGCCACATTTAAGAGGGACACAGCCAAATTAAACAAACAAACCACAGCAGAGTTACTGATATGCATCAGCAGCATTTTCTGAGATAGCCAGGAGGGTGTTTAGATTGGAAAAATACTTAAATATTTATTTATGATGTTGACATGGTGGTGGTTTAGTCGCTAAGTCGTGTCTGACTCTTTGTCACCCCATGGACTGTAGCCTGCCAGGCTCCTCTGTCCATGGGATTCTCCAGGCACGAATACTGGAGTGGGTTGCCATTTCCTTCTCCAGGGGATCTTCCTGACCCAGGAATTGAACCCAGGTCTCCTGCATTGCAGGCAGATGATTTACCAACTGAGCTATGAGGGAAGCCCCTCAGATAGATGTTGACATACTAAGCATCAAAAGTTTGTGACCCGGAATTATGACTGTTTCTGTATAACTTTAAAATTGGGTTTGAACATCACCACCTTCTGTAGCTTACCCTCTGCTTCACCTTTTCCTGCACTGTTCCTTGTTGTTTAGTCACTAACTCGTGTCTCATCTTTTGCGACCCACAGACGGTAGCCCACCAGGCTCCTCTGTCTGTTGGATTTTCCAGGCAAGACTACTGGAGTGGGTTGCCATTTCCTTCTCCAATCCTGTTCCTGGGGTCCTAGTCAAAAACTTCCGTTTTCCACTCCCCCTCACCCAGAACCTCAGTCTCAGGAGCCCAGCTGCTTGCTCTGCTTGGTAAGGAAAACTTATTTACACCTTTGCCCTGCCTGCTTATTCATGGGTTAGGAAGATAATAACCGTTCATTTTTCTGAGATGCTTGCCATTCATTTGTTCAACACACATTTATAGAGCACCTACTCATTTCCGGGCACTGTTCCAGGTCCTCAGGATTTACCAGTGAGCTCTACAAAGATCAAGGCCCTTTGTGAGCTTCCTTTCTAGCAGGGGAGAGAGACAATAAATGTAACTCAAGTTATTAATCAGTTGATAGGTACTTGCAGGAAAAGTAAATTATAGAGTGAGGGAACTGGGAGTACTGGAGTGGTGGTGATGGTGCAATTGAAAATGTGGTGGTCAAGCAGACCTCATTAAGAAGGTAACTTTTAAGCAAAGACTTGAATGAGGAGAGGGTCTAGCCTAGCTGATATTTAAGGAACTCGAATTCCAGATAGAACAGCCAGTGCAAAGGCCCTAGAGCAGGAATGTGTCTGTGTCCCTAAGCAAGGAGCGGGTATGGCTTGAGTTGAATGTGCAAGGGGATTGGTAGGAGAGAGCATGAGAGGCACAGCATGCAGAATTTCTTCCATTGTCAGGAAGGCTTCTAGTCTGAGTAAAAAGAGAAGCCAGGGCAGTTTTGACTAGAGGACTAACATTGATCTGACTTTTTAAAAAAAGGCTTTATTGAAATATAATTCACACACCATGGAGTTTACTCATATACAGTGTTTATTTGCTTTTTAGTATAGTCACTAAGTTGTGCAAACGCCACAATCAATCTTAGGACATTTTTGCTCCCGCCAAAAGATATCACCTCAACCCTTGCCCACCACTCTTTCTGTCCCTATGTATACAGTCTCTTTTCCAGCCACCCATGGGATTTTCCAGGCCCTTTTCTCTTCTAGGGGCTCTTCCCTACCCAGGGATCGAACCCAAGTCTTTTGGGTCTTGTGCTTTGCAGGCAGATTCTTTACCACTTGAGCCTTTAGGGAAGCTCTAAAAGGTACTTGCTGTCAGTTAATTACAGGTTGGAGTTTCAGGAAGGGCATTTTCTTTTCTTGATAAGGGCTCCTACACTAGCTCTGAACTTTCCTCGGGCTCCTCTTCCCCACTTGAATCTATAGCTTTGCCTGTTCCAGACATTTTATATGAATGGAATCACACAACATGTGACCTTTTGTGTATAACTTCTTTCACTTAGCCTAATGTTTTTAAGGGGCTTCCCTGGTGGCTCGGAGGTTAAAGCGTCTGCCTCCAATGCGGGAGACCTGGGTCCGATCCCTGGGTCGGGAAGATCCCCTGGAGAAGGAAATGGTAACCCACTCCAGTATTCTTGCCTAGAGAATCCCATGGATGGAGAAGCCTGGTAGGCTACAGTCCACGGGGTCGCAAAGAGTCGGACACGACTGAGCGACGGAACAGAATGTTTTCAAGATTCATCTGTATCAGTACTTCACTCCTTTTTATGGCCAAATAATGTCCCATTGTGTAATAATTACATTTTGTTTATCCAATTCATTTGTTGATAGACATTTAGGAGACTTTCTCCCCACCCCGCCCCCGGCCAGTAGGCTCTCAGTTCCCTAACCAGAAACGACTGAACCACTGCCCCCTGCTGGTTCAGAACAGGAAGTTCAGAGTTCTTAGTTCAGAGTTCTTAACCGCGGAACTGCCAGGGAAGTCCCAGACTTACTTTTTTAAAAAAATTTTTATTTACTTTTTTACTTTGCTGACAAAGGTCCATATAGTCAAAGCTATGGTTTTTCCAGTAGTCATGTATGGATGTGAGAGTTGGACTATAAAGAAAGATGAGTGCCGAAGAATTGATGCTTTTGAACTGTGGTGGTGTTGGAGAAGATTCTTGAAAGTGACTTGACTGCAAGGAGATCCAACCAGTCCATCCTAAAGGAAATCAGTTCTGAATATTCACTGGAAGGACTGATGCTGAAGCTGAAACTCCAATACTTTGGCCACCTGATGCAAAGAACTGGAAAAGACCCTGATGCTGGGAAAAATTGAAGGCAGGAGAAAGGAACGACAGAGGATGAGCTAGATGGATGGCATCACTGACTCGATGGACATGAGTTTGAGCAAGCATCAGGAGTTAGTGATGGACAGAGAAGCCTGGCACGCTTCAGTCCATGGGGTCGCAGAGTCGGACACGACTGAGCGACTGAACTGACAATTTATTATTTTTTTAAAAAACTTTGGCCATATTGTATGGCTTGTGGGATCTTTAGTTCTCCGACCAAAGATAGAACCCACGCTCTTGGCAGTGAAAGTGTAGATTCCTAACCACTGAACTACTCGGGAATTCCCTAGAAATTATTTTTAGTAATGGGAAAATATAAAAAACACAGCTTTCCACCTTAAACATTTTGTGTGCAGTTCAGTAGTGTTAAGAATATTCACACTGGTGTGCAACCAATCTCCAGAACGTTTTGATCTTGCAAAACTGAGACTCTATGCACATTAAACACTATCTCGCCATTTCCCCTTCCTCCAGCCCCTGGCAGCCACCATTCTACTTTCTATGAATCTCACTACACTACTTACCTCATACAAGTGGAATCCCACCATGTCTGTCTTTTGGTGGCTGGCTTACTTAGCACAATATTCTCAAACTTCAATCATGTTGTAGCAGTGTCAGAATTTCCTTCATTTTTAAGGCTAAATAATATTCCATTGTAGGGATTGACCATATTTTGCTTATTCCTTGAGGATCACTGAGTTGCTTCCCTCTGTTGGCTATTGTTAATAATGCTGGTATAAACGTGGGTGTACCAATATCTCAAGACCCTGCCTTTAGTTCTTTTGGACATATACCCAGAAGTGACTTGCTGGAGCATATGGTAATTCTTTTAATTTTCTGAAGAGCTGCCACACTGTCTTCCACTGTGGATGTACCACTTTACGTTTGCACCGAAAGTGCAGTAGTTACAATTTCTCCATTTCCTTACCCAGTACTGTTATTTAAAAAATAGTAGCCCTTCTAATTGCCAGCATCCGCTGGATCATGGAGAAAGCAAGAGAGTTCCAGAAAAACATCTATTTCTGCTTCATTGACTATGCCAAAGCCTTTGACTGTGTGAATCACAATAAACTGTGGAAAATTCTGAAAGAGATGGGAATACCAGACCATCTGACCTGCCTCTTGAGAAACCTGTATGCAGGTCAGGAAGCAACAGTCAGAACTGTACATGGAACAACAGACTGGTTCCAAATAGGAAAAGGAGTACGTCAAGGCTGCATACTGTCACCCTGCTTGTTTAACTTATATGCAGAGTATATCATGAGGAACACTGGGCTGGAAGAAGCACAAGCTGGAATCAAGATTGCTGGGAGAAATATCAATAACCTCAGATATGCAGATGACACTACCCTTATGGCAGAAAGTGAAGAGGAACTCAAAAGCCTCTTGATGAAAGTGAAAGAGGAGAGTGAAAAGGTTGGCTTGAAGCTCAACATTCAGAAAACAAAGATCATGGTGCATCACTTCATGGGAAATAGATGGAAAAACAGTGGAAACAGTGTCAGACTTTATTTTTGGGGGCTCCAAAATCACTGCAGATGCTGATTGCAGCCATGAAATAAAAAGACGCTTACTCCTTGGAAGGAAAGTTATGACCAACCTTGATAGTATATTAAAAAGCAGAGACATTACTTTGCCAACAAAGGTCCATCTAGTCAAGGCTATGGTTTTTCCCGTGGTCATGTATGGATGTGAGAGTTGGACTGTGAAGAAGGCTGATTGCCGAAGAATTGATGCTTTTGAACTGTGGTATTGGAGAAGACTTGAGAATCCCTTGTACTGCAAGGAGATCCAACCAGTCCATTCTAAAGGAGATCAATCCTGGGTGTTCATTGGAAGGACTGATGCTAAAGCTGAAACTGCAATACTTTGGCCCCCTCATGCGACGAGTTGACTCACTGGAAAAGACTCTGATGCTGGGAAAGGTTGGGGGCGGGAGGAGAAGGGGACGACAGAGAATGGGATGGCTGGATGGCATCACCGACTCTGTGGACATGAGTTTGAGTGAACTCCGGGAGTTGGTGATGGACAGGGAGGCCTGGCGTGCTGTGATTCATGGGATCGCGGAGAGTCGGACACGACTGAGCGACTGAACTGAACTGACTGAGCCCTTCTAATGGATGCGAGGTGATGGCTCGTGGTGGTTTTGATTTGCATTTCCCTAATGATTAGTGCCTATCACCTGGTGGCTCAGATGGTAAAGAATCTGCCTGCAGTGCAGGAGACCCAGGTTGGATGCCTGGGTAGGGAAGATCCCCTGGAGAAAGGAATGGCAACCCACTCCAGTATTCTTGCCTGGGAAATCCCATGGGCAGAGGAACCTGGCAGGCTACAGTCCATGGGGTCGAAAAGAGTCGGACACAACTGAGTGACTAACACTCTCCTTTCTAATGGTTACTGCAGACCTACTTAAAAAAATGCACCATTTCATTTAGTCTTCTAACAGGCCTAATTGGAGCTTCTCTGGTGGCTCAGTCGGGAAAGAATCGCCCTCTATGCGGGACCTGGGTTCCACCCCTGGGTCAGGCAGATCCCCTGGAGAAAGGAACAGCTACCCACTCCACTCCAGTATTCTGACCTGGAGAATTCCATGGACATAGAAGCCTGGCAGGCTACAGTCCATGCGGTCGCCAAGAGTTGGACACGACTGCCCCACTTCCACACATTCACAGATGAGGGAAGAAAGATTTAGAGAGAGATTAAGCTATTTGCCCACTATCTCCCAGCCATAACGACAGAGCCAGAATTAGAGCTCGCAGTGCCATATTGCAGAGCAAAAGTTCACAGTCTTCCACGCTTCAACACTTCTCCCGGCTCGAACTACTCGAGCGAGCCCCAAAGTCCAAAGAAAGGCACAGATCCCCATGCATCTGGGAGTTCCTGTATTACGGCCGGCTCCAGAGGACGGCGCAGACAGAGGCGGTCCCCTCCCAGGAGGGGTTTTTCCTTCCTTAGGGTGGGAATCCCATCTCCCAAGTTCCCAGGGAGGAAGACACTCTGGGATGCAAAGGTCTTATCCAACGGGGTCTCCCGCGTAGGGATGCAGGAGGTGGGGGCCGGGGGAGCATCTCAGGGTCCTCCATCCAAGGAAGACTGCCTCCAGGAGACCTTAACAGCTACCGCATCCTCGCGCCACCAGGGCCCCCAGCTCTAATCCCGCCACCGCCGCAGACCTAGAATCGGCATCCACGCGCAGGCGCGCTACCACAAGGGGCCGTTGCCTGCGGGCCGGACTGTCGGCGGCGGAGGCCGCCGCTATCCCGTCAGCCAGTTCGAGCCGGCCGGTCTCTCTGCCACCCGCGTCGTCTCGCCTCCTCTATCCCGTCCTGCTCTGCGGCGCATGGGCAAGATGGCTGCTGAGAAGCAGGTTCCCGGAGGCGGCGGCGGCGGCGGCAGTAGCGGCGGGGGCAGCGGCGGGAGCAGTGGTGGACGCAGTGCCGGAGGAGAGGAAAATAAGGAAAACGAGCGGCCTTCGGCTGGCTCGAAGGCACACAAAGAATTCGGGGATAGCCTGAGTTTGGAGAGTATCCTACGGTAGTCGGGCCTAACTCGGCAATGACTACGTGTCTATCTGGCCGGCCGGCGGGCGGGAGAGGCGGCGGGGCCGCCGCATCCTGGGCAGGAGAGGCCGAGGGATGCACTTGCTCTCGCTCCTACTTTTTGGGCACTTAACAGTTACAGGGTATGCTCTTCGACTGGCTTTTCTTCGCATCTCCTCTGCCCTCCGCGCTGGGGAACGTTCTCTTCTTTCAGGCAGCACCAGAAAATTGGGCAGTTTTCGGCAGTTTCCCCGCGGTTGCCCAGTTTGAGGGGGGGCTGGTGGTGGGGCTGACATTGGCCACTCTGATGAACTTGGCACCTGGGGCCGCTGAAGTGGGGAGAAGGAAACTGCAGTCTCGACGTTTTGGCTTAACACAGCCGTCGGAGAGTGCATAGTAAAAAGTACAGTTTGATGTTCTGCAAGTGGAGGCGAAGGTTGACTGTTGCAAGGAAAGGCTTATTGCCCGTTTTGAATATAAATCATCGAAGATTGTTAACGTTACTTGTGTAGTTCTCTTAATATTGCCTCGTAGGCATTTTGTCGAGAGTCATTCAGATGAGCTGTTGAGGAGTCAGTGTCTAGTTTTCATCAGAGTGTATCACAGTTGAGTGTTTATGATGTTAGTTTGTGGCTTTTTGAAATAAAATGTAGGCGAATTTCTGAAATAGTACATGTAGCTTTACTTTTTAAGCAGATTGAAGTTTTACTTTTTGAACTGGTGATATCCTTCCAAATGGATGTTAGAATGCTCTGATTTTACTACAGATCTTGTACATGCTGGTCTCTCTTTAGTTGTTGAAATAACCCTTTCATTGTTCAGTGTTTTTAAAATATCCCTATAAAGAAGTATTGAGGAAACTTGAAAAGAAAACTAAAATGGTAGGCAAAGATCATCAGACTTCCCAAAGTTTGGGACATAATCTTAAAATATTTTTAAAATTCTTAAAGAAGAGAATTTGGTCAATGCTTTTTCTTTTAAAAGAAAAACCGGTATTTTAATGCAAACTGTGGCCTGGTATGGTTTGCATGTGCTTGCCATAGGTGGAGACAACATCACAGCTGTTAAGGAAACTCAGGTTTGGCAGTTGTAGAAGGTTATGCAAATAGTCTAGTAGTATACGTCATTTATAACCTGAATCTGCTTCAGTTCAGTTCAGTCGTCTCCGACTCTCCGCAACCCCAGGAATCACAGCACGCCAGGCCTCCCTGTCCATCACCAACTCCCAGAGCTACTCAAACTCATGTCCACAGAGTCGGTGATGCCATCCAGCCATCTCATTCTCTGTCATCCTGAAAACACTAGGTCCAGGTGTAAATCACCGGGAAGCACCCCAAATGTAGTCAGCATTTATCAATAGAATCCAGCAGCTTTATTTAAACTGTTGGGTCTCATTAATCCTCAATGACTAAGGATGCCCTCCTTTTTTAGTTTGAAGTAGTAACTGAAAGTTCAGGCTATCAGGTTTTTTACATGCTTAGCCCTGTCCTCCAGAGAAGGCAATGGCAACCCACTCCAGTACTCTTGCCTGGAGAATCCCATGGACGGAGGAGCCTGGTCGGCTACAGTCCATGGGGTCGCTAAGCTCGGACAGGACTGAGTGACTTCACTTTCACTTTTCACTTTTGAGCACTGGAGAAGGAAATGGCAACCCACTCGAGTATTCTTGCCTGGAGAATCCCAGGGACAGAGGAGCCTGTTGGGCTGCCGTCTGTGGGGTCGCACAGAGTCGGACACGACTGATGCAACTTAGCAGCAGTAGCAGCAGCCCTGTCCTCTGACAAGGTAGCTATTGAAAATGGTCACTAGGGATTTCACTAGTTAATGTACTAAGCGTTTTAGAAATGTTTAATGAGCTGGATTTGATACAAATCTAGATTAATGGTAGTAATATGGATGAATGTTTTGGATTATTGGCACTGTAAGCTTTTCCTTAATCTTGACTCTAGTTCTTCAGATTATAAAGGAATCCCAGCAGCAGCACGGTTTACGGCATGGAGACTTTCAGAGGTACAGGTTAGTATCATTTGCAAGGTGTATAGACATCTCTGGCTTTTTCAAACTTGGTTTGCCCTTGTTACTACCCTCACTACTGTGCCTTACCAGAAAGTATACCTGGAAAGTCTAGTTCTTATATCAAATCCTCAAAAAGAGACTTAATTTTCAAATTTAAAAAGAGTAAATCTTTTTATCCATTTTGCCTTAAGATATTGCAGATACATGGAAGCTTCAGGCGAAAATAACAAGGAATTATGGTGATTTTTTTTTTTTAAATTTAACCATGTTACGGAATCTGGGTTATATCCCAGCTCTTGGCATTTGCTGTGAGTCTTGTCCTTGTAGTTTTGCTTTTTCCGGAACTTTCTGCTTTCACGTCCAGATTATCTCACCTAACATGTGACTCAGTGGTATTCCATTGCAGGGGTGAACTATAGTCTGCTTTTATCCCCCAGTTGAATGGCTGTTGGGACTCCAATTTTGTTTTGTTTTTTTCCTAGTTATTATTAATCTTTTTAATGTTGGATTTTCAATTGGATTTTTTTAGCAGTAAAATATAACGTAAAAATGACTTTGTGTACATTTTAGTCCATATTTCTGTCTTTTAGTACATAAATAGATTTGTGTATGTGTGCCTACCAAATAGTATTTTTGTTCTTCTAATCTTTTTCTACGCGTTTTTTCCATAAGTTTGCTCACATTGTGTATACAACTTTATCCTACTCTTTTGCCAGGCATTATGTATTAAGTATTTCTCCATGCTTATAAAAATGTTCTATATATGTGATTTTTATTAGTTGTGTTATAACCTGATATATATCTATGTCAACTGTATAGACATACCATAGTTTATTTACCTGTTCCCCTGAGTTGGTTATTTATATGGTAGCCAGTTTGGTAGGCTTAAAAATTTTGTTCCCATGAATCTCTGATCATTCCTCTTTATATTTCTGATTATTTCTTTAGTGTAAAAGTAGATTGTCAGTTCAGGAAGTAGGAACATTTTTAAGGATCTTGATAAATGGATTGCCAGAAAATTTTTACCAATTTGCATTTCTGTCCATAATGTGTATGTTCCATTTGATTTTTATGTAAAAGGGTAAGTGATAATTAAAGCATAATTATGAATTGAGGAGAAAGACCTATAGTTCATAGATTCAATCAGACTTTTTTTTTTTAATAATCCGTTCCTTGGTAGCTTTAAGACTGAGATGTTGAAGTTACCGTTTAAATATCATTTTATATTGTAAATTTTATGCTGTTTTGAGTAAGAGTGGTAAAAATTTGCATGAATTTTTATACTAGCTTAGTCAAAATACTTTTATTGCACACCTATATGTTAGGCACTGTTCTAAGACATTGGGAGAAATTTGAAAATCAAATCATCTTTGTACTGAAGGAGTTTATATCAGTGAAAGATATAAGAACATGATTATAGTATTCTCAAACTATAGTAGAAGTAAGAATTAAAAACTCCATGAGTACAGGAGAGAGAGGCTTGGCGTAAGAGGTGATGTTTATCGTATTTCTTGGTGATACCCTCGTTCACCTCATTTTTCTTCAGACACGCTTGTAGTTTCTTTCTCCATGGCTTCCTTGTCATCAGTCTCCGACACGATGCCCCTTCCCTTTTACATCCGTCAGAATCCTAGTCACTCTTTCAAAGCCCACCATAAGTCCACTCCGGTGAAGGGGGTTAACACGAAGAGAAAGGTTACTCACGTCACTTTCAGTTTGCCATTTGCCTTGTTTTTGTGGTTGCCATTTTATCTTCATGATTCTCTCCAACTTGAGTGTGGTTCTTTGAGAATAGGTACCATGTCCTCTGTCTCTTCATGTTTTCTGTGATAGCAGTCATACTGCCTTGCATGTTTCCATTCAGTAAACATTTGCAAGAGGATGGTGGTATCTATAGCAACCATAAGTAGAACATCCCAACTTTTGGCCTTGCCTATTATAGAGCTTACCATTGAAAGTACTATCAGCTCAGCTGAATGGTTTTTGGTTGTGGTTTCTTACAGGGGCTACTGTTCGCGTAGACAAAGACGTCTTCGGAAAACACTCAACTTTAAGATGGGGAACAGACACAAATTCACAGGGAAAAAAGTAACTGAAGATCTTCTGACTGATAACAGGTATTGACTGCTCAGTGCTGAGTACATCTTCTTAATACATACTGTACAATTACAGTGTGACAGATGTCATGCCACACACTTGAGTTATTTCATGTGGTTTTTGTAGCAGCTCTGTGGAATAGGCATCTTTACTACTGCTCCTCCATTAAGAGGAAACTAGGACTTCCCTGACGGTCCAGTGGTTAAAACCCTGCACTTCCAATGCAGGGAATACAGGTTCAATCCCTGGTCGGGAAATTAGGATCCCACATGCTGCACAGCATGGCCCCAAAAAACAAAACAAACAGAAAACAGGCTCAGAGAGACTCTGTAACTTGTTCAGAAATAACTGTGGTGGAATGGTAAATGTTGAAGTCAATGATTAGTAACCTAATTGGTTTTTAGTAAGGTTTCTGGAATGCAAATTTCAGTGTCAGTTCAGTTCAGTCGCTCGGTCGTGTCCAACTCTTTGCAACTCCATGGACTGCAGCACACCAGGCCTCCCTGCCCAGAACCCGCTCCTGGAGTTTACCCACTCATGCCCATTGAGTCGGTGATACCATCCAACCATCTCATCCTCTGTCATCCCCTTCTTCTCCCACCTTCAATCTTTCCCAGCATCAGGCTCTTTTCAGATGAGTCAGCTCTTCACATTTGGTGGTCAACGTATTGGAATTTCAGCTTCAACATCAGTCCTTCCAGTGAATTCTCAGGACTGATCTCCTTTAGGATTGACTGGTTGGATCTCCTTGCAGTCCAAGGGTCTCTCAAGAGCCTTCTCCAACACCACAGTTCAAAAGCATCAGTTCTTCTGTGCTCAGCATTCTTTATAGTCCAAATCTCAACATCCATACGTGACTACTGGAAAAACCATAGCTTTGACTAGACGGACCTTTGTTGGCAAAGTAATATCTCTGCTTTTTAATATGCTGTCTAAGTTGGTCATAACCTTCCTTCCAAGAAGTAAGCGTCTTTTAATTTCATGGCTGCAGTCACCGTCTGCAGAGATTTTGGAGCCCAAAAAAATAAAGTCTGGCACTGTTTCCACTGTTTCCCCACCTGTTTGCCATGAAGTGATGGGACCAGATGTGAGCTTTAAGCCAACTTTTTCACTCTCACTTTCATCAAGAGGCTCTTTAGTTCTTCTTCATTTTCTGCCATAAGGGTGGTGTCATCTGCATATCTGAGGTTACTGCTGTTTCTCCTGGCAATCTTGATTCCAGCTTGTACTTCATTCAGCCCAGCATTTCTCATGATGTACTCTGCATATAAGTTAAATAAACAGGGTAACAGTGTACAGCCTTGATGTATTCCTTTCCCGATTTGGAGCCAGTCTGTTGTTCCATGTCCAGTTCTAACGCTCCCTGACCTGCATACAGATTTCTCAAGAGGCAGGTCAGGTGGTCTGGTATTCCCATCTCTTTCAGAATTTCCCACAGTTTATTGTGATCCACACAGTCAAAGGCTTTGGCATAGTCAATGAAGCAGAAATAGATGTTTTTCTGGAACTCTCTTGCTTTTTCAGTGATCCAGCGATTGTTGGCAATTTGATCTCTGGTTCCTCTGCCTTTTCTCAAACCAGCTTGAACATCTGGAAGTTCACGGTTTACGTACTGTTGAAGCCTCGCTTGGAGAATTTTGAGCATGACTTTACTAGCGTGTGAGATGAGTGCAATTGTGTGGTAGTTTGAGCATTCTTTGGCATTGCCTTTCTTTGTGATTGGAATGAAAACTGACCTTTTCCAGTCCTGTAGCCTTAAGTCAGTATATCTCAAGTGGAATCTGGCCATATGTAAATTCCTCCATAGGAGGTTTGTATTTCATTGCTGAATGTGTGCATGGTTGTTAACGTGACGGGATTACCCTCTCGAGCGATGTGTGTTAATAGTCTGTGGGTCAGTTTCTCAGACTTACTTATTTGGCTGCATCCGGTATTACTTGTGGCGTGCAGGATCTGGTTCCCTGATAAGGGATGGAACCTGGTCCCTCTGCATTGGGAGTGTGAAGTCTTAACCATTGTTCCACCAGGGATGTCCTTCTATATCTGTATTTAAACCAAGAGCTCAAAAACAAGAGATGCCAACTTCACCTTTTAAAAGCAAGATCATTTACATATATGTAACTCAGCCATAAAGAGGAATGAAATCTTGCCATTTGCCACAACATGGGTGAACTTGGAGAGTGTCATGTTAAGTGAAATTAGAGGAAGACAAATACCGTGCATTTTCAAGTCTATGTGGAATCCAAAAAGCAACTGAACAAATAAAACAGACTCATAGAGAACAAGTTGGTGGTTGCCAGAGGGAAGGAAAGTAGGAAGGAGTCGGTAAAATAGGGGAAGGGGATTAAGAGGTTAAAAACTTCCAGTCGTGAAATAAATGATTCATGGGGATGTAATGCACAACATCGGGAATATAGTCAGTAATGCCTCGTACCCTGCACCTGAAATTAATGCAGAATTTTAAGTCAGTTATACTTCAGTAAGGGCTTTCCAGGTGGTGCAGTGGTAAAGAATCTGCCTGCAGCGCAGGAAACGTAGGTTCAATCCCTATGTCAGGAAGATCCCCTGGAGAAGGGAACGGCTACCCACTCCAGTATTCTGGCCTGGAAAATCTCATGGACAGAGGAACCTGGTGGGCTACAGTCTATGGGGTCACAAAGGGTCAAACACGACTGAGCAACTAACAACAGCCAGTCTGGGTTTGCCAAGTTTGAGAAGGTAGCAGGTTTTTCAATGAGATGTGTCTAGTAGGTGATTAGAAACCTACTGGAGATGCTGCTTTGGGAACCATGGTTGATACTATGAGAAGAGCAGCTCCGAGGAGGAAAGCAAAAGAGGGCGTAGGAAAAAGTTGAGAGGCAGAGGATTGCTCCTCAGAGGATAGCTGAGTCTGGTGCTCCTGGCCTTGGCTGTTCAGTCGGCCTGTTCTGTCTCTGATTTAGATATTTGCTTCTGGTTCTGATGGATGCTGAGAGAGCCTGGAGCTATGCCATGCAGCTCAAACAGGAAGCCAACACTGAGCCCCGAAAACGGTTCCACTTGTTGTCTCGCCTACGCAAAGCCGTGAAGCATGCCGAGGAGTTGGAACGCTTGTGTGAGAGCAATCGTGTGGATGCCAAGACCAAGTTGGAGGCTCAGGTTAGTGTCATAACATCAGCTTTGCTTTATTGTGGAGATTAGAGATGTGACTTTAAAAAAAAGAATAATACAGTTAAACAGAACAGAGTCTTTTCCATTGTATGTTGGTAATCAGGGGAGGAAAAAACCTAATCTTGCTTTTAAAAGGTGAAGTTGACTCTTGTTTTTGTTTTTGAGCTCCTGGATTTTAAGCATTGACTCTTAACTTTTTAGACAGCCCATGTGTCTTTTGATACGTATGTGAAAAACTTGTATCTGGGAAGTTCACAAAGTAAGAATTTTGTTCTTAATGAGTATTTGAAAAGGGAGGGAAGAGATTTCAAGTTTATATTCAACTTTTGATCTAATGGTATAGCCCAGAAGTGGGTTGTTAAGTAAAACAAAGAGAGCAAGTTTTCTTTATTTTGAAGTTCTCTCCAGGGAAGTAAATGAACCATAAATTACCCATGGGTCATATTTTATTAGTGAGACGCACTTTTTGATTTTTTTAGAATCAACCTAAATATCTATTCTTGATATCAGAGTTTGAAGCGAGTAGAGGTCAGGCTATACCCTGGTTCCTGGATATTGAAGCAATGTCTCTTTTCCCATCACCTCTCAGGCTTACACGGCTTACCTCTCAGGAATGCTGCGGTTCGAACATCAAGAGTGGAAAGCCGCCATTGAGGCTTTTAATAAATGCAAGTAAGTCCTCTGGCCCAAAGGCTGTGGCCAGTTTTGATAACAGCCACACGCAAGCTGCAGATCAGCCAACGATTGCTTCTGTGAAAGTTATTACGGTTTCTTTCTTTTTGCCTTCTCTTGAGAAATGTGGATTGTTCTCTTTCAGCCTCAGAACTTGCCAGTTCTGGTAGTTGATCTGTGTTCCTTGTGAGTTTATTTTCTTAAAGCGAGGCTGCTGTGAACCATGATGTTCCTTTCCTGGCAGGACTATCTACGAGAAGCTGGCCAGCGCCTTCACAGAAGAGCAGGCTGTGCTGTACAACCAGAGGGTGGAGGAGATCTCGCCCAACATTCGCTACTGTGCCTACAACATTGGTGAGCGGGGCTGCGTGGGGCTGCGACAGGCAGCCTGTGGAACCTGGAGGGTGGCTTTAACTTTCCTCCCTTTCCCCCGCGTCCATCTTTGGTGTGGGTTTGCGTTGATGAAAAGAGTGCAATTGTTGGCATCAGCTCTGCTCAGCATCCGGAAGGCAGTTCCCTAGCTTCAGTTTTGGCCATGCCACATCTGTGCTCACCCAGAGTCTTGTGAAAGGACTTAGGATTCATTGAAACGCACTGGTGGGCAGGGAACAGCTTGGAGTTGAATCTGAGAGTTTTTGAGGAAACAACCAAGACCCTTGAGAATTTTCCACTCAGTCTCTCTCTTTTTCTCAGGGGACCAGTCAGCTATCAATGAACTCATGCAGATGAGATTGAGGTCTGGGGGCACCGAGGGTCTCCTGGCTGAAAAATTGGAGGTAATCTAGTATGTGCATTCTGTGAAAAGTCTTTGGTTTGAAAAAAAGTCCAGTAAAAGAAGTAACACACAGTCCCCTCATCCAGGGATAATTGCTATTAATATTGCATATTTATATCTATAGTTTTAATGAAAACTTTTTGTCACTTATTTTTTTTTTTTGGCTGTGCCTTGTGGCCTGTGGGATCTTAGTTCTCCAGCCCAGGGATATGTAATATGTTAGTTACAGGAAGAGACAAACAGTAGTTACCAGTGAGCTTCACCTTGATCACGCACATCTGCAGTTAAAGCTTTAACATTTTATAACTACTTTCTAGGCGTTGATCACTCAGACTCGAGCCAAGCAGGCAGCCACCATGAGTGAAGTGGAATGGAGGGGCAGGACGGTTCCTGTGAAGATCGACAAAGTGAGGATCTTTTTACTGGGTTTGGCCGACAACGAGGCCGCCATCGTCCAGGTAAGGAGCTGGGGCCTGTTCTGTTCTCCTAGGTGTGTCTGCAGGTTGCCTTTGGTTGTTTAAGATATGATATTTTGTTGCTGATTAGGATTTGGGTAACCATCTCAAGATGCATGCTCTTGAATAGAATTCTTTTGAAAGCTGAGTTTATCGAGGAGTTTTCCTGTGCAGAGGCCAAAGAAATTGACAGTGACAGCCTTCAGTGAAAATGGGAGCAGCAAAGGGCTGCTTTAAGTCAGGGGTGACTTTGGCCCAGCAGGTGGTGCAGCAGCATGGCTGTTATGTCTTATGTCTCTCTGACCTCTCATCCTCACCTTCCAGCCCTGAAGGGTCACCTCTTGTCCCTGGGTCCTTGAAAGACAGCCTGGCTAAACCCGATCAGCTTGTTTTACGTGTGGTATTTATGCAGTGTTCATGCAGAGCCATACTGCCCGATGCTCCTGCTGAGATAATTATTACCTGATTGTGGGTGTGAACGACCAAATGAGTTCAGAAGAGAAAAGATTCTGGTGATCGTAGTTTGTATGGCATCGACAGCGATGGAGGCAGTTTTTAGAGCTCCTTCTCTGTGTTAGGCGAAGAACATCTGAAAAAAAGACCACGCTACTCCCTGAGTCTCCAGCCTCAGCAGGGACCAGTGGGATTTCATGAAACTTCACATTCGGCTGCTGTCCCCAGAGGGATATGTGTGTGAGGCGCTTTGCTGGTTGTGCTGATGGGTTGTTAAGTATCCAGGCCTTTCAGTGACTTGTTTCAAAGTGGCTCCTTTGGTTGGCGGCAGCTTTCAACAACTGAAGGATTTCTTTGCGCCTTTTGTCTGTATTGTATATGGCCCCTCACCTCCCCCTTTATTTGCTTACAGGACAGAAGATTAGAACAGTACCGGAAAGTTGAGTTTTCATTCATCTAAAAGACTAAACTTTTTCTGAGAGCATTTCATTGGCACTTAACAGTATAGAGGTCTCTTTCTTGAGTAGGGCTGATAGCAACCATTTAGATTATGCAGCTGGGTTTTCTCTTTAAAGAGATACATTCTAGAAGGAGAGATCTGCCACAGTCCTGTGCCAGGCATCAGTGACAGTCGGGTAGGAATTCTGGATAGAATAGGGGGCAGGGAGGGAGGGGGCTGATGGAGGCAAATAAAACAGAGCCTCCTTAGGAATGGGGCCCCAGACATAGATCAGGTAAAGGGCAGGACAAGTTAACATTTACTAAGTCACTTTAAAAGTTGTTCATGCTTACCATTTATACAATAGAAGTGTTTGTAAGAGATCAGCCTACAGTCTGACTGCCCATATACTTTCATTGATACTGCATTGTACTACTAAAAAGGAAAATAATGTATTTCAAGTCTTTCATTT
This sequence comes from Moschus berezovskii, assembly GCF_049115385.1. Lineage (NCBI taxonomy): Eukaryota > Metazoa > Chordata > Mammalia > Artiodactyla > Moschidae > Moschus > Moschus berezovskii. The sequence goes on from NC_142479.1 coordinate 66,833,718, forward strand.
GCAAGATATAACTTTTTTGTTAGAATTAGACTGAGATCCAATTTCACATCTTTTTTTACTAACACGTTATAAGGATTTTTCATGTTCTGACAAATTATTTCACCAAAATTTTTATTACCTGGTAGTCACCTGGACAGACACCACAGAGACAAGCAGGGAGTGTAATGATCCTCCTTTCTGTCCTGGATACACTGTGTAATGCTCTCTTGTGTTTCTCTCTCCCACCCCGAGAGGTGGGTGATACTCATTTTACAGATGGGAAAACTGTCACCTGTCCATAACCGTACGTCTGATAGAAGGGAGTGCGTGCATTTAAAACCATACCCTTTTGATTCCAAAGCTCGTGTTCCTTTAAGTTTTCCACATAGCCTTAGATTCATCAGGAAGGTTAGTAACAGGATCGTTTTATGTGGCTTTGGTGAAAAACTAAATGTAATTTCACTTAACAGAAAAGCAGAGTCCTGGACCCCTGACTGAAAAAAGTCGAATTTTAATGAAAATCTTAATGGAAAAAAGTAATCCTTCACAGGAGAATCCGCTCCACTTCAAAAGGTTGCTGAGGCTAGGGGTTTCCTACGTGGGAGGAGAAGATACGGGCATGTTTTATCTGAATTTATCCTTCTTTTGCTTTTTTACAAACAGAGAATAAATGGGGGAGGTATTTTTGCCTTATTCATGAAATAATTCAGATTGGGCTAAATTAGACCAGGTGAAAAACATTTCACAATTGCACATGAAGCTGTTGCCTTTAAAACTGAAGACCACTTCAATCGCATGGTGACTAGTTGAGCTTTGTGCACATATTAAAAGGATTCCTCTCAAACTCGGGCTTTCGTGCAGGGGGAGGGCTGGCTTCTGGCCCTCCAGGTCATAGTCCCCCTTACAGAGCCGTGCACAGAAATTCCCTAGTGGTGCAGTGCTTGGGAGCTGGCCTTGCAGTGCAGGGAATACCAGTTCAGTCCTTAGTTAGGGAACTGGGGTCCCACACGCTGCAGAGCAGCTAAGCTCTCACACCACTAGAGATTGGTGTGCCGCAATGAAAGATCCTGCGTGCCCAAACTAAAACTTGATGCAGCCAAATAAGTAAATAAATACTATAAAAAAAAAAAAGTTCAATATTGGCCAACATTTTGATAATATTGGCAAGAAAAAGCAGTGACGTTATTCCAGCCTTGAATAGATGAAGATTCTCATGGTCAGTCATCTCAGCGCAACTGCTGTTAGTTCTGTGTTCCCACCTCACCTTCAGTGTGCGTGTTTATGTTGCTAAATATGTTCTTTTTAAAAGTCCTTTATACAGATAACGGCAGGTGTCTTTTTTAGGGTTGGTGTCAGGGTTATACATACCTTGTAAAACAAGTTTGGAGATGTTCCCTCCTGTTTTCTGAAAGAATATGTAACATTTTGTTTTCTCCTTAAATGTTCGTTATAATTCACTAGTGATACTGTTGGGCCTGGAGTTTTCTTTGTGGGAAGACTTTTATAATTTGTTTTTGCTTGTTTTAAAAAATACGTAATTCCTTTACGAGTTGGATTCAGATTTTCTGTTTCATCTTGTGTCAGTTTGGATTTTATATTTTTAAAGTAATGTATTAATTTCATGTAAATTGTTGGTTTTATTGCCAGTTTATAATATTCTCTTATCATTTTAGTGTTCGTAGAATCTGTAGTGTTATCTTTTGTTAAGTGCCTGGTTAATGTGCTGGTTGTGGTGAATACAGTAAATTATGGTCTTTAAGGATATTACGGTGAATTAGGATCACTTGAATATCCGAGACCTTTAAATAATTTGGTTGAGCAAACAAAATGTGTATTAATCCCAGGAATCCCATTAAGGTTTTAACCTTAAAAACAGTTACATGCCTAATATGCTGTATCACACATATACCAGGTCAAGCCAGTAAGAAAAAATTTTAAGTACGGTGTCAAATGAAGTTTGGTTAAACCCTTAGGTTTCGGGTGTAGCTGTGTGGCTGATTAACTGTGTATTGAATTGAATGAACCCTGGGTTATTACGCATGGGAAAGGCCCTTTGGCTGTTCGGGGCTAATCTCCAGAAGGACTGCTTGCTTACTGGTGTACTTGGCGGGTGATTTGCCAGTTCTCTGAGTTGTATCGAGTTGCTCTCTGCCCAGGGGCTTTTCATTGCAGTGTTTCCTAACCCTGCTGCTGTTGGTGTTTCCCACCCTCTGGGAACTGGGTTGGAGGAATCTGGTAGCCCCCCACTTCTTGGTTGCTTGTAGAGGTTTTTATGACCTTTAAATACTAAAAGAACAGTTTACTGAAAAGCAGGAAGAAAGAAAGAATTCAAGGAGATAATACTAAACTGCAAAGACTGGAACTGAGGCTTAATCAACTGCCAAAATCCAGCTGCAACAGCCTTCTTTTCTTTTCTTTAGCCAAGCTTTAGGTCTTCATGTCTTTAATATTGTCTTACTTTCTCATATGTTTTTATTTTGCTTTGTTAATACTTGATCACACCTGAGGTGTCTTGGTGGTGATTTGTGGATGTCAGGCAGCTGGGGGTGGGGGCAGGTTAAAAATGTCTATAGGTTTGATGATTCTTATCCTCAGGTAATGACTAATACTTTAATATTTGACTGGACGGAGATCATTTCTCCTTTTTGTTAAAAAACAATCTGTTTTTCCATGAGGGTTAGGTCCTTCTTCACTCGAGTTCTGTTTGTTTTTCCTCGACCTCACTGTGCCGAGTGAGGCTGGGTTCCCATCCCTTTGGTTCTCCTACGGGTGTGGTGGAGAATGTGGTTGGACTCACCTTGCTGTCTCTCAGTCACACCAAGTAGACAAGTGGAAACAGTCTGGGAGCTCTGTCTTTAAGAGCTGGGGGGGGGGTCTCGTCTCAGGACACACACAGCTGGTTTTCATCAGCCTTGAGATGTGCCTTGGGGCTGTGGAAAAGCACTTCTAAGAGTGTTTGAAGTTTTATAAAAGTTGATCTCAAGCTTGTTTATTAGGACTGAGTAACGCGTTACTTCTGGGCTATAGGTTTCTCCCTGTCACGGGTATACCCGGGAAGGTCCAGGCCAGCCACAAATTCTTTTGCAGGGAGTTTGCCCATGTGTGCAGGAGCAGGTTCTCGTCAGTTCCGTGGCAGACCTGAGCCGTTTGCATGTGGGTTCTAAGGGCACCTCCCTCTGCGTACACATGGAGAGGTGTCTCTTATTCCACTGTCCCTTCAGGATTATCTTTGCCTTCGAGATAGGTTTACAGAATAAGAGTGTAAGTAGGAAAATGTGTTTCCGACTTCTTCTGTGGAAATTTTGCCCAGCCCAGGGAGAACTGTGAGAGGTTCTGCTCCAGAGATGAGTGGTCTCTGTCCCTGTGCAGTGTGGCTGCATAAGAACAGCACAGCCGACTGACGGCCGCTGATCCAGATCGGCCTCTCCCTTCATTGTGCTTTAAGACCTTTGTAAGATTCCCAGGGGAATGAAGAATTTTCTGGAAGCAGAGGGGAGGGAGATTTGCTGCTGTTCAGTACCTTGATGCAGAGTTTCCTTATTCAAAGGGGATGAGGGTAGTAATACCTGGCAGTAAAGAGGTATAGCATTTTTGCATCATATTAATTTTTTTTACTTGAGCCATTTCTTCCCTAGGAAAGGAGGCAGGTCCCACGTAGCTGGTAGAACCAATTGGCTCTTTTCTTCTACTTAAACACTCACTGCCCCAACTGTTGAACCCCACCGATCTTAAAAGGGTGTCGGTGGCATGTTTGCTGGATTGCACGATATCAGGCTGGTGCTGGAGTTCATCTTGCCTGCTCACGACGTGGCTCTGGTATGTGTGTGGCTGGCCCAGGTCTGTTTTCATATCTTATTCCGGTTGTTAACTCTGCAGCTGCCCCGTTCCAAGGATTTGTACTTTGAAAAATTTGGCTAGTTTGATTAAATGAGTATGAAGACCCTTGCTGACGTGAGATCCTTAATGGTGTTTGGTGTGAAGTGGTGTCTCAGAGCTGGGCTGTCTGGTATGGTAGCCACCCACACACACACGGCTGTTTAAACTGACTAAACTTTGAGGTGCTCAGCAGCCCCCTGTAGCTGATGACACCACACGGGACATCGCCATCACAGAAAGTGCTGGTGGACAGCCCTGCTGTGTGTTAATGGTGTCTGGGTTTGCCTTTATACACTTATAGAATAGCCATACCCATGATTTGTTCCTAAGTTACTGAACAACAAGAAAGTCAAGTAACTTACAAATAGAAAAGTATGTTTGATTTATACTGGGTAATTTACAAGGAAGTTTTGTATTTTTTTTTTTTCTTCCCCACACTGGAAACTAGGAAAAGCATGAGAGTTCTTAAGAGAAGAAAAGGTTTTTCTGAAGGCCCCTCCCAACCATATCTTAAAGGAGTGGGCAGTACTGGGTTTTCTTTTGAGCTTTTCTGGAGGTCAGTTGAATGTCAAGAGATCAGATTGGATGTTAGTTTCTGTGGAAAGTCAAATATAATCGTGGGAGTGTTGATGTTCTAATGTCAGAGTGTGTCTGCCAGTAACACAAGTTCATCTCCTTTCTGCTTTTTGTCCATTCCCACCTGCTTAGTCAGATTCTTTAGGATGATAATGTGGTTTGGCAGGTATTCAGTTAATGAGTCACTTTTTGCCTTATCCCGGTTGGCTGGCACAGGGGCAACGCCCTGTGCTTTGCAGAAACTGTTATTAAAAGCTTGTCAACTTCATCTGTCCTGAGGTGTTCTCAGCATAGCCGTATGGAATAACTCCTATATGCAGGAAAACCTCATATGGCATTTAGGAGAGAAATATATCTTTGGTTGGTTGTTGATTAATATTGTCACCTACTTGGGACTTAGAAGAAATCCAGTATCTACAACTCCGTTGGGTTACATTTGCAAGGGAAAGAAACTTGTGCTGTGCTTCAGTGTGAGGTGGCACTGCCCCAAATCTAGTCCACAAGTCTCCCCTGAGATGCCAGGTGCTGGTCATGAGCACAGGTGGAGGCATTGAAGGAAAACAGTAGGAAGTTCTGTGATAGAGGAAAGATGAAAGCCTCTGTTGGTTGATAGCTTAGATCAGTTGTATGGATGCTTTTTCAGTATGTTCTCTTTACATCTGTATATACACGCTTCTCATTTCTGTACAAATTAACGAATAAAACCATAAGAAAAATTGTATGTGATAAAGAATATTAACAGTTGGAATGATCTCTGATCCAGGTTGTTTTTTGGTTGGATGTGTGTGTTCGTGTCTAATGGGAGGAATCAAAGTGCTATCATGCCCTCCTCCCATCAGAAAGAAACTCTTTCACCACCTTTTGCCTTTGTTTAGGCTGAGAGTGAAGAAACCAAGGAGCGTCTGTTTGAATCCATGCTCAGTGAGTGTCGGGATGCCATCCAGGCCGTGCGGGAAGAGCTCAAGTCAGATCAGGTAGGACTCTCAGCTGAGTCCCCGGCTCTTGCTCTGAGCTCAGGTCCTCTTTGGTCTGTGTGTCACATTCCCAGAGCAGGGACTCTTAGCCACCATTGTATTTAGATGTGGCAATTGGCTGACCAACAAGAGAAGCCGCCTCTGGGCTCCACCAGGTTGAGAAACGCTTTTCCCTCTGTCCTGCTTCTCCTAACGGCTTCATGTCTTACCTGTTGAGCCTCTGGTCTCAAATCCATATCTCCAGGTGGATTTCTCCAGCGCTCCCTTTTTCTGATAGTATCACTGTGATTCATTCAGGCATCTAGGCTGAAAACCTCAGAACCATTTTTGTCTTTCTTCCCTGTTGCCTAAAACCCTGTTTATTCTCCCTTTGTAATTTCCCTCTCCCTTTGTTCACCTATCTCCAGTGAACTTTTTTCTATTATGTCTGGACTCCTAGAGAAGTCACCTGATTTTCCTGTCCAGGCTAACCATGCAATCCTTAACTTCTCCACATCTGTAAGGTTTCCTACCATGTAAGGTCACATCTTCACAGGTGCCTCCCTGTAGGGGCCATTATTCAGTCAACTGGAAAGGCAGGAGCTGGCAGCACTAGGCATAGAACTTGGGTATGAGACACAGGTGCTAAAACAGAGCCACGGACTGTGGACTGTCTGCTTTGATGCTTTGAGTCCAAACACTGGACACGGTGGACAGGAGGCCTTGCTGGCCATTACTCTGAATTCTCGTTCACGTCTGGTTTTTCTTTGTCAGTGGAAACTGAGTGACCTTGTCGTTCAGAAAAGCCCAGGAGTTCTCTGATATTTGAGGACCCCAGCTTCCGAGTGTCTGTGCCTGTGTCCCAGGGCACTTTGGGGTCCACACCATTGAATGAGGTGGTCAGAGCCAAGGACGTAATCAGCCATTTTACCTTTACCTTTTCACTTTCTGCAGAAACAAAGAGATTATGCCCTAGACGTGGAATCGGGGAAGGTATCTAATCTTCAGTACCTGCACAGGTAAGAGATGTGACATTTTTACTTTTTAACATTGCATGATATATCATTGGAACAAAAGAGTTTACACAGTGTTTATGTACATTATAGTTTATTGATACATATTAAACTATGAATGCATCAGTGCACATTTTTGCATGTGAGATTTGCATGTGTGTATTATTCTGATATCCGTAAAATTTCCTGTTTTTGTGCAACAGAAGGACTAGAATGTGACCAATAACTCAAGTTCCCTGTGACCACCTTGTTGATTCCTCCCCCTCTTCTAGAGCTCGCTGCTCTCCTAGGAGCGCCAGGCTCCTCGAGTGACTCCCCTCTGTGTTCTGAATGTTTTACATTGTCCTGTCCACATTTAAGTTCAAGTTCAACCCAACTTTAACTCCATCTAGAGTTTATTTTTGAGTGCAGTAAGGATCCGCGTCACCTTTTTCCACGAGGGTGATGGATTATTCCAGTGTGCAGTTTATGGACCGGTCTGTCCTCCTCCGTTGGCATGCAGGCGGACGTTCCACACTCCCTGCTTGCTCGGTTTCTGGACTCTCTTCTGCTCTGCCGGTTTATTTGTCTGTACTGACACCAGCGCAGTGATTTACTGTAGCTTTATCGTAGCTCTTGGTGCCTGGTCCAGCACGTCGTCCCCCACCCCCACCCCACCAGGTTTCTCCTCAGGCACACCTTGATCGTTTTTACCCCTTTGCTCTTTCATACCCATTTTCAAACCGCCTTGTCAAGTTTAAGTTTTTTAAAAGATAGGTCATTTTGTTTCACAGAAGAAAGGAGGAAGGAAGAGTGACATTTTTCAAACTGCCTGAGAGAAATAAAATTCCATTTCTCCTCAAGTGCTCTTTCCATTTGACCCTGAAATTTTTAATGTCTTAGTCACTGCTTACAACTTTTTAGTGAATCCTCAATATTTTCAGTCATTCCCAACCCACCCCCACCCATTTTAATAAAAACAAAACCAAAAAAACTCTCCCTGCCTTAATCTCCATTCTTAGAGAATTTGATGTTATGTCGCATTGACTGCCTTACGGTTCAGATGCACAGAATATTTGCAGGAACAGACCTTATCTCCCTTCTGTTTCAACAAGCACATGAGAAAAACAAGGCTTTAGGAGGTTAGGGGACGTATTGGTAGTTAACAGCCACAAAGAGGCAAAGGCAGTTGTCAGCGTCCTAGCCTTGAAAGACCAAGGGAGCTTCAGCGGGGCTCAGGACACTTCTACATTGTGAAGCCCCCTTGCCCTGGGATCTGTCTTCCCACCTCCACATGTAGCTGGTATAGGGATGGTGATCAGTTAGGACCAGAGGCCAGCTTTTGGATATATAAAGTCAGCAATCCAGTAGCTCTTGTATTTTAATAAAGCTCTGATATCTTAATAAAAAGGTATCTAGATTCCTGTTCCACTCGGTGAATAACAGTTATTTGTTTGGAGAGTCTGATTATTCTTCGGAGCTCTAGGAAAGCCCATCTCATGACTTCTCGGATACAGCCACTTTTGGGGATTTCCTGGTGGCCCAAAGGTTAGGACTCTGCACTTTCGTTGAAGGGGGCACAGACAGGTTCAGTCCATGGTCAGGAACTAAGTTCCCACGAGCCTCGTGGTGTGGCAAAAAGAAAAAGAATGTTTTAATTCTTTAACAAATTCTTCTGGTGTTTGCCTCCATGTGTCTAAATGACTTGTATACGTTGCTACTTCTTGATCTTTGGCTTCTAGCATTTATTACTACTTTCTTCTACAGCCTCTCACCAGTTCTACTCCTGCTCTTCATCCTGACCCCTCTGGCCTTCCACCTGACTCCTACACAAGCTCTCTCATTTCCGATACTATTTTTATTTATTTAGTCCTTATTTCAGGAAGTAGCTTGCTATCCGTCTCTCGTCTTAAGGACCAGCAGTGTCCTCTGAAATTGGTAACTCTCTAAAGATACAGAAGATATAATTCAAATTAAAATCAAATTTTGTCATAAGCTCTCATATGGGTCCCCTGTGAGTTCGCCACCAAACAACAGCCAAAGTCGAAGGCCCTTGGAGGTTGAGGCCCAGGCCTCCCAGCCCTGCCGGGTGACACGCCCTCACCCCCACAGCTCCCCAGGGCAGCCCAGCTTGTGGTCCAGTGCTCTTCCAAGCACATCCGCTTCCCTGAGCATCACTTGAGCTGACGTGTGGTCCATTCCAGCTATCTGACTTACATCAAGCTGTCCACGGCGATCAAGCGGAACGAGAACATGGCTAAAGGGCTGCAGAAGGCCCTGCTGCAGCAGCAGTCAGACGACGACGGCAAGCGCGCCCCCCGGCCCCAGGACCTGATCCGGCTCTATGACATCATTCTGCAGGTGACCCCGGGGGCTGGGAAAGCCTGCCTGTGCGTGGGTTGACTACAAAATGACATAGCATAAGGGTTGTGATAGCCAGGAGCTGTTGGTGACTTGGTGAAAGACAGAAGTTCTTGTTTTCATACCAGTTCAGCCATCCATGAACCTGGTATCCAGACGTGTTGGTGTGTTTTGTTGTTGTTTACACTCTTAGTCATGTCAGACTCTTTTGTGACCCTGTGGATTATAGCTCACCAGGCCCCTCTGTCCATGGGATTTCCCATGGACAGAATGCTGGAGTGGGTTGCCATTCCCTTCTCCAGAGGATCTTCCCAGCCCAAGGATCGAACCCATGTCTCCTGCATTGGCAGGCGGGTTCTTTACCACTGCCACCAGGGAAGCCCGTGTGGATGTGTAGACACTCGTAAACCCCCCGGTATTCGTTCACTGAGCACTTCCCTGTGCAAGCTGGTCACCCACATGCCTTGAAGTGTCCTGGGACCTAAGGCCACGCTGCCTTGGCCCCCTGAGAACTCATCGGTGAGGGAGTTTGAGACCCCTGCCCACAGTCAAGGTGTCTGTGTAGGCGCCACACAAGTGGGCCATCTGAAATGAGAGTTCAGAGCCAGAGGGGTCCCCTCCAGCTGAGAGGGTCCAGGGAGTCTGAAGAAGCTGAGTCGTGACTGAGAGAAAGAGGCTGCGAGGGCTCTCAGCGTCAGGAGGGTGGAGGTGACGCCAGGTGTGACTGCGGCCGAGTCACTCGTCACAGATGTCCCGTTATCTGAAGCTCAGGCTCACTCTTCCTGCCCACGTCTGTCCTTCCAAATCTCCTGTCAAACACTCAGTGTGGGTCCCCCTCTTAATGAGTTTTCCTGTTACATCTGTTGTGCAGAATTTGGTGGAATTGCTCCAGCTTCCTGGCTTAGAGGAGGATAGAGCCTTCCAGAAAGAGATAGGCCTCAAAACTCTGGTCTATAAGGCTTACAGGTAAGTTCCCTGGGATGGGCAGGGCTCCCCTCAACCATTGGAAGCTTCTAGAAGCTTTGGGAGCATGTCCCTGGAAGGTTAGGTTTTGGTTTTTGAAAGACGTGAGCAGAGATGAATGGTTATGACCTAGATATGTGGGCGGTGTAGGTAGCGTTTGCAGCTGGACAACGTCCCTCCTTCCTGCCTGTCTTCATCTTCCTTCCTGTGCCTTTTGGGAATTACAGCTTTTTTGCAGAGTTAGCAGTGAGTAAAAGACAGTGGATCAGATTTGGACCTACACTGTCAGTCAGCTCCAATTTCAGGGAGGAGTCTGCAGGTTAGCCTGGCAAACTGGAACAGTGAAAATAGTGAAAAATCTCCCACCCCAGGGAGTGAGCCTAACGTTAAGAGATTTGACTATTTAGCCTAAACAACAAGGAAAGCCTTGATCTTGGGTGAGTGTTGCTTAAGAATACTGTGGCTCTTTCCTTCCCCATCAGGTGTTTCTTCATTGCTCAGTCCTACGTGCTGGTGAAGAAGTGGAGTGAAGCCCTTGTCCTGTATGACAGGGTCCTGAAATACGCAGATGAAGTGAATTCCGACGCCGGAGCCTTCAAAAACAGCCTCAAGGTAAGCCAGTGGCCTTTCCTGTTTCTAAGCCCTGAGCAGTTGGCCGTGAGGCCATAAGGCCTTCTCAGGCGGGTCCTGCTTGGTCAGCCATGGGATGTGGTGTGCCTGAGTGCCCAGGAGCTGTGGGTGTAACTCGTGGCAGTGTTCCAGGCCCGAGGAGGACTCAGGTGCTGAGACAGCCTTCACCGGTGCACAGCCGTGAAGCACTGTTTGTTCTCAGGCTCGTCTCCGTGTTGGAACTGCTTCCACGGTGGATGTCTGGCTCTAATTGGTGTGGGATGAGAATTGGGGGTTTTATAATATTTACTTACTTTTCTGCACTGGGGCTTTTTTAAGCCCTTCAGTGATTCTACTCTGCAGCCAAGTGGAGAATCACTTGGCTCTCCACACAAGTGCGTGGGGACCACCAGCAGCAACATTTGGGAGTTTGCTAGAAATTCTGATTCTCAGGCCAGGGCCCAGGTCTACAGAGTCTAAAAGTGTATTTTACTTTAGCAAGACAGCCAGGTGATAGTGTATATGTCAAAGCTTACGTGCCAATCTGGTGTATTTTACTGATTTTTGAATGACAACTAGATGTTTAAGCTTATGGACTGCTATGAGGTTACAGAGATTCTTCAAGCAGTGGTCCAGGGGACCCATGTATATTTTACAAGTAGAAACTATTCAGAAAAGCGGGGCTAAGGTTACTGTTACCAGCCTTATAGCCAGTGTGGGAGTGTCTGCCTGGAACAGCCCTGGGCTCAGCAGTAGAGAAAAGTCTGGTTTCTGCCTTCAGAGAGCTTGTGGTTTTGCTGCAGCCACAAGACTTGCATAGGTCCCACCTCCAAATTCAAAAGAAGGAAACGAAATAGGAGTAGGTGGAAGGCGGGCGTGGGCAGTGGGAGGGGTGACCAGTGTGGCAGCGTAATCGGGTGGGTTGTTTTGGAGTGTGGAGACAAACGAGTGTGGACGGTCTGTCTCCGGAGAGAAGTAAGAGGGGTTTCACGAAAGCCCATCTGCCGTAACATGCTGGGGTTTAGGTTAGCGGGGAGCTAACAGGAAGAGCAGGTGTGAGGGGTGCAGCAGTATCCAGACCTGACCGATCATTCCAGATTCTGCCAAGTGAGAAGCTGAGGCAAGAGAAGGGCTGGGGGTGGAGGCTGAGGTCCTCGAGCCAGGCGGCCAGGCTCTGGGTCCTGCCCTGCGGCCCCCAGGGCTGTAACTGGACGTTCTTTGGTCTCTCTGTGCCTTGTCTTCCCACCTGTAAAATGCAGGTACAGACTGTCTCGGGATTATCATGAAGGTGAAATTGACAGTTGTGTGGATTGCTTAGGGCAGTGCCTGGCACATAATGCATTTGGTGTATGATAAATGTGTTAATGTTACCTTTGTCATTATTATTATTTTCAGGCAGTATTATTTAAGACATGGCATAGGTTTCTCCCCTTGAAACAGTTTCTACGTATTGCTTTTTTTAATAGGGAAAGTGTTTAAGTTACTTGAAATCCGTGAAAACACCAGTTGGGTTACTTAGCTCAGGTTAGTTTGGTGCACCTCTCTGGCCCGGCCCCGGCTCACAGGTCCATGTTTTCCTCATTGTTACAGGACCTGCCGGACGTGCAGGAGCTCATCACACAAGTGAGGTCGGAGAAGTGCTCCCTGCAGGCGGCTGCGATCCTGGGTGAGCCCCGCGCCTCTTCCCTGCGGCCTGTGTCCCCAGACTCCCCTTCTCTGCTGTTCCTCTTCTCTCCCACCCCCTGTGCCACTGGTGTAAGACTGAATGGGGTTGTTTCAGTTAATCTGTGAGATCTTAGTTTTTTCCTGCCATTTCTCTGCCCCAGTGAGGCATCAGGTTATGTGGAAGAATCTAGAGGAACCCTGGCATGCAGTCCCCCTGCCTGTCCCAGGGAACCGTGCTGGCTGCGCTGGGCTGAGCACGCTGGTTCTGGGTGTGTGGTCTGTTATCAGCACTCTTGTCTGCCTTGGGTTGGAGAGGGCTGACTCCCCACAAATGGGCTGCCTGGGGTTTAGGATCCAGGCGGGTGATAGGTATCATTCGAGCCTGTTGCATTAAGTCCATGTTCTCACTGAATCCTGTGAAACTTTCAGATACAAACGATGCCCACCAAACAGAAACCTCTTCCCAAATCAAGGACAATAAGGTAAGTCTGGGCTGTGGCTTTTGAAGAATAAACCGGATTTCGTGACTCCCTCAGAATGTGTTCTCATCTAGAGAGCAGAGGTCCCTTCATTTCTCAGGAAAAACCCTCCCTTCCCCACTGCTTTTACTCCAGACCTGAAAGCTGCCTGGATGAGGTGTGTTAGGTGTCATGTAATGGTCCCAAATAAAGTTAGGAGCCTGCTGTGCACTCTGGCTAGGAGGTCTGGCTCTGACTCTGACATCGGACAGGCTTGTGTCCCACTGCAGCCCACCACTCTCAGCCTCTCTAGATTTTAGTGTAAATAGAGTGAGGACATAACAGCCCCTCACAGGAGGCTTGTGGGGACTGAATGTTCCACCGATGGGCTGTGATTAACTCTGGGTTCCTGCTTTGGTTTGACTTCTAGCCCCTGGTTGAACGGTTTGAGACCTTCTGCCTGGACCCTTCCCTCGTCACCAAGCAAGCCAACCTGGTGCACTTCCCGCCGGGATTCCAGCCCATCCCCTGCAAGCCTTTGTTCTTTGACCTGGCCCTCAACCACGTGGCTTTCCCACCCCTTGAGGACAAGTTGGAGCAGAAGACCAAGAGTGGCCTCACCGGATACATCAAGGGCATCTTTGGATTCAGGAGCTAACCAGGCTCTTCTTGGGGCAGGGGGAGAGTCTGACTCTCAGTCTGTGCTGTGAGAAAACCCAGCAGGTTCCATGATACTAAGTCCAGGTTCGCGTTGGCCCAGGCGGGAGTGTACCGTCCTCGACCCTGCCTTCCTGTGTCTCGTGTGTTTGTACACTTCGTTCTCACCCAGTGTGCTAGAAGGACACCCTGTGTCTTCTGGTAAACGTGTGCAGGGTCCTGTGTCGTCCTCCCCCGGGGAGGGGCCCCGCTTCCTGGTCTCATCTGAGCCACGGTCAGTAGTGTTTTCACGGGGTCCACACCTGGCACGGATGGGGGCTCGCATGCTCTGTCGTGTTTCTTCAGTACCGTGGATTTGAATGAGCTCATCCTCGCTGTGAGCTCCCAGGAGCCCTTGAAGAGCTGGTCTGAGATGAGACGTTGGCAGCGCAACCCCAGGGTTCCAGTCAGCCTTATTCCCCTCCGCCTCCGAGCGAAAGTTAGGAAGTTTCAGAACAAGCCAAGAGCTCTATTTTTAGAAGAAATATGTTACCCTCAGAAATGATGAAAACAGATCTTCTATTAAAAGGCAAAGATGCTGGCTGCTCTGCCCGTTCTTTACACTCCCTCTTTCCCGTGGGTCCTGGCGCTCTCCTTGGGAGCCTTGTTGCAAAATCCCGTCCTGTCACGTGCTTCCCGACTTCCTGGCAGCGTGGGTCTGTCTGATGCCTGATAAAGAGTGTAGAGGCCCTGCAGGATTTCTGCACCTGTAATTTTTATATGTCATCATATTTTGATCAGTTTCCTTCCTTGTTTTTTCTCAGTCACTTTTTTATCTCTATTAAAGCATCAACAATAGAATTCCCCAAAGCAAGGTCGAACAGCAAGGAATAAAGTGACTTAAACATGAGACGCATGAGGCTCTGTGGGCTCAGTGGTGCCGCTGTCTTCCCGATGGGTTGCAGAGGGGCTTCCCGGAAGTGGTGGGAGGAAGAGCAGCCGTGTCTGTTCGACCTGAGCGTCGGCTTTGGAGGTGCTTGGGGAGACGCGCTCCTCTCCCTCTGGGGTGTGCTTTGGGTCAGTGAGCCTCAGGAAGTGGATTTTTTTTCTTCTAATTGGAAGTTTCATTGTCTGTGCCGTACAAGTTAGGGATATCCTTTCCTCTGTCCCTGCCTCCCGAAGGTACAGAGCAGATGACCTTAGGCTGAGGTCCTGGATCTCGTCCCGAAGACCTAGTCAGTGTTCCTGACGGGCGCTGGGCAGAGCGCTGGGGACCTTGCTTCTCCCTCAGCCCCATCCCCTTCCCCAGTGCCCTTGGCAGCCCCAGGCCTGGGATCTAAGGTTCTGCACCTCCCTCGACTCTTCTCAGCGCTGACCTGGGCTGCAGCCACAGCTGGGGTGTCCTGCAGCCTCGGGAACCCAGTTCGAGGTGGGCAGCCCTCCAGCCAACTTGGGCCAGTGTCTGTGGCACTGTGGGGGTTGGGGGGGGTCCTATGATAAGGATAGAAGATCCTGTTCTCATCTGGGAACGTGTCCATTTGTCTTGCTCAGAGTAGGTCCTTCCACGTTTTCCTATTTTCTTTAGAGTGCTGGCAATGAGGGGGAGCCAGAATCCTGGGTTGGTCATTCAGACTGAGCCTTTTCTAAGCTTTCTCATGAAAGAGAAACACAGTCGGAACTCCTCTCCACGTAGTGGCCCTGCTCTTCAGCCTGTGAGACTGAGACGAGACGTGTTTAGTATTAAAAGCACGTATTTACCTGAGAAGACAGACCTGCAGGGCAGAGGTAACGCTTAGCTCTCACATCCCTTCACCTGGAATCCCCGGAATTAAACAGGCTGTGTCACTGGGGGGTGGAACCCCATCCTGTCTCAGGCCCCGGAGCGGCTGATGCATCTCATGGGAACGGGTTCAGAGTCAGGCCCGGGGAGCAGCCGTCTTCACTGGGTGGGTTCACAGGATGAATCCGCAGAGGCCACCCGCTCCTGCCTTCCCGGGGAGTGGAGGTGGGGGGAGGTTGCAGGTGTGAGGGCGGGAAGTGGACACACTGCCTTGGGCGGGCCTGTCCTGCTTCGGCTCCTGTCCCTCCCGCAGGACGGGCGGCGGTGCGGTCAGCAGGATGTGGTCCTGGAAGAGTTGTCTGTCTCCCCAGATCCGAGTAGGGAAAGCTCAGCTGAGCCTACACTTCGAGAACATGCCTGAGGGCCGCTGCGTTCCTGCTTTTTATTTTCTTACCGTCAGGTGGTGACAGTCTCGACCTGCAGAAGCATTAGAGGTCAAAGCTCCACCAGGTCAAAGCTCTGCACGCAACCGAGAGGAATAAATGCTGAACCTTGGATAGGAAAGACACGATTTGGCCGAGTTTGTCGTCCTTAACTGTTTCAGCTTTGTTGGGGAAAAAAGGCAGTTGGGGGTGAACAGGCCCTCCGCTGCTCACTCTGCTGGCTCTTTGCTTTTCGCATACACTGTTCTGCTGTACTGTCCAGTTTTCCATTAAACTAGGTGAGGATTCTTGGATTCCCTGTTTGAAATGAAACACCGCCAGACTTGGTTCCACCTCTTTCCTCTGGTGGCAACCTGAGCCTTTCATCATGGCCAAGAGGTGACAGCCTGTGGGGCAACGCACCCGTCTGCCCTCAGTGGCCTGGACCCTCGCCGGTCTTTCCTCCCGCAGCTGAGGCGATGGCTCCCCTGACCCCCCGGAGAGGATGCCTACGGGGGCAGGACCTTAACCCTGTCGTCGCTGTGGTGTGCTGGTCTTTCCCACACTCGGTGTCAATTATACACAAAAGCTAGTTGATCACAGGATTCTAAACAGCACGCAGCCGTCTACAGCTTTGAGAAGCTTGGAACCTTCAAAGGTCTTAGGAAAATGTCCAAAGATAGCAAAAATATGTGTTCTAATTTTTTTGTTTAATGTTTTGGAAGACACTTGTTGCTACAGAGGAGATGGAAACCAGATTTAGCTATAAAATTTATTGATGTTCCAAAGCAAAGAGATGAATTGGAAACTGTCTGCATCCTGACAACACCAACTGGAAGAGTCCGGCCTGTGGTTCTGTGAGATGCTGGGAACCCTCTGCGCAGGCGTGAGATCACAAGTGACCAGTGTGGCCTCTCGCTGCCCAGGGGGCTGCCCTCCCTGTAAGCACCGTAATGGCTCTACGAACATTCTCCAGCCGTACTGTTAGCTGGTACAAGTTAAAATATAACCTCAGCTGATGAATACTGATGGAGTGCTTGTGGGAAACTTTTATCTGACCTTTGGAGCTGCTAAGGGACTGTGATCTGTGTTACGGTTTGGTTTTGTTGTTTGTTTTCAGGGCAGGATCCTGGGGAGCTGAGCCCTGCAGAGCTTCGAGGCGGGGGCGCTGCTTTCCTCCCTCTGCCACAGCCACTGTCATCAATTTCATTGTGTTGGAAAGGGGAGCCTTG
This sequence comes from Moschus berezovskii, assembly GCF_049115385.1. Classification (NCBI taxonomy): domain Eukaryota; kingdom Metazoa; phylum Chordata; class Mammalia; order Artiodactyla; family Moschidae; genus Moschus; species Moschus berezovskii. The sequence continues at coordinate 66,850,220 of NC_142479.1, forward strand.
CTTCTCTGTGGTCCCCGTTTTCAGCAGCTGGTTTTGTTCACCTCCATTAGCTGTATCCTTCAACCATGTGTCCTCACGCTCAGTCTGCAGTTGAACGACCCCTTGGAAAAGAACCACGTCCTTTCAGTTAGGCTGGACTTTTCCCAGGGACCTTCTGGCAGGAGGAAGTACAGTTACAACGGGCAGGTAACTGGTCCCTGAAACCTAGTGATGTTTGGAAGCTCTCACCTTGGAATGGAAGAGGGGTGGGGGGTGTCCCCTGGAAGCCAGGGGCATCTGGTTCTCTGACATGCCTTAGTACCTAGTAGGCAGGCCCTTGACAAATAAATTTCCTTCCCTTTGCTCCCCCATGGATGGAGCTGGCATTAGAACACCATGCTTGGGGACTTCCCTGGTGGTCCAGTGGCTAAGACTCCTTTCTCCCAGTGTAGGGGGCCCAGGTTCAATCCCTGGTTAGGGAACTAGATCCCACATGCCACAGCTAGACCCTGCATGCCGCAGCAAAGATCAGAGATCTCTCATCCCGCAACTAAGACCCGGCACAGCCAGGTCAGTATTTATATATTAAAAATGAACACCATGCTTCTCCCTCCACTGCTGTCCGTAGGCGCCCTTCACACCTGAGCCCTGTCCTGGCCCTGACCTGGGCCTCGCAGGAGGAGTCCCTGCCTAGCTGGGACTCAATCTAGAGCAGTCTTTTCTCACTGTAGCCATACCGTCCAAGCCCAGGGTCCAGGCTCCTGTGCACGGAGTTGGTGGGGCCCGCACTGGTGAGAGGGGAGGGACCCTCACATTCACAGCCGCCTTCTCTGCTCTCGGCAGACCCCACCACCTTCTTCCTCTTCCCTCCCAGGGGCTGAGTCTTGTGAGGTCTCAGCGACATCATTAGGACAACAGGTGAGTCTAATGAGCTGCCCTGTGTGCTTTCCAATTTCCTGGCAGTAAGGACTGATTAGGAACACTTACCCTTCAGCTCTGAAGACTTAGTAGCTCTTCCTTTTTTTGTTTGTTTGTTTTATAAATCTTTCTTCCTGAGACCACTGAGATGGGGCTTGGTGCATCTGAACCCCTGCTGCTTTAGTTCAGACAGTATAACTCTCCCCAGCTTCTGGGCTGGGCTGTTGACCTTTCGAGAGAGAGAGAGAAAGAGTGTGTGTGTGAGTGTGTGTGTGTGCGCGCCCATGTGTGCACACTGTTGACCTTGCAAGTGTGTGTGTGTTTGTCACCCAGTCGTGTCTGACTCTTTGTGACCTCATGGACTCTAGCCAGGCTCTTCTGTCCATGGAATAATTCTCCATTCCAGAGAATACTGGAGTGGGTTGCCATTCCCTTCTCCAGGGGTTCTTCCCGACCCGGGGATAAAACCCGGGTCTCCCACATTGCAGGCAGATTCTAAACCATCAAGGAACTTGTGAGGGACATGGCTAATCCGCCTCCATTAAACCTGAACTCCATGATAGGGCTGCATATCCCCAGACCTGGCTGTTGAGGCTCCTCATTGTCTTCAGGGTGACAGAGAGGCCCAGAGCTCCTGGGCAGCTTGGGGGAGACCTGGAGTCCCCGCAGTGAGTGTGGGCAAGCTGCACACTCCCAGAAGGCAGGCATGGCTTGTGCAGCAGGCTGCTGCTGTGGCCGGGAAGTGTGGGCTGTACTAGCACGGGTCCCACAGGGAAACTGGGGCTACTGTGATCTGAGGCTGGGGAAAGGGAATCGGTCCCTGGGACAGGCAGACAGCCAAGGCCTCCTTGGCCTTGCCCTCCCAGCCAACTCGGGACCTGAGAACTCCTGAGGTACTTCCTGTGTTCTCTGTCTCACCACCTAGTATGGGCAGCCCTGTTCTCTCGACATGGGCGGGACTGGGTTTGTTGGAGTTGCTTCCTCTAGACTCTCCCTGTAAAAGGCCCAGAAGGAATAGCCAGCTCCTTTTTCTGCCTTCCCTGCTCTAGTTGGGCAAGCCATGGTCACCTGCTTCTCTCCAGGCCAATCTTCGGCATTTCTTTTTATCAGACTTGAAGCCAAGAGAGCCTCCTCCAAACAGCCCAGTGGATTCCTGAGGCCACAGCCTCTACCTCCCCCGGCTCCTGTAGACAGAAGGAGGCCCAGGACTGCTCCCCATCCCCCAGCCCTCATCCCCTCAGCTAGCCAAGGAAGTGTTACCAGCCAGCTCGGCTCCAAGGGTCTGCTAGCAGAGCTTTGTACAAACACAAACAGAGGGCCATTTCCTGAGATGGCCAAGCTTGTCCTGATCTGGGAGATATGGAAGCCTGACAGGTTATGGTTCCCAGGTCAAAGTTGGCAAGTTGCTTCCGCAAGGAGCAGCAGGGAGCAGACTGCCCCTCCCTGCAGGACCCCCGGAGCGGGAGGAGAAAGTGGGCAGTCTAAGCCAGCCACCCTAGAACAGTATCCAGGCTGCCACCTTGTTGCCTAGCTGCGTGCACACATGGCGGGCTCCCAGCTGGGAGCCACACTGCTTTCAGCTCTGATCACCCAGTGGCTTTGGCCTTGGGCCCCACAAGCTGTGAGTGGCCCACATGGCTTTCCTGGAAGCACCAGGCTGGGGTGTGTGAGTAAGCTGCCGCTCAGAATCACGGCACTGAAGGGCCTTCCCTGGTGGTCCACTGACTAAGACTCCGCACTCCCAATGCTGACTTTGATCCCTGGTCGGGGAACTAGATCCTACATGCTGCAACTAAAGATCCCCCACGCCCCAGTGGAAGATCCTGCTTGCCTCAACTAAGACCCAGCTCAGCCAAATAATAAACTTAAGGGGAAAAAAAAAGTCACAGTGCTGGAAGGAGGTTGAGGATCCATTGATCTCAAACGTCTCAGTCCACAGAGGGAGAAGCATGTGCCAGGCGAGGGGATGGCCTCAGGGGCGGGACAGGAAGCCAGGTTCTGGGCCTCCTGCCTGGTTCCAAAGGAGAAGATACGGTAGAAGTGAGGCCCACGAAGGCTGAAACAGGGCACCCAGTCCGGCTTGTGGGTCAGAGCTGTCTGATAGAATTATGTCAGCCACAAATGCGAGTCTTATCTGTAATTTTACATTTAATAGCAACAACCCTTCCCCTATGTGAGGAAAACATGAGAATCCATGACCCTCACTGACCACACTGGCACTCAGACCTCAGATGTCCCATCTGCAGCGCTGGAAGCAATAAACTTCAGCTGTTTATAAACCAAAAAATAAAAAGCAATAGGTAAAATCAGTTTTTAAAAATAATGTTTTGTTTAACACAATATATCCAAAAGATCACTTTGACATGTAATCAATATGAAACTCCGCTTCCCTGGTGGCTCAGACAGTAAAGAATCTGCCTGCAATGCAGGAGACACAGGTTCGATCCCTGGGTTGGGAAGATCCGCCGGAGGAGGGCATGGCAGGTACTCCAGTACTCTTGCCTGGAGGATTCCATGGACAGAGGAGCCTGGTGGGGTCCATGGGGTTGCAAAGAGTAGGACACTAACATTTTCACAATCTAAAACAGCAGTGAGATATTTTACATCCTCTTTTCATACTAAGTCTTTGAAGTCTGGGATGAATTTTACACTTACAGCATCTCTCAGTTCAGACTGGACTCATTTCAAGGGCTCAAGAGTGACAGGGGCTGGGATGGTACAGGTGGCCACCGAGGCTGTCAGTCCCCTCCCGGCCTTCTAAATTTTTTTCTCAAATATTGAAGAGCCTACATCTTTCTTTGCCCCCATCCTTTTTCCGGTGCCCTAGTCTTGGGGGCCAGGGCTCCTCTGAAGAGGAGCATCCCATGGTGACAACCACCTTGGAGACCTGGCTGCTCCTGCCTCCTGCACGCCAACCCCATCTGGGAGCTGTGGTCTGATTTGATCTGATGTTAGATGGTCACACCAGGAATTCGGCTCTTGGTTTTCTTGCAGTGAATCAGTTCATCTTAATCTCGAGCGTGTGAGGGCCCTCTGTGATATTCATTTATTTCCGGGGCTGGGGGTGGGGGTGGGTGCTTCTGCAGAGAGGAGGCAAAGCTCTATCTCTATCGTTCCAGAATTCAGCCTCCGTGCTGTCTTCCACCTGGGGTGGGGTGGGGGGCACAGCTCACTGGGGCCTCCCCTGGATGCCTCCATTCCTGGGGCCGGAGTCTAGACATTCTCCCCTGGGGAATCCAATGACCACCCCTCCCAAGAAGGGGCCTGGCGTTCTCAGGGAAACAGGAGAGTGGGCTGAGAGCTGCTGCTGTCTGTCTTGGCTGTCCTGGGATATTGCCGTCACTTGCCCGACCTCAGAGATTAGGACGTGAGCTGACTCTCGGGTTTGCTACAAGAAGCCAGTCATTGGACTGGCTCCTGAGCCCGGAAGTCATTTCAACAAATGGGCCCCTTTCTGAGAACAGAAAATGTATGCAACGAATGGTTAGAAGACAGTTGTCACCTGGGACTCACATGGAGAGGGGCTGGGGCAGAGGGTGCGTGGCCTCCGGCCCCAGCCTGCCTTCTCCAGCTCCGTCTCACCGTCACACTCAGCTGGGAGGAGAACCCTGGAAACCACTCTGCTTCCCTGTTGCTACATCCCTGTTCTGTTGGGTTCTGTTGGCCAAAAATTCATTCAGGTTTTTCCACAAGATAGTATGGGAAAACCCGAACGAACGTCTTGGCCAGCCCAACACTTCCTGTTGGGTCAAGGACTCCTGCTCCCCTCCCCACCCCCACCACCAGTGTCAGCCCCTCCTCCCCACCTCCAGGATGAGTGACTCCTGTCCCTTCTCCAGGGCCAAATTCAATTCAATTCTTCTTGAGATGCATCCAAAAGAGACTCAGGCATTTTCTGCCCCCGAGGGGGCACGTGGCTGGTCTTGGGCTTCTGTCCCTGGTCTCCCCAGTCTGCTGGGACTCTTATCTGTTCTCCAGATGTCTTCTGCCCTCAGCTGGGCCTGCCAGGATGTCCTAGGGCTCCTAACCCAGCCTGTCTGCCTCCCTCCCCTCACTTTGCTCCCCCTCAAACCCTCCTTCCACCGAAACTGCAATGGTTCCAGGGAATGTCTCCAGATTTTTATGAGGGACATGAGCTGGGCCAGTGAGATGAACGCCTGGAGACGAGGAACCCACCCCTTTCTTGAAGACCCTGGGGGCCACTGCGGGAGAAGGCAGCTACCAAGATGACCTCCCTGGCCCTCAGTGTGAAGAAAAGACCAGTAAACAGGCACTGCTGTTGGAGACTCCATCAGACTCCAGAAAAGCCACCAGGGGCCACTCTGGGGAGGGAGGGGGGGCAGGTAGGAAACCCAAGTAGCAGTGGGTTCCCGGGGCGTCCCTGGTGGCTCAGTGGTGAAGAATCTGCCTGCAAACCCCATCCCTAGTCCGGGAAGACCCCACAGCCTCAGAGCAACTGGCATACCACAACAGAGCAGCCCCCACTCGCCGCAACTAGAGAGAAGTCCGGGTGGCAATGAAGACCAGCACTGCCAAAAATAAACAAAATTGTTTTTTTAAAAAACAGCGGGTTCCCAGGAGGCTCCGCCAGACCCTGCACTCAGCAGCACCCGAAGGCTAGTGCTGGGCCTTGGGGGAGTCCTGGCACCTCTAGAGGTGGTCTGCGACTCTCTGAGGATCCCAGCAACACATGTGTGACTGCATCTGGCCCGGGAGCCACAGACAGATGGGAGAGCCAGCCGGCCAGGAGAAGCGTTCCGCAGCACCGTGGGGTGGGGCTCCGGGGAGCGGGCTGGGTGGTGTCCACGTTTAAAAGGTACCTGTGCCACTTGTCCAGGGAGAATGCCCCCTGGCTGCCCCACCCTGTCAGTGGAGGACACAGAGCAGAGACCCAGATGCCCTGGGGGTGAGCAGAGAGCCCGGGGTCCCTCCGCCCACCCAGAGCTGGCAGGGAGCAGCCCCCGGCGGAGAGTCCTGGGTGAAGAGGTGTGCCTGATAGCAGGGTGTGGGCTGGAGGTGTTCATTAACCCCGAGCTCTAAGGCCAGGCCTCGATCTCTGAGCCTGCTTGTGCACACACTCGTCCGTCTGTCTGGAGCCGTGTCTCCCCTGGGCTGGGCTATTTCCCCGTCTGGGCGTGATCACGGCTGGCTCCCTCTGGCTCTGGGCGTTGGGTGTAACAAGTCCGAACCTTCTCTGAGACTCAGGCAGGCGCGGGTGCCCCGCCCTCTGGGCTGTACCCTTTCCTCCCAAACTGGTTGTGCAGGAGCAGGCGAGAGTGTGGTGTGGGGAGTGGGGGTGCATGCGCGCAGCCCCGGCCCCCTCACTGCCTCACCTGCAGGGAGGGCCCGCCCAGAAACTGCCCGCCTGGTGCCCAGCCGCCCCACCTTGCCAGAGCCCAGCTGAGCAGCCAGCAAGGACGCACGCCCGCTACCCGCTGCCCGCCGCCCGCCCGCCCTCGCCGGCCAAGCCCAGCCCGAGCCCGCACCTGCCTTCAGGACCATGTTCAAGGGGCTGAGCAAAAGCTCCCAGGGAAAGGGGTCCCCCAAGGGCTCCCCGGCCAAAGGCTCCCCCAAGGGGTCCCCCAACAAGCACAGCAGGTGAGCGTGGCTGGGGGTGGGGGCTGGGGCCAGGATGGCTTCAGACCCAGGGGCTCCAGCCACCTGGAGGCAGCTGGCCAGAGCCGGGAACCAGCCCAGCGCTGGCATTTGGTGTCCTGAGGCTAAAGAGCCTGGGGGTGGACTCTCTTCCTGGCCCAGGCCAAGCTCCAGCCCTGGCAGGGGCCCAGACATAGCCTGGAGCTCCCCACATTTTGAGGGGTGCGGCCTGAGGGCTCTGCAGACATGCTGGACAGGGGCCTGAGCTTTCCTCCTCTTCTGGGAGGTGAGGAGGCTGGAGGGCACGGCTCTCCATCCACAGCTCTGCCCTCTAGGCTCCACTTGCCCCGAGATGACCCATGGGACCTGGGCACAGGGTGGGCAGAAGGACTGAGGCCAGAGAAGCTGAGAGGTGGGCAGAGGAGTGCCCAGAGGCAGGGAGGCAGGGCTGTGCTGCTCCAGGTCCAGGCTCCCGCTTTCCCCACCGGCTGGTACCTTGGGCCTCAAGAGCTTTGTTACAGAGTTGAGATGATTCCTTCACCAGATGGATGTGCGGAGGGGTGCTGCAGGGAAGCAGGAGGGGCCCACGGACCTGGGACATCTCAGAGCCTTCCTCAATTCACCCAGCTCTCTGCGGGTGCCCCAGCCCAGCCCCCCCAAAGCCCCACACTCTGCAGACAGACTCAGGCAGCCTTCTTCCGCTCACTGGCCGTCAGCCCCCTCTGCTGGGTGGAGGTGGCAGCTTGCCCGGGGTCCCTGGTGTGGAGGTGGGGGCCGAGATGAAAGGCCCAGCACCTGATAGGGATCAGGGCGAGGACACGGAGGCTGGGCTTCTGGGCGGACAGGAAAGACGGTGGTTAAGACTCTCACTGGAGTGACCTGTCCCCCCTGGGGCTCTGGGCCCTGCCCAGGGTGGAGTGGGCTCCTCCCGGTGGGAGCAGCCCTCCCAGGATTCCGGACCTAGAGCTCCCAGCCCCAGGGCGGTTCCCGGTCATCTCCTTCCCCTCGGTCCTGTCCTCCGGCGGCAGCTACCCCAGGAGGGCACATCAATCCCCTTTCATGAAGTCCATCTGTTCAGCACGTATTTATGGACCACCTACTGTGTGCCTATTTATGGAGCACCTACTGTGTGCCGGGACAGCTCTAGGCCCTGTGGATGCCATCGTAAACAGAATCAACAGGTCCCTGCCTTCAAATCCCTTTAGAGGAGTAAAAATGAACACTTACCGGGTGCTGACTCTGCACAGGACGTAGTTTTCTTCTCACAGTAACACGGTGAGAAGGTGGATATTAGTAGAGCCTTGACGTATAGGTGAGGAGCCTCTGGCCCCGAGAGCTTAAGTGACTTACCCAAGACCACACAGCTGCAGGGATCGAGGAAGATAAAAACCAGGCTGTCAGAGTTCCTTCAGACTTTGTGGCATGGCCCTTCTGCTTCGAGGGGGCTTCTCCTTGGACCCCTGGTTCAAGGCCCAGCCCGCATTGCCATCCCTCCCTGGGGACGGTGACCTCACAGGGTGCTGTGCTCCTGAGGCTTAGACCATGCTCTTATTAGGCCTGCTCGAAACTCTAGGCCCCAGAGAGTGAGCTGGAGCCCACACCTGGCGCCCTGTAGAGGCTGGGAGACAGCCCTGGGAAAGGACCCTGGTTCAGGCTCATCCTCTGCTCCTCCTGGCTGTGCCACCTGGAGCAAGTCAGGTCCTAGCTTGGGCTCTGAACTCCTGAATCTGGAAAGTGTTGGGGTTCCCTGGCAATCTTGTGGCCCACCTACCCCAGCTGTGTAGGTGGTGTGTGTCTCCTCTGCAAGCTTGCTAATCCCGGGTGGGCCCTGCAAAGCCTGGGGCAGTGGAGGGGAGACATGGGTGGGGTGGGAGGAAGCTGAGCTGGGGGACTTGCTGCTGCTCCCCTGCCCCCAGCCAGCTCACCCACCCCTCCCCAGGATCCAGCTGTCCCATCTCAGGTTAGGGGCTGAGCCAGGGATTCACGTGCTCCCCTGTGGGCTGCCTGCCCTCCAGCCTGAAGAAGCAGCAGAAAGCAGGGTGGGGTCGGGAGGCACTTCCTTGACGGGGAGAAGGCGGCTCCACAGTGCCACCCACACCCAGGACCCTCATTTTCTGAAGCCTCACTGAGCTCCCCTGCCCAGGACTGTGTATCTCACAGAGATTCCTACCAAGACGCCAGGGCTCCCCAGGTCTCGACTCCAACCCCCTAGGGCAGTGAGCTCAGCTGTAGGGCAGGACGGGGCGGGTGCAGGCAGGGGATCCCACCCAAACCTCTGCCCAAGGGAAACGGGGAACTCTGCCAACCACACTGCCCTCTGTCTCCACCCCTCATCAGAGCTGCCACTCAGGAGCTGGCCCTGCTGATCTCCCGCATGCAGGCCAACGCCGACCAGGTGGAGAGGGACATTCTAGAGACCCAGAAGAAGCTGCAGCAGGTGAAGCTGGGGCAGATGGCAGGGCGCGGGGGCACGGGAGACTTGTTGCCATGCCTGGCGGTCCCAGAGGTGCCCACTTGCCTTGGTAAAGATGCACAGACAGTCCTGTCCGTCCCTGGTCACTCCCCAAACACAGTGGGAGCGAGGGCTTGGCACGCTTTCTCTGGTGGGTTCTCAACGCCATGCCCTCCCCTGCCCCTTCACTGTCATCACGGCACCCCTTCTATAGTGACGTCAAAGCACAGCTCTTCACCTGAAGTTCAGGGGGCCCTTGACCTGGTTCTGCCTTCCTGCTCAGAAAACCCCATTTTCCATTTCACTCCAGGCTTCCTCTAGGCAGGAATGTCCCTTTTTTCTGAAATGTGTCTCCTCACCACTTCACCCCATCCCCCAAAGCCCTCCCACCTGCAGGAAGCCCTCGCTGATTGCTTCCTGCAGGGGGGTCAAAGGGCCTCCCCTATGGCCTGAGTCTGCCTCACTGGTGCTCGCACTTTGCCCTCTCCCGGCGTGGGCACCAAGGTTGGCCGGGGTCCCTGGGATGGCAGGGGGGCTCGGGCAGCAAGGATGGCTTCCCCGCCTCAGGACCGGCAGCACAGTGAGCAGCGCCAGGCCCTGCAGCACCGGCAGGAGGTGGGCCGCAGCCTGAAGGAGGCCGAGGTGCTGCTCAAGGACCTCTTCCTGGATGTGGACAAGGCCCAGCGGCTCAAGCACCCGCAGGCTGAGGAGATCGAGAAGGAGTGAGTGTAGGGCAGGGGGTGGCAGCGGCAGGAGCTGGGGGTCCAGGATGGAGGTGCTGGGGGTCCGACCTTCTGGCCACTTCTTTGGCAGCATAAAGCAGCTGCACGAGCGGGTGACCCAGGAGTGCGCTGAGTACCGCGCCCTATACGAGAAGATGGTGCTGCCGCCCGACGTGGGGCCCAGGGTCGACTGGGCGAGGGTGCTGGAGCAGAAGCAGGTCAGGGGTCACCCAGCAGCCATCAGAGGGCTACACAGGGCTGCGTTTCGTCAGGGGCTGATGCATCCTTGGACCTGGGTGGGGGCTGGGTCTCTGAAAAGGGAGGGGGCAGAAGAGACCGTGCAATCATGGAGGGCTTCCTGTAGGTGGGAGAGCTCGGTTGGGATGGGGTGAAGTGGTGAGGAAAGGATATTTCAGAAAAAAGGAACAGAGGCTGCTGCCTGGAGGAAGCCTGGGCTGTGATGGAAAAAGGGCTTTTCTGGGCAGGGAGGCAGAACCAGGTCAAGGGCCCCCGGAACATCAGGTGAGGAACAGTGCTTTGACGTCATGACAGAAGGGGTGCCGTGATGACAATGAAGGGGCAGTTCAGTTCAGTCGCTCAGTCGTGTCCAACTCTCTGAAGGGACAGGGGAGGGCATGGAATGGACAGGACAGGGTGTGTGCAGGCTCAGGAGCCAGGCTGGAGGTGTCCAGGCAGGAGGCAGGGCAGAGCGGGGAGATTTTCAGAGCTGAGCCTTGAGACTTGGGGACCAGTGGGATTCAGGATCCACAGTCACGTGACCCAGAGGCCTCAGCCAGGGCCACTGAAGACTAGCATGTTCCCCAGGGTGTCCCAGGTGGCACTAGTGGTAAAGAACCCGCCTGCCAATGCAGGAGACATAAGAGATGCAGGTTCAGTCCCTGGGTTGGGAAGATCCCCTGGAGAAGGAAATGGCAACCCACTCCAGTATTCTTGCCTGGAGAATTCCATGGACAGAGGAGCCTGGCGGGCTACAGTCCCTGGGGTCGCACAGAGTCGGACACGACTGAAGCAACTTAGCATGTGCCCCAGGGTGAGCTGCAGCCATTCACCCAGGCAGCACCTGGCCTGTCCACCCTCTGCCCAAATGACCAGCTCCATCCCCTGCTGATGGGGATGCTGGGTGGAGGGGGAGGGTGGGTGCGGAACTCCCCACCCCAGGCGCTGTGGCAGAGCTGAGCGGCCAGCTCTTCTGCAGAAGCAGGTCTGCGAGGGCCAGTACGGGCCGGGCATGGCGGAGCTGGAGCAGCAGGTCGCCGAGCACAACATCCTGCAGAAGGAGATAGAGGCCTACGGGCAGCAGCTGCGGACTCTCGTAGGGCCGGTGGGTGAGCCGTCAGACACACGCCCCTGTTTGGCCCCAGCCCTGGTTCCCTTTCTCCCATCAGAGCCTGAGCGAGGTCTGGCTGGTCCCCCGGGACTGGGGATGGAGGAGGGGCAGGAGAGGCCCAGGGATGTGGGGTGCGTTCTCCCCTGCACCTCATCTCTCACTGGGCCTGCTTTTTCTCCCCCTTGGTCGAGACAGGACGCCGCCACCATCCGGAGCCAATACCGGGACCTCCTGGTGAGCCCCAGGGCAGGCCGGCGGGCTGGGTGGGCTGCCTGCACCCTTGACGAGGCCAGCCTTCCTGGGCGCGGCCTGACGGCGCCTCTCTCCCCGCATCCGAGCACAGAAGGCGGCCTCGTGGCGAGGGCAGAGCCTGGGCAGCCTGTACACGCACCTGCAGGGCTGCACGCGCCAGCTTAGCGCCCTGGCCCAGCAGCAGCAGCGCATCCTCCAGCAAGACTGGAGCGACCACCTGGCCGACCCCGCGGGCGTGCGGAGAGAGTACGAGGTCAGCAGGGGCGGGTGGGGACGGGGTGGGGGGACAAGGCCGGGCTGGTCCTCACCGCCAGCGCCCCCGCCTCATCCTCTCCCAGCACTTCAAGCAGCACGAGCTGCTGAGCCAGGAGCAGTGCGTGAACCAGCTGGAGGACGACGGCGAGCGCATGGTGGAGCTCGGGCATCCGGCCCTGGGGCCCATCCAGGTGCGACGGCCGGGCCCTCCCTGCTGCCTCGGGGGCCCTCGGTCGGGGAGCTTCCCGGGGAGGCTAGGGGAGACCGGGCCGGGCCAGCCGAGAGGGCGGGCGGGTGGACGGACCAGGTCGGGGCGCGGTCCGAGGGCTCTGCACCGCTGCCCCCAGGCCCACCAGGAGGCCCTGAAGTTGGAGTGGCAGAACTTCCTGAACCTTTGCATCTGCCAGGAGAGCCAGCTGCAGCGCGTGGAGGACTACCGCCGGGTGAGCGGGGCGGGCCGGGCGCGGGCCCCGCGCATCTCGGGGGCCAAGGCGCCTCATAAAAATGACGGAGCTGCGTCATTGTGACTGGGCCCCAGGGGAAAATAATGTCACCCACGAATTCTCGACAAGGTGATGTCACTCCTGTTGAGGGGGTGAAGGTTGGTTCTTGAAAGTGAAAAAAAAGAACTTTTTTTTTTCATAAAAAAATAAATCACAGATATGCATATGTAAATGATATACAGCATATCTGTGATATGAAAATTTCATGTCAATGATGGGGAAAGTAAGGACAACAAAAGGGAAAAGTTACTTAGAGGTATGTCTCTGGTGCCCCAGCAGTTAAGACTCTGCACTCCCAATGCAGGTGGCCCGGGGTTCACTTCCTGATCAGGGAACTAGGTCTCATGCAACTAAGAGTTCTAAGGCCACAACTAAAGCGCCCACACGCTCAACTAAGACCCAGCACAGCCAAATAACTAACATAATTCAAAAAAAATTTTTTTTAAAAAAGCTCCTTAGAAGGTTCAGTAAAGAAACAAGGGTTGAGAAACATTGCTGTAATAGGCTGTAATAGACAACAGTCCTGTCTAAAAGTCACAGACAATTTTTGGTTTTTTTGAAAACAAAAAAAATTTAAAATATATATCCAAATAGGGACTTTTTTTTTTTTTGGCTGTACCACGCAGCTTGTGAGATCATAGTTCCCCCAACAGGGATTGAACCCAGGTCCATGGCAGTGAAAGTGCTGAGACCTAAGCACCAGACCACCAGGGAATGCGCAATAGGGACTTTTTTTTTTTTGGTAGTTTCCAACTAAAATGGTTTATATCCTTTGAGGAAAAAAAGAAGCCAAAGGTTTTCCTTTTCTCTTTTTTTTAAGGGCATTTTCCTATATATCCACTATACATTAGCACATCCACTGATGAGAATTCCGTATATCACCCAACTGTGGGCTAGCTCTTTAAAGCACACGCCTAGCTTCTGCTCAGAGAGGCCCTGGGAACCCACCCCTGGATCCCAGCCAGGACTCCAGGTGCTGGAGTGAGTCCTCCAGGAGGGGCACCACCCTTCATCTGTGCAGGAAGGACGAAAAACAACGTGTTTTACGACACTAAAAGAAATTAAGTTCAGTGACCCCAAAATGCCTGATTTGCCAAGCACTTCAGTTAGAAGGTCCCACTGCCTGGGAAGAAAGGCCGACGGCAAGTGACACTTTGGGTTCAGCCGGTTTGGGTTTAGCTGGTTTTCAGGGTGGTGGGCAGTAGGTGCCCCAGCTTCACCCCTGACCACCCACCGACCTCAGTTCCAGGAAGAGGCGGACTCTGTCAGCCAGACCCTGGCAAAGCTCAACTCCAGCCTGGACAGCCAGTACAGCCCTGCCCCGGGGGGCCCGCCTGGCGCCCTAACAGAGATGATACGGCAGCTGGAGGTGAGATCGCCCCCGGCCCCTCCTAGTACCTGCTCCTGGGCACCGGGCCTGCCTGGGTGTCTGGGCCTCACACCTCCAGGGTGTTTAGTCCTGCCTGGATCCCCTGCCCTGAGGGCGGGAGGAGCCTGGTCTGTTAGCTGCAAGCCCTTCCCACCTCTGGACCTATTTCCCCGCCTGTAATATGACAGGGCTTCCCAGGTGGTGCAAGTGGTAAAGAAAGTGAAAATCACTCAGTTGTGTCTGATTCTCCGTGACAGAATAGTGGAGTGGGTAGCCTTTCCCTTCTTCAGGGGATCTTCCCAACCCAGGGATGAAACCCAGGTCTCCCATATTGCAGGCAGATTCTTTACCAGCTGAGCCACCAGGGAAGCCCTCCTGCTTGCCAATGCAGGAGACATAAGAGACGTGGGTTCAACCCCTGGGTGGAGATAATCCCTTGGAGGAGGGCATGGCAACCCACTCCAGTATTCTTGCCTGGAGAATCGCATGGACAGAGGAGCGTGGCAGGCTACAGTCCATGGGGTCACACAGAGTCGGACATGACTGAAGTGACTTAGCACACGTGCACACACAGTGTGACAGGGACTGCCCAGAAGAGCTCCGACACCCCTCCAGCTCCCACTCTGGAGGTCTGGGGGTTGGTTGCTGGGCAGCTGCCTACCCCACCCCAACCAGCAGACTCTAGGACCCTGGGTACCCAGGGAGGGGCTCGATTTATGTTGCTGACTAAGAGACCCTTCTTCATGATGGCCCCTTCCTGGCCCTCCTGGGGGGCACAGAGGGGGTTGGCCTGAGCCCCCATTGCCTGGGTCACCACAGGCAGAGGAGAAGCAGCTGACCATGGCCGAAAAGACCATCAAGGACCTGCAGCTGCGGAGCCAGGGGGTGGCCCCTCTGCCCCAGCGAAGGAACCTGCCCCCACAGCCCCTGCGTGTGGACAGCATCTGTGACTGGGACTCAGGAGAAGTATAGTCTCCACCCGCCCGGCTCCTCCGGGCCCACCCAGCCCTCTCCTGCCACCCCTCCCCTGCCACCCCTCCCCTGCCACCCCTCCCCTGCCCTCTCCTACCCACTCCGGCCAATGCCCTGTCCCACCCCTGCTCCATCCCTGCCCCAACACCACCCGTTCCAACTCCCTGTCCCAACTCCGGCCCTTCCTGTTGCTCCCTGGCCCCGTCCCTAGCCCCTACCCTACTGGCCCCTACTGGGCCTTGATCCCTTCTCCAGCCTGGCCCCTAAGCCTGCATGGGCCGCTCCCCACCTCCCCGCCCCCTCTAAACCCCAACAGGTGCAGCTGCTTCGGGGTGAGCCATATACACTGCTGGACAACACTGACCCGCACACCTGGGTGGTCCAGGGCCAGGCAGGCGAGCCCAAGCGGGCCCCAGCCGCCTGCTTCTGCATCCCAGCTCCGGACCCTGAAGCCGTGGCCAGGGCCTCCGGGTGGGTCCTCCTGGGGACCCAGAGGGGCAGGAGGCAGGCTGTGGACCCACCCAGGCCAGGCCCTGCAGTTTGAGGCCGTTGCCTGCCCTTTGCCTAAATGTGTGACCGCAGGGGCTGGGGGAGAGCATGGAGGAACGTCCTTCTGTGACCGCCCCTTGTTCCAGGCTCGCCTCGGAGCTGCAAGCACTGAAGCAGAAACTGACCACAGTCCAGAGCCGCCTGAAGGCCAGTGCCAAGGAGCCCTTACGGCCCAGCCAACAGGGTACCGAGGGCTGGCCAGGGAAAGAGGGAGACGTTGAAATAGGAGTAGATGCCTACTCTGGTCACCCGGGGGCTGCCACGGGCAGGGAGTAACCCTGAATTAAAGACTCTGATCTGGGGGTTCCATTCCGTGGGTTGGCAAGCCTGATGTCCCTCCCTCAGTGAGGCCCTGCTCCCCACCCTCCCCCACACGGGACCTCTGCATGCGCTCACGGAGGGGTCCAGCAGGCAGGCAGGCAGACACAAGGCAGGCCCTGACCCCTCAGAGGCACTCTCTCCCCCCAGCTCCAAGCAGCTCGGGCCCAGCCGAGCCACAGGCCCAGAAGCTCCTGACACAGATGACCCGGCTGGAGGAAGGCCTGGGGCAGATAGAGAAGCAGCTGCTGGCCTGGGCCCGGGCCCCGCTGAGCCGCACCGCACCACTCGAGGACCTCGAGGGTCGCATCCAGAACCACCAGGTGGGTAAGCCAGGGCAGCTGGGATAAAAAATGGTCCAGCCTTGGGGAGGCAGGTGTGGGGGCAGCCACAGGCCCCCGAGGTGGAAGAAGTGAGCAGACAGTCCAGGGCTCCCTCAGGCTCCTTCCCACCCTGGCTCTTCCCCTGACCTGCTCTGTGACTTTGGGCAATTCACAACCTCTCTGGGCCTTACGAAGAAGGTGATGGCACCCCACTCCAGTACTCTTGCCTGGAAAATTCCATGGGCAGAGGAGCCTGGTGGGCTGCAGTCCATGGGGTCGCAAAGAGTCGGACACGACTGAGCGACTTCACTTTCACTTTCTCTGGGCCTTGGGTTCCTCCTCCCTGAAAACGAGCTTGCGGCATCTTAGGGGTGGTTTCTCTGGGGTGGCTGCCGGGGAGCCTCCCTGGAGAGTGTGCAGGCCTGTAAACATGGTC
Organism: Moschus berezovskii; assembly: GCF_049115385.1. Lineage (NCBI taxonomy): Eukaryota > Metazoa > Chordata > Mammalia > Artiodactyla > Moschidae > Moschus > Moschus berezovskii. The sequence continues at coordinate 66,866,211 of NC_142479.1, forward strand.
ACGGAAGGACTCAGAAGTGCTAACGGTGAAAGCCACCCCTTCCCCACACCCGGGGGTGGGGGGTTGGGGGGAGAAGTTTGGTTTGTAGCCTTCCAAACCGGTTTCTACTCAAATATATTGTTTGGATTTAGTTTTTTAAAAATGTGAAGCATGTTGTTCACAGGATTGTGCAACTTGGTCTTTTTCACTCTGCCACGTTCTGGAGCGTTTCAGCTCGGTCAGAGGGCTGACCGGGGGAGGCAGGGCTCCAGAGGTGGGAGAGGTGTTTCAGATGGGGACCAAGGGGGCCAGGCAAGGAAGGAGGAGTGGCAGAAGGAGGAGGCACTGTGGGGTGACAGCCTGGACAATACCTCTGCCCATGCTGGGCCCAGGTTACCACTGCCCTGGGCAGGATCTTAGTTCCCCGACCAGGGATTGAACCCATGCCTTCTACAGTGGATGCGCAGTGTCTTAACCACTGGACTGCCAGAGAAGCCCCCGGTCGCTGGGTTTTGAAGGTCCTCTTCCGCATCAGAGGTGCTGGGGGTCCAGTTAGCCTGGAAGGTGGGCAATATGTGGTGTGGAGCCAGCACTAAGGGATTATGGAATCGATGCATGAATAACTGATACAAGAATCAACAAAGTCATAATCCCAAGTGGATGGAGCCAGGGCTTTGCTGCTTTACTGGGGGGAAGGGGCAGGGAACTGAAGGTTTTGTGAACAGGACAGTGACGTGAAGACCAAGGTGGGCGACAGCTCCTGACTCACAGGGTCTCATTTCATCCTCCCATCAAGCATTTGTAGATGAGGAGGCTGAGGGCCAGAGAGGCTGACCTGCCTACGGTCACCTACCTGGACACCGAGCCCGAGCATGTCCACACCACATTCTGGAGGCCTCGCAAGCAGAGTTAGGTTGACATAGCGGGAGGGCTGGGTGAAAGCCACCTGCCCAGAACCAGAGATCCTGAGACCCCCGATACACCCCAGGGCACGGCCCAGCAGCTGCAGAGCCTGGGAGCAGAGAAGGAGGCGGCCCAGCAGAAGTGTGAAGCGTTTCTATCGGGGCAGCCCTCGGGGCCTGCTGCCCTGCATCTTCCTGTGGTCCTCAACAGCGTCAAGAACAAGTTCAGGGACGTGAAGGTTCTCTGCGGCCTCTACGGGGAGAAGTGAGTGCCCCAGGGGCGGGGGCCAATGGGCGAGGCCTCTGGGGTGCGGCCAAGGGGGTGTCCGACCTTCGGCCTCCTCTTGCGACAGAGCCAAGGCCGCCCTGGGTCTGGAGCGGCAGATCCGGGATGCAGAGAAGGTCATCCAAGGCTTCGAGTCTGCCCTGGCACAGGAGGCCCCCATCCCCACAGGCCCGGGTGCGCTGCAGGAGAGGGTCAGCGAGCTGAAGGTGAGGGGCCAGGCGGCCTCCTGGCAGGAGTGGGCCTAGGAGCAGGCCCACCTCAAGTGGAGGGTGGGCCTGGAATCCGACCAAACCACAAGGGTACATTGTGTCCCCTCCTGCCCCAGCGCCAGCGGAGGGAGCTGCTGGAGCAGCAGGCCTGTGTGCTCGGGCTGCACCGCCAGCTGAAGGCTGTCGAGCACACGTGCAGCGCGCTGCAGAACAATTTCCGCGAGTTCTGCAAAGACCTGCCGCACCAGCAGCGCCAGGTGCGGGCCCTCACCGACCGCTACCATGCCGTGGGGGACCAGTTGGACCTGCGGTGAGTGGCCGGGCTGCTGGGGCTCATGGCACAGCCCTACAGTGCGTGGTGGCTGTGGCCGACAAGCTGTGGGGCCTTGGACGGGTGAGCGCACCTCTCTGAGGCCCAGCTTCCTCTCCTCTAAAATGGGATGATAACAGCGTCAGCCTCCCAGGTGGTGCCTGGCAGAAAGTGTCTGGTCCATCTCTGAATGCCCAGCTCCAGCCACTGGGCCAGAGTTAGAGAGGATCAGCATGGCGAGTCAGTCAGGCCTCCCGACCTGTCCCAGGGACGAAGGAACCCACCAGCCTCCTCCGCACACCCCTCGCCTGCCCCCTGGGGGCCACTCTCACCTCTGCTCCTCCTCCTGCAGGGAGAAGATGGTGCAGGATGCCAGCCTCACCTACCAGCAGTTCAAGAACTGCACGGACAACCTGAACACCTGGCTGGAGCGCCTGCCCCACAACAAGGTGCGGCCCAGCGACGGGCCCAGCCAGATTGCCTACAAGCTGCAGGCGCAGAAGGTGAGGAGCTGGGGTTGCAGGAGGTGTGGGCCGGTCCCTCTCCCCACCTCTTACCCAGAGCTGAGCCCTTAAGCCAGGCCCAGTTCCCTGGCCACCTTCCTAACGGAGAGAGCAGCCTGTGCGAGTGTGGCCCGCCCTCTAGTGGTCAGTGTTTTAATGACCTCAAAGCTCAGACTCCAGAGTCCTTGCTTCTCTCACCACCCACCCCAACCCAAAATGCTACACTTTGTCCCTGGTGGCTCAGACAGTCTGCCTACAATGTGGGAGACCTGGGTTCAATCCCTGGGTCGGGAAGATCTCCTGGAGAAGGAAATGGCAACCCACTCCAGTATTCTTGCCTGGAAAATTCCATGGACGGAGGAGCTTGGTAGGCTACAGTCCATGGGGTCCCAAAGAGTTGGACGACTGAGCGACTTCACTTTCACTTTGTCCATGGAAACAGCCAGCCCTTCTCTGTCTGGCCTGAGGTGGGCAGTGGGCTTTGTGTTCCTGGAGGTACCAACTCCTACTTCATCCTCTGCCTCATACCTCCTTACTGTTGTTGCTGCTGCTGTTCAGTCACTAAGTCATGTCTGACTCTTTGCTACCCCGTGGACTGCAGCACGCCAGGCTTCCCTGTCCTCTCTCTCCTGGAGTTTGCTCAAACTCATGTCCATTGAGTCGGTGATATCGTCCATCCAAATCATCCTCTGTTGTCCCCTTCTCCTCCTGCCTTCAGTCTTTCCCAGCATCATGCATGCTGGTAATGAAAAGGGGCTGGGTACAGCCTGGCCCTCAGGCAGCCTGCGGTTTTGGGGGGAGGCCAGTGCATCTCAGGCCATGAGGCTGATAAGTGCTTTGGTGGAGAAGCCAGAGTGCTGTGGGAGCCCTTTGTAAGGACACCCATGGGGACAGGGCAGGCGGTCTGGAAGGAACTGACACCCAGCCTGAGGCCTGAGGAATTAGTGTGACCAGAATGTGTGTGTTGGGGGTGGGATGTTTCGAGCAGAGGCCGTGGTGGGTCACGGCCGGGGGTGGGGTGGGAAGGCAGCTTCCCACAGACCGCTTGCTGCCCCTGGGTGTTGCTGGCTGCCCGCGGGCCTGGAGGCAAGTCCAGGTGAGCAGGGGTCCCCTGACCCTCCCTCCTGCCCTGGCAGAGACTGCTGCAGGAGATCCAGGGCCGCGAGCAGGACAGGGCCACGGCATCCCGCCTCTCCCAGCACCTGCAGGCAGCCCTCCAGGTAAGCAGTCCCTTCAGCTCCTCCCTCTTTATCTCCCCCTCCCCCTCCCTCCTTCCACCAGCCCCCCCTCCCCCTCCCCAGCTCCCCGCACTGACGGCCAGTCTGTGGCCTTCCCCCCCTGCTCAGGACTATGAGCTGCAGGCAGACACCTACCGCGGTTCCCTGGAGCCCACCCAGGGAGGGTCGGCCCCCAAGAGACCCCGAGTGGCGCCCCTGCAGGACAGCATCCAGGCCCAGGTGAGCCGGGCTCTGTGTTCCTCCTTCCTGGGGTGCCAGCTCTGCAGCCTCTGAGGGAGGAGCTGACGCTGGCCCACCCCTCCCTTTGACCTCTCCAGGAGAAGAACCTGACGAAGGCATACACTGAGGTGGCAGCTGCCCACCAGCAGCAACTGCACCAGCTGGAATTTGCCAGAAAGATTCTGGAGAAGGTATGGGGGTGATGTCCACCCTAGGCAGCCTGGGCGGGTGGTTGACCGGGCAGACTTCCCTACCTGCTCACACTGCAGCCCTGGGACAGGCTGCTGCCTGAGGGAAGTGCAGCTCTCTGCCCACCCCCAGCAGCACTTCCAGGCTGGTTTCCATCTCAGAGTTAGTACCAGGAGATGTCACTCAGTGCAGTCACAGTTTCGCCCCTGGGCAACACCCCGGTGGGGACAGTCTTCAGCCTCAGGACCCAGCCCCAGTGGGCAAGAGGCCACTGAGGTCTCCATCCCCGGGAGACCAGGAGCTGGGAGCTCTCCATGACTCTCGGAGAGTGGCCAAGGGACTGGCCAGCCTCCTCCCACCCAGAGGTGTATCCCAGGATCCCCCAGAGGCGCACAGGCCCACTTCTGGGAGCCTGGGTGGAAGGGGAGCAGGGAAAGGTTGGGAAGGGAGGACCTTCTTACTTTCACATCCTAGTGCAAATGCAGCCTGAACGCTGCCTTATATCGCAGCACACTGGGCATTGATGAAACCTCTTAAAATCCTACCTTCAAACACCTCAGATCTTCAGTTCCACCTCCCAGGACCTACTGGGAAGTCTCAGAAAGCAGGGAAGGGTCCTGATCCCAGGAGGGAGGGGTGTTGTTGTTCAGTTGTGCAGTCACTTAGTTATATCGGACTCTTGGCGACCCTATGGACTGCAGCACGCCAGAGTTCTCTGTCCTTCACCATCTGCTGGAGTTGGCTCAAACTCATGTCCATTGAATCGATGATGCCATCCAGTCATCTCATCTTTTATTGTCCCTTCTCCTCCTGCCCTCAATCTTTCCCAGCATCAGGGTCTTTGGGCAGGGGCTTTTCCCTTTCCTCCCCTTATCCCAGGACTCTCCCCTCTTCCTCTACAGAAAGAGCTCAGTGAGGACATCCAGGTGACCCCTAATGCCCAGCAGGGGTCTGAGAGCCCAGCCCGAGCGGGCAGGGAGTCAGAGGCCCTGAGGTCCCAGCTGGAGGAGGAGAGGAAGCGGGTGGCCCAGGTGCAGCGCGAGCTGGAAGAGCAGAGGAGCCAGCTGCTGCAGCTGAAGACCCAGCAGCCTGTGGAAAAACTGGAGGAGAAGGAAGTGGTGGAGTTCTACAGGGATCCCCAGCTGGAGAGCAGCCTGTCCAGGGTGAAGTCCCAGGTGGAGGACGAGGGCAAGAAGCGGGCCAGCCTGCAGGCAGACCTGGAGGCAGTGGCCCAGAAGGTCGTGCAGCTGGAGAGCCAGAGGAAGGCCACGGAGCCTCACCTGCTGACTAAGGAGGTCACCCAGATTGAGAGGGACCCCGGCCTGGACAGCCAGGCGGCCCAGCTCAGCGGTGAGCTCCAGCTCCTGCAAGAGGAGAACACCGCCGTCTCGGCCCAGCTGGAGGCACTGAAGGCAGAGCTGCTGGCCCTTGAGCAGAAGGAGGTGAACGTGAAGGAGACAGTTGTGGTGAAAGAAGTGGTCAAGGTGGAGAAGGACCTGGAGATGCTCCAGGCGGCCCAGGCCCTGAGGCTGCAGATTCAGGAGGATTCAGCCCAGCGGAAGGGGGCGGAGGATGCCGTGGCCAAGCTGCAGGCTCAAGTCGTGGAGCTGGAGGCGGCGATCCGTGCCGTGGAGCCCAAGGTGATCGTGAAGGAAGTGAAGAAGGTGGAACAGGACCCTGGCCTCCTCCAGGAGGCATCCAGGCTGAGGAGCCTCCTGGAAGTGCAGAGGAGTGAGAACGAGGCGCTGGCCAGGGAGCTGACGGAGCTGCACAGCAAGCACAGTGCAGTGGAGAAGCGGAAGCCCCGGGTGGACCTGCAGGAACGCGTGCAGGAGACCTTCCGGGTGGACCCAGAGACAGAGCAGGAAATTGCGCGGCTCCAGGCCGAGCTGCAGGAGACCGCCCTCAAGAGGAGCCGCGTGGAGCAGGAGGTGGAGCGGCTGCTGCCCGAGCTGGTGGTGCTGCGGGCGCAGAAGCCCACCGTGGAGTACAAGCAGGTGACGCAGGAGCTGGTGCGGCACGAGAGGAGCCCTGAGGTGCTGCGGGAGATCGACCGCCTGAAGGCCCAGCTCAACGAGCTGGTCAACGGCAGCGGGCGGGCCCAGGAGCAGCTCATCCGGCTGCAGGGGGAGCGTGACGAGTGGAGGCGCGAGCGCTCCAAGGTGGAGACCAAGACGGTGAACAAGGAGGTGGTGCGCCGCGAGAAGGACCCCGTCCTGGAGCAGGAAGCCCAGCGGCTGCGCCAGGAGGTGCGGGAGGCCACCCAGAAGCGGCGGGCGGCCGAGGACGCCGTCCACGAGCTGCAGAACAAGTACCTGCTGCTGGAGAGGCGGCGGCCCGAGGAGAGGGTGGTGGTGCAGGAGGTGGTGGTCACCCAGAAGGACCCGAAGCTCCGTGAGGAGCACAGCCGGCTGAGCCAAGGCTTGGATGAGGAGGCTGGCCGGCGGCGGCAGCTGGAGCGGGAGGTGCAGCAGCTGCGGGCCGCCGTGCAGGAGGACGAGGGCCGACTCAGCTTCCGGGAGGACCGCAGCAAGAAGCTGGCTGTGGAGAGGGAGCTGCGGCAGCTGACCCTGAGGCTCCAGGAGCTGGAGAAGCGGCCTCCGGCAGTGCAGGAGAAGATCATCATGGAGGAGGTAGTCCAGCTGGAGAAGGATCCGGACCTGGAGAAGTCCACGGCAGCCCTCCGGCAAGACCTGGCCCGGGAGAAGACCCAGGCGACCGAGGTGCATAGGGAGTGCAAGAACCTACAGGTGCAGATCGACGTGCTCCAGAAGACCAAGCCGCAGGAGAAGACCATCTACAAGGAAGTGATCAGGGTGGAGAAGGACCCGGTGCTGGAGGGAGAGCGTGCCCGGGTGTGGGAGGCGCTCAACCGGGAGCGCGCGGCCCGGGAGAGCCGAGAGGAGGAGGTGAGGCGCCTGCGGGAGCGGGTGGATCGGGCCGAGGCGCTGGGAAGGACCTGGGCCCGGGAGGAGGCCGGGCTCCAGAAGACCCGGGACCGGGCGAGCCAGGAGTGCAGGCGGCTGCAGCAGGAGCTGCGGGAGCTGGAGAAGCAGAAGCAGCAGCAGGCACTGCGCCTGCAGGAGGAGTCCAAGCTGCTCAGCCAGAAGACGGAGAGCGAGCGGCAGAGGGCAGCTCAGCGGGGCCAGGAGCTCTCGCAGCTCGAGTCGGCCATCCTCCGCGAGAAGGACCAGATCTACGAGAAGGAGCGGACCCTCCGGGACCTCCACACCCAAGTGAGCCGGGAGGAGCTCAACCAGGAGACCCAGACGCGGGAGACCAACCTTTCCACCAAGATCTCCATCCTGGAGCCCGAGACAGGGAACGACATGTCCCCGTACGAGGCCTACAAGAGGGGCATTATCGACCGAAGCCAGTACCTCCAGCTGCAGGATCTCGAGTGTGACTGGGAGGAGGTCACCACCTCGGGCCCCCACGGGGAGGAGTCTGTGCTCCTGGACCGCAAGAGCGGGAAGCAGTACTCCATCGAGGCCGCCCTGCGCAGCCGGCGCATCTCCAAGGAGGAGTACCATCTCTACAAGGACGGCCAGCTCCCCATCAGCGAGTTCGCCCTGCTCGTGGCCGGGGAGACCAAGCCCTGCCCCTCCCTCTCCATTGGCGCCATCATCTCCAGGTCCCCGCTTGCCTCCCCGGCCCCCCAGAGCACCAGTCTCCTCTCCCCCGGCTTCTCTCTCGGGCTCAGCGAGGACAGCTTCCCCATCGCCGGCGTCTACGACACGACCACGGACAACAAGTGCACCATCAAGACGGCCGTGGCCAAGAACATGCTGGACCCCATCACCGGGCAGAAGCTGCTGGAGGCGCAGGCGGCCACGGGGGGCATCGTGGACCTCCTGAGCCGGGAGCGCTACTCCGTGCACAAGGCGATGGAGCGGGGCCTGATTGAGAGCGGCTCAACCCAGAGGCTGCTCAACGCCCAGAAGGCCTTCACCGGCATTGAGGACCCCGTGACCAAGAAGAGGCTGTCAGTGGGTGAGGCCGTCCAGAAGGGCTGGATGCCCCAGGAAAGCGTGCTCCCGCACCTGCGGGTGCAGCACCTGACCGGGGGGCTCATCGACCCCAAGAGGACCGGCCGCATACCCGTGGCGCAGGCCGTGCTCTCCGGCATGATCAGCGAGGAGCTGGCCCAGCTCCTGCAGGACGAGGCCAGTTACGAGAAGGACTTGACAGATCCCATCTCCAAGGAGCGACTGAGCTACAAGGAGGCCATGGGGCGCTGCCGGAAGGACCCCCTGAGCGGCCTGCTACTCCTCCCAGCCTCGCTTGAGGGGTACCGCTGCTACCGCTCCGTCTCCCCCACTGTCCCGCGCTCCCTGCGTTGACAGGGGCCGAGCAGTCACGGGGAGTGATTGGGGATGGGGAGGGGAGGATGCACGCATCCCCAGCCCCCAGAGCAGCTTAACCCAGGGGAGTGGGTCTCATTGATGTTCTGTTTCTCAAGCGTTCTTGGTGTTGGACTCCCTCCTGTAGCTTTCGTCTCCCCTGACCCATCCCCTGAGCCAGCAGCTATGTTTTCCCGGCTCCTCCCTCACCCTGTGCTTCCAATAAACGAATTCTCCTGGTGTCTTTTTTTTTCTTTCACAATAGTAAAAGATGTTTATAAGTTTTCACAATTAATAGCCAGATCAAAAAAAGATAATTCCAATTGCAAGCCATCATGGAAATATGATTAACCTAACAGTATAAAATAATTACATACAATTCGAGGGGGTTGAGTGAGGTGGTAAGTGGAAGTACACATTTTCATCTGCCCGGTCAGTCCACATCTTTTGGCTGGTTTCTCCTGGTGTCTTGTTCACGTTTGAGAACACAGTCAATATTTCTGGGGCGTGAGCAGGAGGGATGGCACTCCTAGGTGGGGAGTGGACACACCCAGCTGGCCCTGCTGGGAACGCGGACTTTGAGAGGACAGTGGCTCCTTTCACTCCGGGAAGGACCTGACAGGGGCAGGTCATGGAGGATCAGGCCCTCCCCACAGCCAGCTCAGGGCCACCCAGTTCAGGGCAGAAGCTGTCTCCAGCCCTCTGTCAACCTCCCCCTTGTTGGCACATCCCCGGCGTCTCCCCAGAGCAGAGAAAAACACTAGAAAACTCAGAAATACATCACTTTTATTTTCTGTTCTTAAAGCCAGAGGCACACAAACGTAAGCATATCTGCAGTGATGAGACAGCTATTTAGAACATCCGACCTCCCCCGGGGGTCAGGAAAATGGCCTCTCCCCTTTGCTCCAACTCCTGTTTTAACATGGGACTCTTAACTGGAACTCAACTCTTCCCCCATAACGTTTTAAATCCAAAAAGACCAGCTGGGGGGAACCCCTTCCTTTGGGGGTCTTGCTCTGCAGCTGAGGGTGGGGCAGCTGAGGGGTGCTAGGAGGGCCTTGCTGGCGGCCCGGGCAGGCTCTCCTTGGCACCTGCCAGTCTGGTGCCCGGGGACCCCGCCTCTAAAGGACCTCCTCAGGTAGAGGGCTCCTGTGCCCCTATCTTGAAAAGGTAAACCCAGCAAAAAACACAGAAACTTGCTAGCCTGCTGGCAGGACTAACCCAAACTCAGCCCTCAGACAGCTGATGCCAAATTGCTCTCTCCCCAGGTGTGTCCCCTTTCTCGGGGAGTGAATGGGGAGATGGCGGGGGGCAGAAGCTGCAGAGAGGCTTTGAGGCGGTGGGCCTCCCACGTTCTCAGCGGCAGAAACGCTCCAGCACACACTGGTGGGGCGCCGAGGAGGTCTCGGTGGACAAGAAGTACCGGTGGGCCAGGGCGGCCTTGGCTGAGATCCGCCGGCTGGGGTCGTACTGCAGGAGTTGCTGCAGAGAGAGGAGGAGAGAGGTTGGGCCCCGGGTGTGGCCAGGGCCCCATAGCCCCAAAGCAGCTGCCTTCAAACCCAGAACCACCCAAAGTCACTATCTCCCAGCTGCAGTACCAGTTCCAGACACTCCCGGAATCTGGGGACAGAGACTTTGTTCTAGTCCAGCCCTCCTGAGTCACCCCCCGTCTCCTTCATGCTACTGAGGCTGAGTCAGTCTCTCCTCCTCCTTAGAGTGCTGTCCAGGCTCCAGCCCCTTCTAGTTGAGACTGATCTCTAAGTATCAGGAAGAGGGGCCGAGCACGTCCAGGGAGCATGCTTGAGAGTGGGGCAGAAACAAAAATCCCTAAACCCAGCTGGGGGGTAGAAGGACCTCCCCACCTTAAAGCAGCCAGGATGGAGGGTGAGGAGTCTTGGTGGGAAGTCCACACCGCTCCCCCCAGCACTGGATTGTGAGACGCACACAGCCCTCAGGAAAGCTGGGCACATAGGGTGAAGGTGAACTTGCTGCCCTGCCTTCCTGTGACCCAACGTCAGATTCAAGAGAAAAAAGTGCTCTGAGTCTTTGGGGGCAAGAATGGATGCCTGGACCCCTCTGGGCATCCCGGCCTGGGCCAGCCCAAGGGGTCAAGAGGGTACACCTGGAGTGGTGACTGAAGACTGTGGCGGGGGCTGAGGGAGCGCAGAGGCAGCCCGCTCTGAATAATATCCACAAGAAAAAATCACCAAAACACAGGACAACCAGGAGAAAGGGCACAGATCACAGTACAGGGCTTCCCAGTGGTAAAGAATCTGCCTGCCAGCGCAGGAGATGCAAGAGACCTGGGTTCAGTCTCTGCATTGGGAAGAGCCCCTGGAGGAGGAAACGGCAGCCCACTCCAACATTCTTGCCTGAAGAATCCCATGGACACAGAAGCCTGGTGGCGACCATCCATAGGGTCACAGAGAGTTGGACACGACTGAGTGCCCGAGCGCACACACACATCACAGCGTAAAAACAAAGCTAACTGGAAGAGAGAAGTTTTAAAAAGGAAGACAAACATTGGATTTATTGTGGGAGAGGCCTCCAGGTGCAACTGATACACACAGGGACAAGCCAACTGTGTACAGAAGTCAGAAAAGAGACCGGTTTGCCCCAGGAAGAGCCAGGGTTACGTAAGAGGCTGGATGACAAAGCAGACACTTCTCCCAAGAGCAGCAGCTGGCATGAGGGGGCCTGGCCTCCCTGCTGGCTACCTGTACCTACCAAGAGCAGGTCCTGGCCCTCTGGCTCCAGGTTGGGCACGATCTCCTCCAGCCCCTTTCTGGTCCACTTGGGGAAACTGCCCTTATAGTCAGGCAGCTGGGTGACTCCTGGCCACATGGCCTCACTGGGTGTCCCCAGGGTCCGAAAGATGCGAAAGAGTTGGTCAATCTCAGAGTCGCCCGGAAACAGGGCTCTGCGGGTCAGCTGGAATGGGGAAGGGGAGAAAGCACTGGGTCTGTTCCCTTGTCATACAGAACCTAGAACCAGACAAGAAGCTAGACCAGGGAGGCACCTTCCAGACATCTTTCCCAGGGTTGTGTTAAATAAAAATCCTGACCTTCTCTGGAAAAAGAACTTTAGCCCAATCCCAAACACCCCTTAATCTACTTTTAATAGAATCACAGCCCCCACGTCCCCCCTACCCCAGGAGGACCCTGCCTGTGGCCTCCGTGTGGCCATGTTTATCCCTCTGTCTACCATCTCTGCAAAGATGCAACCGATGCTCCAGATATCCACAGCCGTGGAGTAGAACTTGCAGCCCAAGAGGATCTCGGGGGCACGATACCAGAGTGTCACCACCTGGGGGAGCAAGAAAACAGCATCATACAGGGCGGCTGGGTGCACAGGTGACATCCCTTCTCTCCCCCTACACCCCTGGTACCTCATGGGTGTAGGTGCGCAGGGGCACCCCGAAGGCTCGAGCCAGTCCAAAGTCAGCCAGTTTGATGGCCCCCAACTCATTGATGAGCAGATTCTGGGGCTTCAAGTCTCGATGGATGACCCGATGCGAGTGGCAGAAGTTCACCCCCTGCAGCAGCTGGAAGAGGTAACTCTGGAACAGCAGGCAAGAGAAAGAAGGAGCTGGCAAAGCGGAGGTGGGACGGGGGCTGACTGAGGGGGCCCTTGCTGGTCAGCCCGTCCTTCTCCCAGTACCTTGACTAGGTGCAGGGGGAGTTCGGAGGCCGGGGTGGAGTCCATATACTTCTTCAGGTCCTGGCTAAGGAACTCAAACACCAGGTAAAGCTTCTTCTCGCTGTGAAGCACGTCCAGCAGCCTGGCCGGGCGGCACTAGTCAACACGCGGCTCCCAGTTGGGCTGGGACAGGCCCACCGCCCATCCCCTGCCCACCTCACCTGACGATGTTGGGGTGCTTAAGCTCTTTGAGCAGGGAGATCTCCCTGATGGCAGTGCTTGGGACCCCCTCGGTCTCCCTGGAGGGGAGGAGGGTACAGCAGTGGAGTGAGAAGCTGGGCAGGGTGCTTCTGCCAGGGGTGTGGGGGGGGTTGGGGGACTGTTTTATATAAAACATAAGGATGGCCCACCTCCTAGCAACGGGACCCGCCTGGGCACATACTTATCACCCCCAGAGGCCCGGGGCGAAGCCTGGTCAGGGCGAGGATGAATGAGTGATGCACCCATGTGGCCCCCTCTACATGAGTGAGCAGCAGTCAGAAAAGGAGTTGAATACAAAATTCTGAGATGAGGGTCAGGGGAATAGCTGGGTCACTCCAAACCAGGGGGTCTCAGAAGCTACCCTGGCACTCACAAATCCAGCCTGATCTTCTTGAGGGCCACGAGCTGCCCGGTCTCCTTGTTCTTGGCCTTGTACACCACCCCATAGGTACCCTCTCCGATCTTCTCCACCTTCTGGAACATGTCCATGTCCGCAGAGCTGCCCTGGAAACAGATGGTGCCTGGGGCATTCCCCCCCGTGCCCAGCACCCCTGCTTCCCCTTCAGCCTCCATGGCACACCCTTGCTGGGCCCCCCTCATCCAGGCGCCTGGGGCTCCTAAGGCCTGTGGCCCCCAGGGCTCACCCTGCTCTGCCGGCCAGGCGGACCAGGCCCGGCCGGCTCCCACCCTCCACCCCAGCCCCAGCCCATCCCCAGGAACCTGTCATGGAGGGAGGCTGCAGCCCAGGCAGGGCAGGAACCCCCAGGCCCCAGGAAGCAGCTGCCCCAGAGCCGGGCTACGGAGCGCAGGAGGGTCCAAACTTCCCCTGCCCAGCACCTGCCCCTGCCTGGGTCCCGGCCCCAGGGTGGGAGGCTGCCCAGAGGGGCTGCCTGTGGGGCCAAGGGTCAACTCGGGACGGAGGTCAGGGGTCAGGAAGGGCTTCAGAAGTCACAGCGCCACACTAGGCCGCGTGGCCAGGCCAAGGGGCTGGGCCCGGCCTGTTTGGAGATGCTCGGCCTCCTGAGGGCAGAACCCTGGCAGCAGTGGCCCCCGCTGCGTCCTGAGCCCCTCCACCCGGTCCTGGGCCACCTGCCACCAGCAGCCTCCCCTCAGGCCCTCAGCCCAGAATTCACCAGAAACCCTGTGATCCTGCTGCCTCTCTGCCAGGCAGGCCGCCTGCTCTGAGGCTCCCCCTCCTGGCCCCTGCCGGCACTGCACCACAGGCACGCACTGCTCAGTCACACCACCAGGCTTTATTCACGGGGACATTCTGGAACTCTCCAGGACCCACACGAGGCCCAGCGCCCCAGCGCCCGGCCTCGGAGCTCTAGGCTGCCCCCCCTCGTCTTTCCAGACAAAGGCTGTCACTCGGGGGACGCTCCTGCATCTTCTCTGCAGCAGCTCCAGCATCTGGCCAGGCAGGAAGGTGGCATTCCCAGGAGCTCCTGGTTTGCTCTCTACTGGCCGCTGTCCCTCTCGTGCTGGTACAGCCTCTGCTCCCGGATGGCTTGTTCTAACAAGGGGAGGTTCATTCCTTCCACACACGTCAGCACCCGGGCCTTCACCACGCAGCTTCCATCTGAAACACACAGACACCAAGACTCAAGCAGGGTCAGCACTGCGCCCTTCAGAGGCGTTCTAACTGTTTCTCCTCAATTTCTCCTCGGTCCTGAGTTTTGACAGTCTGTCAGGGCACAGATGAGAAGGATGGTTTACGGATGCTGGCAATTTGTCTACTTGGGCCTCAGAACTGCTGGGCCCGCCAAAAACTACAGACATGGAACTTCGGGGGGTGACCTGAAAAGTCCACTTCTCCTGGGAGAAGGCCCAGAAAGATGTGGCGGCTGCTCCCCTCTTTTGTGGCCCTAACTCCCGCCAGCTTCTCTGTAGGGCTCAAAGGCCCAGATTGAGAAAGGGTCTCTATCACATCCTAGTTCTCCATTTGTACCAGAGGGCCCCTTGGCATCATGGGAATTGTGGCAAAGAGAACTCCACACGGAAAAACAAATGTATTTATTTATTTGGCTGCGCTGGGTCTTAGTTTCGGCACATGGGATCTTCTATCTTCTTTGCAGTGTGTGAACTCTGAGCTGCAGCATGTGGGATCTAGTTCCCTGACCAGGGATCGAACCCAGGCTCTCTGCGTTGGGAGCGTGAAGTCTTAGCCACTGGACCACCAGAGAAGGAGTCCCCCCCCCTTTTATTTTTTTTAATGAATACAGTTCCCAACAAACACAGAAGACTTTTAATGATATTAATAAAGCTCCTTAGTTGTTGTTTCCCTCCTCACCCCCAGCCATGTTGCACAGCCTGTCGGATCTTAGTTCCCTGATCAGGGATCAAACCTGCGCCCCCTGTATTGGGAGCATGGAGTCTTAACCACTGGACTTTCAGGGAAGTCCTGAGAACCCCATATTTAATCAATCCAAGGGGAGAGTCTAGCCTAATAGGGGCAGATCATCCCACCCTGGACAAGCAGCTGTGGGTGCTTCTAGCAGATGCTGCGGTTTCCCAATGGAAAGGTTTGTCAGTGTCCAGGTGACACCAAACAGGAAGGACATCTGGAGTTTGTCCTCCGAACAGTTTGCTTTTTTTCCACTACATTCTCTCTGCTCTCTGAGCATGTCAATGAATACAGTAAATGTTCTAGAACATTTGTCTTCTTTGATGCCGTTTTGAGATAGAAGCATTCTGTGGTTAGAGTCTATGCCTAACCTTCCTTCTAGTCTAGGCCACTTTATTGATTTAACACAGCCCGAGGGCAGAATTCAGAGGCTTCGACTGTCTAAATTTCAAGCTTTAACACAGGAAGATGAACTCATTTGAAACAAGAGTTTGCCTGTGTGTCATCAGCTTCTGTTGCCCCAGCACTTGGAGTGCAGAGGCTGCTAAGCCTAGATCAGCTGGACATGGGGCTGTACATCTTTGAAAAGTCTATATAAGTGGAACAAAAGAAGAGCATCTGAAGAGCAGGGGCGAGAGAAAGGAGTTGATGAACCCAAAGAAACAGTCATTTAGGGTAATCTCTTCTTGTAAAGATAAAAAGAACCTGCAGCAAAGGAAAAGGGGCTGATAAAAGAGCAACCAGAAGCCAGTGGGTTGAAGTGCAAGTCTGAGATAAGGAAGGGATGATATGGAAAAAACAGACCTTCTTTTATGAAGTTTGTGGAGGCAGGAGGGTCATAGCTAGGTAGACATAGAGCCAAACTTGACTGCTTATTGTTGTTGCTATTATTTTAATACAGAAGAGACTTAAGTGCTTTATATGCTGGAGGGAAGAACCAGTGGCAACAGGTTAAGGGTTCATCTGAGAAAGCAAAGCCCCAGCAGGAGGGCAGGTGTTCATCACAGCACAGGGGCGCTGCGCCCCAGGCAGGAGGGAGCCTCCTCTCTCCCAGACCAGAGGAAAGGAGATACTGATGGGTGTGGTTGTTGCTGTCCTTCAGTCACTAAGGCTCTTGGCAACCCCATGGACTGCAGCACACCAGGCTCCTCCATCCTGCACTGTCTTCCGAAGTTTGCTCATGTTGGTGATGCCATCTAACCATCTCAGCCTCATGGGCGCTGATGCACATAATTACAGGGAAGACTGCTGCCGTGGCCTCAGTTTAACGTGGGATGTAGGAGGTGAGGAGATGTACTGCAAACAACAGGGGAGGTGATGATGTAGGGGTTCCTGCATGACAGGTGAATGCCTAAAGTAGCTGTGGCCGACTGGGGGCTGGGTGGGGGGGTGGGAAGGGGACTGATCAGGACACATGGAAGGAATTCTAGGCAGGTTCCAGGAGAGATAAAGGCCCAGAGGAGATAACAGACCTTGAAACCAGGGGAACCCCTAGAGCTCTGTGAACTTTCTATATCAACAGTTAGGTGGGACCTGAGACGGTGGCAATCAAATTGCCAACATCCGTTGGATCATCGAAAAAGCAAGAGAGCTCCAGAAAAACATCTACTTCTGCTTTACTGACTATGCCAAAGCCTTTGACTGTGTGGATCACAATAAACTGTTGAAAATTCTTAAAGAGATGGGAATACCAGACCACCTGACCTGCCTCCTGAGAAATCTGTATGCAGGTCAGGAAGCAACAGTTAGAACTAGACATGGAACGACAGACTGGTTCCAAATAGGAAAAGGAGTACGTCAAGGCTGTATACTGTCACCTTGCTTATTTAACTTATATGCAGAGTACATCATGAGGAACGCTGGGCTGGAAGAAGCACAAGTGGAATCAAGATTGCCGGGAGAAATATCAATAACCTCAGATATGCAGATGACACCACCCTTATGGCAGAAAGTGAAGAGGAACTAAAAAGCCTCTTGATGAAAGTGAAAGAGGAAAGTGAAAAAGTTGGCTTAAAGCTCAACATTTAGAAAACTAAGATCATGGCATCCAATCCCATCACTTCATGGCAAATAGATGGGGAAACAGTGGAAACAATGACAGACTTTATTTGGGGGGGGCTCCAAAATCACTGCAGATGGTGACTGCAGCCATGAAATTAAGACTCTTGTTCCTTGGAAGAATAGTTATGACCAACCTAGACAGCATATTAAAAAGCAGAGACATTACTTTGCCAACAAAGGTCTATCTAGTCAAAGCTATGGTTTTTCCAGTAGTCATGTATGGATGTGAGAGTTGGACTATAAAGCAAGCTGAGCGCTGAAAAATTGATGGTTTTGAACTGTGGTGTTGGGAGAAGACTCTTATCCCTTGGACAGCAAGGAGATCCAACCAGTCCATCCTAAAGGAAATCAGTCCTGAATATTCATTGGAAGGACTGATGCTGAAGCTGAAACTCCAATACTTTGGCCACCTGATGCACAGAACTGACTCATTTGAAAAGACCCTGATGTTGGGAAAGATTGAATGCAGGAGGAGAAGGGGACGACAGAGGATGAGATGGTTGGATGGAATCACTGACTCAATGGACGTGGGTTTGAGTGAACCTCGGGCATTGGTGATGGACAAGGAGGCCTAGCATGCTGTGGTCCATGGGGTCGCAAGGAGTCGGACACGACTGAGCAATTGAACTGAACCGAACTGAGAGGGTGGAGACTGGGACTTAATCAGGAAGGAGCAATGGAAGGTGAGTGAGTGAGTGGTGAAGTCGCTCAGTCGTGTCCAACTCTTTGCGACCCCACGGGCTGTAGCCCACCAGGCTCCTCCGTCCATGGGATTCTCCAGGCAAGAGTACTGGAGTGGGTTGCCATTTCCTTCTCCAGGGAATCTTCCTGACTCAGGGATCGAACCCGGGTCTCCCACATTGCGGGCAGATACTTTAACCTCTGAGCCAACAGGGAAGCCCAGTGGAAGGTGAGGAGTTGGAACTTCTGCTAGGAAAGCGATCGAAATGATAGCAAAGTCCAGCTGGAAGGGAGAAGAGGTTGGAGAAAACAGAGTCCAAAGTCTTCAGTCCCAGTGGTGACAAGGCAGAGGGCAGAAAGATACTGAGGGCGGAACCCAGTTTCGGATGGCAGAGGCAGGTGGTTTTGGGTGTGGAGGAAGCATAGGGTAGTGCTTGGAGGCAGAACTAGTCACTGCAGATGTGGAGGGGGAAGGTGTGGGTGACAAACCTGAAGAGCCGGCTAGATTCCAGCCCCGTCTCTGGGTTCTGGGACGTGCGTGACCTGGGAGGCTCCATGTGGGAGGGCAGGAGGGGAACTCATGTCTGGGACAAAAGCTAGGTTTCAGGCAAGTCCCAGAGAAGGTGAGAGCATAGGAAAGGGGCTGGAAATAAAACAGTGACAATATAAAAAGTAGTAAAATATAAAAACAAAACAAAAATAGCAAAATACAAAAACAAACGAACGCTTTATAGACCCTGGGAAAAAGAATTTTCAGCAAAGTACAAACATGGAAAGCATTCCTCTCTTTAATTTGGTAATTCTTTACTGTGAAAGAGCTCAGAAAGTCACTTCTGTTTTAAATAACAGAACTGGGTAACTGAGCAAGGAAACGTCATTTGGATCATAACATTACCAAGGTTTGAGAGGACAAGAAGAAGGCCTACAAGGGGCAGGAAGCAGGCCTGCTGGAGGGGGCAGGCACTGGCGTTTTCTCTCTTTTGCCTGCAAACATTTCAGAAAGATGACCTGAGGCAGCCTCTTATCTCTCCTCAGAACTGCAGAGCTTGCCAAGGGGCAGGGCCTGTGTCTGGTTGACCTTTGTGTCCCCAGAGGACTTCGGACCTGTCTGGGGGCCAAACATGCCACCCCAGGCCGGAGGTCAGCGGCCACTGCCAGGCTCAGCCCTCACTCTGCCCTCCTCCCTCACCGTTGTCTTTGTTTCCTGGGTCAGTCTCGGATGATGAGTCCCTATGCCTCAGAAATTAGAAACCGAGGGAAAGTTTTTTTAGGAAAGAAAAAGAAAAAATACAGATTGCGATGAAAAATAATGAGAAATGGGAAACTAGTTGGAGCCTCGGAAAAATGCTGCTGAATTATTGATTATAATATTGATTATTAGTCAAGCTGCTGGCTTGACTATTAAGCTTCCTGGGTTGGTTGGTTTGTTTTTGTCAAGCATACATCCCAGCAAGGGACTTCCCTGGCAGTCGGGTGGTTAAGATTCCTCACTTTCAATGCAGGGGGCAGGGGTTTAATCCCTGGTTGGGGAACTAAGGTCTCACATGACACATGGCATGGACAAAAAAATTTTTAGAAAGTAAAAAAAAAAAAGAAAAAATGGATACATCAGCGCAGTACTGTCTTTGTTCTCCTGGTGTGTTGACGGATCAGCTATTTGTAACGTTTGATCAACAGGGCAGGCCTGACTCCTGTGCTACATTCCCCACAAACTTCCACTTGAAGATTTGAGAATCCAGTGATAACATCTGTCACCTGGATTTATTCTTTCCTCAGGGCTAGAAGTTAATGGTTTCTCCTGCTTATTCACTGTGATTCTTCACTAAAGAACTTCCCCTGAAATAAAATCCATTCAGAAGAAGGCAGGATAAAAACAAAGGAGGAGCAGGCTTAATGCAAGGAGGAGGAAGCCAACACTAATTCCAGACCCATGGTCTCTTTAAATGGCATTTAAAAAAATAAAAAAGAAAGGAAGACAGAACTGTTAAAACAGAACTGTTATAAAGACTTGGGATATGTAA
Source organism: Moschus berezovskii (assembly GCF_049115385.1). NCBI lineage: Eukaryota > Metazoa > Chordata > Mammalia > Artiodactyla > Moschidae > Moschus > Moschus berezovskii. The sequence goes on from NC_142479.1 coordinate 66,885,396, forward strand.
CCCAAAGGCAATGCATGGATTTTGTTCACCTCCTGCTTTTCAACTTAACTTTTTCTAAAAAGCCATTTGGGGGCCAAGGAGGGGAATGAACAGGGACAAGCTATGTCCTAGAGTATATTAAGGACTAGCTATTAATTTTGTTGGGCATGGTGGTGATTTTGTTAGAGATACACACTGAAGTATTCATGGATAAATGAAACAATGTCAGACTTGCTCTAAAATACACCAGCAACATAAGTAGGTAAGAGATTTCCCTGGTGGTCCAGTGGTCATGCTCCCAATGCAGGGGGTTAGGGCTTAATCTCTGGTTGGGGAGCTAAGATCCTACATGCATCACAACTCAGGAAAAAAATATATATAAGTGGATGTGGGCGGTGAAACACAGACCAGTGGAATGCAGATCTCTGCTGAATCTGGGTGACAGGTACGTGGAGGCGCATTCTACTTTTGGGTATGTTTGATTTGAAAACGTTAAATTTTAAAAAGTTATTTGGGTTGAATTTGGACTTTCCAGTTTTTTCCATTTTTCTTTCCACAGATAATTCTAAATGTCCACTCCAGGCCCTGGTCCCACCTTTGTTTCAACCTCTATCTTTGTATCTGTGATCAGACCTTTGAGTTCCAGATACTGAGCACCCAACTCCTAAGAGCTCCCAGGGCTCCCTGCAGGCCAGGAGTAGAGGAGGGAGCCTTGGGTGATGTGCGCTGAGGTCAAAGTGGAAATCATTTATTCCAGGTCCTCTGTCCTCCATTCCACCCCTTCTCCTGATATTTCTTTCAAATCAATTAAGAGGGCAAGGACTCTGAGCTCAAAGGCTTAAGCCTGAATAAAGATTAACTTTTATTAAACCAAACATAGTTAAAGTAAGCTCCACTTAATTGCTTTCTTCTAGCGCATTTCATCCAGAGTTAAAAAATCACTGAAACTTTTAGAAAGTAAGTTGGTAGTGTAAATCAAGAGACATTTGCTTTAATGGAGCAATTCCACTTTTAGGAAACTACCCTGAAGAAATAATCAGAAAATGAACAAAGATGAGAACACAAGGCTATTAACTGTAGTGTTTTTAATACATATCGAGATAGATTTTTTAAAACTGGATTCTGGCCCCCCACCCCTCGGGCTATAAAGCAATATCTTTTCATTGTAAAATGCTAATAAATGTATAGGGAATCCTACAGTTCTACCACCCAGACATAATTACTCTTAACATTTAGATAAATAATATTTCAAACTTTTGTATGTATAAAAATGTCCATCTAACAAAAGTGAGACCAAATGATACATATTGTTTATAAACTGCTTTTTCTTTAGTAAAATACATGAACATCTTTTCATGTCAATAGATAAAAATTTATAACACGATTTTGATGGTTGTATAATATTCTCCAACTGAATATTCCATAGTTTTTTAATGAATTAATGTACAGTGTACTTATAAAAGCAAGAAATGGAAACAACACAAATGTCTAATGCTTGTGTGAATTAGTGCATGCGTGTGTGTGTGCGCGCGTACACAGTTGTGTCCGACTCTTTGCAACCCCATGGACTATGGCCCACCAGGCTCCTCTGTCCATGGGATTTCCCTGGCAAGAATACTGGAACAGGTTGCCCTTTTCTCCTCCAGGGGATCTTCCTGATCCAGGGTTCGAACCCAAGTCTCCTGTGTCTCCTGCCTTGGCTGGCAGATTCGTTACCACTGAGCCACCTTGGAAGCCCTGTGTGAATTAGTATATACATCTAATCTATAAAATATTATATAGCCATTAAATACTTTAGAAAAAATTTCAAGACACAGGGGAATGCTTAGGAAATAATGTTAAACTAGAATAACCAGATACAAGATGTTATAGTTATATAAACCACAGGACAAAAATGGCACAGGGACGGCCAGAGAGGGAGGCAAAGAATCCGAGTATCCAGGTTTTAAAGTTTTGCAACCTTCTACTCCCGATGCTAAAGCTGAAACTCCAACACTTTGGCCACCTCATGTGATGAGTTGACTCACTGGAAAAGACTGATGCTGGGAGGGATTGGGGGCAGGAGGAGAAGGGGACGACAAAGGATGAGATGGCTGGATGGCATCACTGACTCTGTGGACATGAGTTTGAGTGAACTCCGGGAGTTGGTGATGGACAGGGAGTCCTGGCGTGCTGCGATTCATGGGGTCGCAAGGAGTCGGCCACAACTGAGCGACTGACCTGAACTGACTCCCGATGCCAGAGCTTCTCCCAGGTTGCTTCTTGTCTATTTCTCTCACCCTGACTTCCTGGCCTCTTACTCCAACCTCCCTGGGTCTTGGTTTTCTCATCTATGAAATAGCCATAAGATAACTCAGATTAAGGGCTGGTGAGTAGATTCAAACTTTTAAGCAAACCACAAGCCTGGCGCTTTCTAGACCTTCAGAGATGGAGGATTTCTCTCCCTGCTTTCTCGCTCCCTATGGCAGGTCCACTGGGAAGGTGATCACATCTCTTTCTTTGAGTCCCTACTGATTTGGAAGGAATGTGAACCTCAATGAGGGACCCATGCTGGGTTAGAAGCCAGGCCCAAGCACCCAAAAGACTGTGTGAGGTCAAGGCTTACCCTTCTGGTGCTCCAGTTCCCCAAGGACTGTGTAGAGGGAGCCCAGCTGGGCTTGGAACGGTTCCACCAACTTGGTACAGACGAGGATCGGGTGCTGGTCAGATCTGAGTTGAGTCACCAGGGTTACTTGGGACTGGGTCATGTCGTAGCTGCACAATCTGGAGGTCAGGGTACATGGGATCATTCCCATCCATTGACAGAATCACCCCAAGGCTCAAAAGGTTCTGGGAGGCCAGGATGTCCATGGGAAAATGTTCAGCCCCGCTCGGATCAGAGAAATTAAAGTGGTAGCAACAGAAAACATTGTTTTGGTCTATATAATTGAAGTATAAATTACATGCGTTAAAAGACATCTGTTTGAGACTTTCCTGGTAGTCTGGTGGCTAAGACTGCAAGTTCCCAATGCAGGGGCCCAGGTTTGATCCCTGGTCAGGGAACTAGATCCTACATGCCTCGACCAAGAGTTTGCATGCCATGACTAAAGGTCCTGAGAGCTTCAACCAAGACTCAGTGCAGCCAGATACATAAAAATTATTAAAAAAAAAAATTTTAAGGGACTTGTTCATTGACTGTTGACAAAAGTATCCACTGTGCAAGCGAGAATCTCAATCAAACTTTGGCACATTTCCATCACCCCCCAAAATCCCCTTGTGCCCCTTTGAACTCAGTCTTCCCATCTCCCACCTCAGGCAATCACTGATCTGCTTTTGGTCGCCACAGATGAGTTTTCCTGCTTAAGCATCTCATGTGAATGGAACCTTATAAGCCTGTATCCTTCTGTGTCTAGCTTCTTTGATTTAGCATAATGGTTCTGAGACCCATTTATGTGTTTCATAAATCAGTAGCTTGCTACTTTCTGTATTGCTTGTTAGCACTCTGTTGAATGGACTAATACATTATCCATTTACCAGCTGATTTAGTTTGCTTATGAACTTGTGCTGAACATGTTTTCAATTTCTCGTGGGGAAATACCCAAGTGGGATTTCTGGGTCACATGGTCAATCTGTCTGTTTAAAGGAAACTGCCAAATTATTTTCAAAGTGGTAGTGTCACTTTACTTCTCCCCCAGCAATGTATGAGGTTCTTGTTACTCCGAATCCTTGTCAGCACTTGATATGGTCAGTCTTTTAGCCACTCTAGTGAGCATGAGATACCATATCATTGTGGTTTTAATTTGCATTTCCTTAATGACACATGATGTTGAACAAATTTTCACGTGTTTATCTGCGATCTGGATGTCTTCTCTGACAGTGTTTGTTGAAATCTTTTACCTATTTAAAAATTAAGTTCTTTATTAGGAATTTCTTGGTGGTCCAACTGTTAGGACTCTGCACTTACACTGTTGAGGGCCTGGATTCAATCCCTTGTCAGGGAAAAAAGATCCCACAAGCCACATGGTGTGGCCAACAAAATAAAAAAATATATCAATAAAAATTAAGTTCTCTGTGTACTTATTATTGGATTGTATGAGTTCTTCATATATTCTCAGTACAAATCATTTGTTGAATATATAAAATATACATACACACATCACTCCCAAACATCTCCCAGTTTGTGACTTGCCTTTTAATCTTCTTGATGGTATCTTTTGATGAGAAGCTTTTAATTTTGTTGAAGTCCAAATATATTCATTATTTCTCTCTTATGAGTTTTGTTTTCTGAGTCCAAGAAATCTTTGCCTTTTTCAAGGTGTATGTGAAGATATTCTATTTCCTTCTAAACAATTTTATAGTTTTATCTTGTACATTGATGATCCAGTTAGAATAATTCATGTGTGCGTATGCTATGGGGTAGGGATTAAGGCTTATTTTAACCTCCACAAGAATAACCACTGGACCCACCAGAGAAGTCCCATTAATAAGTTTGATATCCATGCTCCTAACCATCACTCTCGGAGAAGGCAATGGCAAAGCCACTTCAGTACTTTTGCCTAGAAAATCCCATGGATGGAGGAGCCTGGTAGGCTGCAATCCATGGGATCGCTATGAGTCATACGTGACTGAGCGATTTCACTTTCACTTTTCACTTTCACACATTGAAGAAGGAAATGGCAACCCACTCCAGTGTTCTTGCCTGGAGAATCCCAGGGACAAGGGAGCCTGGTAGGCTGCGGTCTATGGGGTCACACAGAGTCGGACACAACTGAAGTGACTTAGCAGAAGCAACCATCACTCTTCTTTGGGGCCACCCAGCCCCCAAAGTACTTCATGCAGTCAAGCTTGGAGGTAGAGGCAGTAGGGAGGGTAGACTCCCATTTCCACACACCTGCTCTGATTCTGTGCTGTTGGAGAGGACTCTTGAGAGTCCCTTGGACTGCAAGGAGATCCAACCAGTCCATCCTAAAGGAAATCAGTCCTGAATATTCACTGGAAGGACTGATGCTGAAGCTGAAACTCCAATACTTTGGCCACCTGATGGGAAGAACTGACTCATTGGAATAGCCCCTGATGCTGGGAAAGATTGAAGGTGGGAGGAGAAGGGGACAACAGAGGATGAGATGGTTGCATGGCATCACCAACTCAATGGACATGAGTTTGAGTAAACTCCGGGAGTTGGTAATGGACAGGGAAGCCTGGCGTGCTGCAGTCCATGGGGTCGCAAAGAGTCAGACATGACTGAGCGACTGAACTGAACTGATATGTCTCCAAGACAGGCCCCAAAGATTCTTTTTTTTTTTTTTGGGTTCCACTGGGTCTTTGTTTCCGCACGTGGGCTCTTCCTTGTGGTTCTCAGGCTTAGTTCTTGAGAGATCTCAGATCCCCGAACAGGGATCAAACCTGTGTCCCTGCACAGAAAAATGGATTCTTAGCCACTGTACCACCAGGGAAATCCCTCCAGTGATTCTTATCTCCTGGCATGCACATCCCTGTGCAACGCCCTATCACCCTAACTAGGGTTGACTTGTGTAACCAACAAAACATTGCAGAGATGGCCTAGAGTGATTTCTGAGATGACACTGTGGCTTTATCTTTGCTGGCTATGTTGAGTCACTCCTTCTGGAGAAAGTCAGCTGCCAGATTATGAAGACCTTCAAGCAGCCATATACTGAAATCCATATTTTTGAGCAAGTGAGCCTGTGTAACAAAAGGCAGCACAAAACTGCCCAACATATGAGTAAGTCCCTGTAGAATCAGATCCTCTAGCTGCATGCCAGCCTTCAGATGCTGGCAGCCCTGGCCAACATCTCAATTACAATGTTCAAAGCCAATCTGAGCCAGAACCACCCAGCAAAGCCATTTCCTAATTCCTGACCCATGGTACATAGGAAAAAAATAAACTTTTTTGGTCATTTGAAGCCACTAAATTTTGGGGCAATTTGTTACCCAGCAATATGTGACTAGGGGCTTCCCTGGTGGCTCAGAAGGTAAAGAATCTGCCTGCAATGCAGGAGACCAGGGTTCGATCCCTGGGTTGGGAAGATGCTTTGGAGAAGGGAATAGCTACCCAGACCAGTATTCTTGCCTAGAGAATTCCATGGACATAAGAGCCTGGCAGGCTACAGTCCATGGGGTCTCAGAGTCGGACATGAGTGATTCACTAACACTGCACTGAAATACGTGACCAACACAGTATAGATGTTTATACACATATTGTGTGTATACACACCCATGTATACATATACATACACACATGAAAAAGCATATGATCAACAAAAGGTTCATGGTCAGTGATTTTTGCTGGCTTTCTTTACATGTTTACAGATTATCAACATTTTTTACAATGAATATACATTGATTTCTTTTAGTATTTTTTAAATAACTAGATAAAATTATAAGAATTTTGCTTTTTAAAACAATTTTGAAAATATAATAAATTTAAAATATAAAATACATCATTTAAAAATAATTAAAAACATATAATTTTAAAACAATTTAAACAATATATTAAAAGACTCAATTTTTTTTTAAACACTCCCCCCCGCACCACGTGAAGAAAAACATTCTCACCTGCCAAATGTCCTCAGTGTGTCCCCATCAGGAACCTGGCCAGCACTGACCTCCCAGGGGAAGAAATAGATCCCAGGTTTGGGCAGCATCATTGCTCCTGTAACCAAATAGTTTACATGGACTTTTGAAGATAATGACAAACCAAGCCAATCACAAGATGGAGATTAACAGACGTGAGACCAGCAACATCTGAAAAGCTAGTTCCAGGGGGAGGTGTTTTAAAATTTAAAAAGATTTTTTGATAGATCTATGTGGAAAGTTTATTTACTATTGTTTAGTCGCTAAGTTGAGTCTGACTCTATTGTTACCCCACGGACTGTAGCCAGCCAGGCTCCTCTGTCCATGAGGTTTCCCAGGTAAGCATACTGGAGCAAGTTGCCACTTCCTTCTCCAAAGGATCTTCTCGACCCGGGGATAGATAGAAACTGTGTCTCCTGCATTGGCAGGAGGATTCTTTACCACTGAGCCACCTGGGAATCCAGAAAGTGTATTATTCCCACTCTAACTCCTATGCAACCGTTTCCCTCCTCAAGCCCCTAACAGGGTCGGTAAAAGGCAGACAGTAATATGACTTCTGTCACTACTGACCTCTGCCATCCTAGTATGAAAACTCTCATATTTATTACAACTTTATTTACAAAACCATGCAATGAGTTGGCTTGGCACATGCTGATGTTAGCTAATCCCTGCCAAGGTGAACCTGTTTTCATAAAATTGTTTCTTTTCATTATGCAAATAAAGACAAAGATGAGTACATCTCTATTTATCATCTATACTATAGTATACATGCTGTTCTTGATTTTTTTTCACTTAATATATTTTTATATTTTCATAGTTGTACATAAAGGGTGTCTTCACATTTTTAAAGTAAACTTTTTATTTTTGAATGATTTTCATTTTTTAAAAAATGTTAGATAAGCGGGGATTCATGACTAACTAAAGGCATCCTGAAAGTGTTGGCCTTCAACTGTTTCTGGATTGGACAAGCAAGTGGAGATCTGAATCAAGAAAATACTAATTAAATAATTTCAAGATCCTTCTGAAAATCAGATGACACAGCTCTATTCCCAAAGTTTAATGTAACCCAGAATCTTGTACAAGTGTTTGCAATATCCTGAGGTCATGGGGGATGGTTGTTGACCTATATTTCATGGTCATGTCAGTATCGTGTGCCAAGAATGAGTTTGGCCAGTGTAGTGGAGAAGCAACTTACTCAGGGGTTCCTCCAAACACAGACAACCTTCATAGCTGTGACCTTTCAGAGAGCTATCTGGTTACCAGAGACAGCCCCCTAATCATCTCTGGCCTGAGAGAGAAGCAAAAAACAGAACCAAACCCCCAAAACAGTCAAGAGAAGGAAAAAATATAGTGATTGCTGTTGTTGATAATGGGGACAATCCCATCCAATCTAGCAAAATGCTGAAACTTGAGAATCTTTTTTAAAGAAAATTCTTCTACTTTCAAGTACCGTGTATAAATTAAACTATAAGGAGATCCAACCAGTCCATTCTAAGGGAGATCGATCCTGGGTGTTCATTGGAAGGTCTGATGCTAAAGCTGAAACTGCAATACTTTGGCCACCTCACGCGACGAGTTGACTCACTGGAAAAGACTCTGATGCTGGGAAAGGTTGGGGGCGGGAGGAGAAGGGGACGACCGAGAATGAGATGGCTGGATGGCATCACCGACTCTGTGGACATGAGTTTGAGTGAACTCCGGGAGTTGGTGATGGATAGGGAGGCCTGGTGTGCTGTGATTCATGGGGTCGCGGAGAGTCAGACACGACTGAGCGACTGAACTGAACTGAACTGAACTGAACTAGGTCGTTGTGATGTGGAAAATTCTGAGAGATGGGAACACCAGACCACCTGACCTGCCTCTTGAGAAACCTGTATGCAGGTCAGGAAGCAACAGTCAGAACTGTACATGGAACAACAGACTGGTTCCAAATAGGAAAAGGAGTACCTCAAGGCTGTACATTGTCACCTTGTTTATTTAACTTATACGCAGAGTACATCATGAGGAATGCTGGGGTGGAAGAAGCACAAGCTGGAATCCAGATTGCCAGGAGAAATATCAATAACCTCAGATATGCAGATGACACTACCCTTATGGCAGAAAGTGAAGAGGAACTCAAAAGCCTCTTGATGAAAGTGAAAGAGGAGAGGGAAAAGGTTGGCTTGAAGCTCAACATTCAGAAAACAAAGATCATGGCATCTGGTCCCATCACTTCATGGGAAATAGATGGAAAAACAGTGGAAACAGTGTCAGACTTTATTTTTTTGGGCTCCAAAATCACTGCAGATGCTGATTGCAGCCATGAAATTAAAAGACGCTTACTCCTTGGAAGGAAAGTTATGACCAATCTTGACAGTATACTGAAAAGCAGAGACATTACTTTGCCAATCAAGGTCCGTCTAGTCAAGGCTATGGTTTTTCCTGTGGTCATGTATGGATGTGAGAGTTGGACTGTGAAGAAAGCTGAGCGCCGAAGAATTGATGCTTTTGAACTGTGGTGTTGGAGAAGACTCTTGAGAGTCCCTTGGACTGCAAGGAGATCCAACCAGTCCATTCTAAAGGAGATCAATCCTGGGTGTTCATTGGAAGGACTGATGCTAAAGCGGAAACTCCAATACTTTGGCCACCTCATGCGACGAGTTGACTCACTGAAAAAGACTGATGCTGGGAAAGGTTGGGGGCGGGAGGAGAAGGGGATGACAGAGGATGAGACGGCTGGATGGCATCACCGACTCTGTGGACATGGGTTTGAGTAAACTCCGGGAATTGGTGATGGAGAGGGAGGCCTGGCGTGCTGTGATTCATGGGGTCGCGGAGAGTCGGACACGACTGAGCGACTGAACTGAACTGAACTAGGTCATTGATTTTTATTTTTAAAATTACCATGCAGAAGCACTGACTCTTTGAGGGTGGGGAGGAAAATCCTTTGTAATTTTTTTTTAGTTATAATTTTATGTATTTATTTTGGCTGCATTAGGTCTTTGCAGCTGCATGCAGGAGTTCCCCAGTGGCAGCTCGTGGGAGCTGCTCTTCGTTGCGGCGCATGGGCGTCTCGCTGCAGTGACTTCTCTCGCTGTGGAGCATAGGCTCTAGGCATGTGGGCTTCAGCACTTGCAGCACACAGGCTCAGCAGTTGTGGTTCCTGGGTTTAGTTGCTCCTCCTTAGGCGGAATCTTTCCAGACCAGGGGTCAAACCTGTGTTCCCTGCATTGGCAGACAGATTCTTATCCACTGTACCATCAGGTAAGCCCTCTTTTGTAAATTTTAACCTCAATTTTTTTCTTCAAACAAAAGTTGCTATGTGTTTATTCAGATATTTCTGTTGACTTAATAAGCACAGCTGGCTCCGTAAATCATTATCCATACATTATCACACATTTAAGAATGTTTCTTCTATGAAGATATATCAGAACAGGCTTCTCTTGTGGCTCAACTGGATTTCAGATAATCTCTCTAGAAATCTGAACAATGGTATAACCTGTACTTCAAGCCTTTTCATTCCTCAAGGTAAAATATTCACTTCTAGGAGAAAAATCCACGGTATGAAAAATATTCTTTTTAATGCCTGGGAAGTTTGAAAATACTGAACAGGAAGGGTGGTGACCCAATGACTTCTTCTGATGGCTTCTTTCATCTTTTCTGAACGAACTGCCCAGGCTTCTTCAGTGGGAATGAAGATCAGAGAAGGAACACTTACAACCAAGTTCATCATAGCTTTAGGACTTGTTTCTTATGGACAAGAAACTTTATTATACATGTTTACTGCTCCACAGTTAGAACAGGTTACTGGTTTATCACAAAAGGGTAAGGAGATAACTCAGGAACAGCCAAAAAGAAGAGATGCATGGAACAGAGGAGGTGGGTGGAGTGTGGCGCTTCTGTGCCCTTTCCTGTCACTTGCCCAGCCCATCCCTGTGTTCACCAACCCAGAGTCATTCATTCATGCGTTTAAAGTTACAATTCTTTGTTAGTCTTATATTACACAATGAATCGCCAATGTTAAAATTCAAGTTTTGTCACATGATTTGACCTATGGCCTCAAAAGATTCTATCACACGGGGATTACTTCCAATTTAAGTGTGATCTCAACTAAATGAATTTTACAGTGACCAAATAAAATGACTATTTCACTACACCTTTAAAAGTTCCGCCATCATCAGAGTAGAAGTAAATTCAGGGAAAAATCATCAATGGATGTGAAAAGTTATTGGGTAAATGTCTGAAGAACAGATTATTTAGGGACTTCCCTGGTGGTCCAGTGGCTAAGACTCCACACTCCCAATGCTGGGGGTGCCAGTTCGATTCCTGGCCAGGAAACTAGGTCCCACATGCTGCAACTAAGAGTTTGCACACCTCAACTAAACAGCCTGCAAACCGCAACAAAGACTGAAGATCCCGCACATTGCAACTATGATCTGGTGTGGTCAAATAAATAAAATTTTTAAAAAGAAAAAGAACAGGATACTTATATGGTCTCAACAAGTATCTCCCCCACAGACGACTTATTAATTACAAAGGGGAAAACAGTCTAGTTCATAGTGAAGAAAATGAGCAAATACAACCTTCATGTGCCTCCTAGATGTGACGCTCAGAGAAGGACACGTTGCTTCTGTGATATTCCTGCAGAAAATGCATAATCTGAATCTAATCATGAAATATCAGACAAATCTGAATTGAGAGACATTCCGCAAAGCAAGTGTCAAAATCATGGAAGACAAATCGCTCTAGTTAAAAGAGGCTCAAGTGATGTTAGATCGCATCACCGACCTGGTGGACATGAATCTGAGCAAACTCCAGAAGATAGTGAAGGACAGGGGAGTTTGGCATGATGCAGTCCACGGGGTCACAAAGAGTCGGACACAACTTAAACAACAACAACAAAAGTGACAGGACAACTGTTACAGGTGGAATTCCTGTCCCCCCCCCCAAAAAAAAAAAGTAAAGTTGAAGTCATAACTCCCAGGACCTCAGAATGTGACCTTCTATAGAGATTCTTCAGAGGTAACCACATTAAAATGAGGTCATTCCTGAGGGCCTCATCCAGTATGACTGGTATCTTTCTGAAAATGGAAAAGTTTGAACAGGGACGGACATGCACAAAGGAAGGAAGCCAGGTGAAGATGAAGGCAGAGATACTACACAAGCCAAGGAACACCAACGATTGCCAGCAAGCTATTAGATGCTGAGAGGCATGGCACAGGTTCTCATTCACAGCCTCAGAAGGAACTACCCTGCTGACACCCTGACTGTACACATCTGGCTTCCAGAATTCTGACACAACAAAGCCCTGTTACTTAAGCCACGTGGTCTGTGGTGCTTTGTTATGGTAGTTCTAGCAAACTAATACAGCTAAATATAATTCATGATTCATGGACCTTGGTTGGGAGGAAAAAACTGTGATAAAGGACTTCATTGGACAATTGTAAGTCCACAGAAAGGTTTGGAACAGTATTGTATCGACATTATGTGTCCTTAATATGATAACTGCCGTTCTGTTGACTTCATCCATTTATGTCCTCTCCCTTGACTAGGAGAGAAAATAGATAAAAGAGGATGGTGTTTCAACCAGAACCAAGTCCCATGGCTTTACCACCACCTACCAGCCACCCTCTCTATCTCTTAGAGCCCCATTGTCTTCCATTTGCTCAAGCCCAGGAGTCATTCTTTTAAATATCTATTTATGTATTTATTTATTTCTTTGGCTGCTCTGGGTCTTAGCTGCCACATGGGATTTTTGCCGTGGCCTGTGGATCTAGTTCCCTGACCAGGGACCTGACCCAGGCTCCCTGCATGGGGAGCTTGGACTCTTAGTCACTGGACCACCTGGGAAGTCCCTTGTTGCTCAGTGGCTAAGCTGTGTCCGAATCTTTGCAATCTCATGGACTGTAAAACGCCAGGCGCCTCTGTCTTCCATGATCTCCCGGAGTTTGCTCAAATTCAAGTCCATTGAGTCGGTGATGCTAACTAACCATCTCATCCTCTGCCACCTCCTTCTCCTTTGCCTTCAATCTTTTCCAGCATAGGGGCTTTCCCAAGAAGCTGGCTCTTTGCATCAGGTGGCCAAAGTATTGGAGCTTCAGCAAAAGTCCTTCCAATGACTATTCAGGGTTGATTTCCTTTAGGACTGACTGATTTGATCTCCTTGCAGTCCAAGGGACTCTCAGGAGTCTTTGCCAGCAGTTTGAAAACATCAGATCTTTGGTGTTTATCCTTCTTCACGGTTCAACTCTCACATGACTGGAAAAACCACAGCTTTAACTATACGGACCTTTGTTGGCAAAGTGAGGTCTTTGCTTTTTATTATGCTGTCTAGGTTTCTCACAGCATTCCTTCCAAGGAGCAAGCATCTTTTAATTTCACGGCTGCAGTCACCGCCCTCAGTGACTTTGGAAGTCCCTTAACCACTTCTCATTATAACTGTTAAAATTACAAGTCTCCATTGGCCCATAATGCCATATGGGATCTGTGCCTGTTTTGCGATCACCCTCCTCCAGCTCACCTTCACCTCAGAACTACACGTTTGCTTTGTCACAGACTTTCACGTGGCTGGGTCTCTCCCCTCCTCAGCTCTCAGGCTGTCTGTCTCCTTGGCAAGACCAGCCCTGTCCACCTCATCTAAAATGCCATTCTCACTACCCCATGTCACTCCATCCTCAGTGTAGACCACTAAATAATAGAATTTCAAATAACAAGATCTGTTTACTTGCTTAATGTTGTGTCTCCCACTAGCTTATCAGTTCCATGAGGGCCATGACTCGGCATACTCCCCAGTATAGCACCTGTGCCTGATAGTGTCTGGAAAATAAGTAAATATTTATCAGATGGATGGATATATTCATGAAGAATAGAGTGAAAACCAAAACCATTTACCGCCCCTACACAGCACATTCACAGAGAACCCAAACTACATCTTACTGCCCACATTAACTTAACTTCATGGTGCTGAGTCTTCACTAGCATCTTTTACTATTCCCGACTGTTGAGTCCAGAAAGAGGGTTTGAATATCAACAACTAGCTTGTTCATTGAGATTTTTTGAGTTCCCCTGCCTTGCCCTTTCTGCTAATTTTGACTGTTGTGCAGTGGTTTGTACCAAGTCTTAATCAAAACCCTGAACTAAGAGATTCATCTTAAACCAAACTTCCAATTCTCAATAAATTATGGCCTTACTGTCTCTCTGAGGCACGGCCCAGGCTTTGCCAAGCAGCAGTCACCCTTACTGTGTAATCAATTAACTCAAATTTGTTTAGTCAACAGATTATGTTGGTGAAATTAGAGAGCCAGCTTTGTATTTTTAAAATAATTTTATTTATCTTTCAATTGGAATATATTGGCTTTATAATGATATGTTAGTTTCTGTTGCACAAGAGAGCCAGCTTTTTTTTTTAATTGGAGGCTGATTACTTTACAATATTGTGGCGGTTTTTGCCATGCATTCACATGAGTCAGCAATGGGTGTACATGTGTTCCCCATCCTGAACCCCCCTCCCCTCCCTCCCCATCCCATCCCTCAGGGTCATCCCAGTGCCCCAGTCCTGAGCACCCTGTCTCATGCATCAAACCTGGACTGGCGATCTATTTCACATATGATAATATACATGTTTCAATGCTATTCTCTCAAACCATCCCACCCTCGCCCTCTCCCACAGAATCCAAAAGTCTGTTCTTTACATCTGTGTCTCTTTTGCTGTCTCGCATGTAGGGTCATCTTTCTAAATTCCATATATATGCGTTAATATACTGTATTGGTATTTTTCTTTATGACTTACTTCGCTCTGTATAATAGACTCGTTTCATCCACTTCATTAGAACTGATTCAAATGCATTTTTTTAATAGCTGAGTAATATTCCATTGTGTATATGTACCACAGCTTTCTTATCCATTCGTCTGCCGATGGACATCTAGGTTGCTTCCATGTCCTGGCTATTGTAAACAGTGCTGCGATGAACACTGGGGTACACATGTCTCTTTAAATTCTTGTTTCCTTGGTGTGTATGCCCAGCAGTAGGATTGTTGGGTTGTATGGCAATTCTATTTCCGGTTTTTAAGGAATCTCCACTGTTCTCCATAATGGCTGTGAGAGCCAGCTTTTATTTTTTTAAAGGTTTGAGGTTTTTTTTAATTTGGTTTGGGGGTATTTACGTGGTTTTAAAAAATAATAGAAAGAAGTTGTTTCTACCATCCAATTAATTTCAAACCCAGAATTCAGATCATGAATAGCCAACAGTGATCCCACAGCACCTAATTCATATTATCCCTCTTCTGAGACTTGAAGTCCCAGTTGAGTGAGAGGTGGTTCCAAGAGGCTGCTGCTGCTAAGACACTTCAGTCGTGTCCGACTCTGTGTGACCCCATAGACGGAAGCCCACCAGGCTCCCCTGTCCCTGGGATTCTCCAGGCAAGAACATTGGAGTGGGTTGCCATTTCCTTCTCCAATGTGTGAAAGTGGAAAGTGAAAAGTGAAAGTGAAGTCTCTCAGTCGTGTCCGACCCTTAGCGACCCCACGGACTGCAGCCTACCAGGCTCCTCCATCCATGGGATTTTCTAGGCAAGAGTACTGGAGTGGCTTGCCATTGCCTTCTCCGGAGAGCCAGCTTTTAAACAAAAGGAATACACAGTAGCCAGACTAAACAGTGTGATGTCTGGGGGCATAAAAAACAGTAGGAATTATCTGAGACTTCTGCCCAGGTACATTGGAGTCTGAGACAAAAAGAATAATCAGTACTCAAGATCTTGTTTCTATTTAAAATTTTGCTATTTTACTCATAGCAGATTTTCCTACATTTTTATTTTTTTAATGTCTTATTAAAATACTACTAACCTTGACTATCTCATGCGATGAGTTGACTCCCTGGAAAAGACTGATGCTGGGAAAGGTTGGGGGCGGGAGGAGAAGGGGACGACCGAGAATGAGATGGCTGGATGGCATCACCGACTCTGTGGACATGAGTTTGAGTGAACTCCGGGAGTTGGTGATGGATAGGGAGGCCTGGCGTGCTGTGATTCATGGGGTCGCGGAGAGTCGGACACGACTGAGCGACTGAACTGAACTGAACCTTGACTATGGAGCCATGAAATTAAAAGATGCTTACTCCTGGGATGGAAAGTTATGACCAACCTAGACAGCATATTAAACAGCAGAGACATCACTTTGTCAACAAAGGTCTGTCTAGTCAAGGCTATGGTTTTTCCAGTGGTCATGTGTGGATGTGAGAGTTGGACTATAAAGAAAGCTGAGCGCTGAAAAATTGATGCTTTTGAACTGTGGTGTTGGAGACTCTTGAGAGTCCCTTGGACTGCAAGGAGATCCAACCAGTCCATCCTAAAGGAGATCAGTCCTGGGTGTTCATTGGAAGGACTGATGTTGAAGCTGAAATTCCAATTCTTTGGCCACCTGATGCGAAAAGCTGACTCATTTGGAAAGACCCTGATGATGGGAAAGATTGAAGGCAGGAGGAGAAGGGGATGACAGAGGATGAGATGGTTGGATGGCATCATCAACTCAATGGACGTGAGTTTGGGTGGACTCCGGAAGTTGGTGATGGACAGGGAGGCCTGGCGTGCTGTGGTTCATGGGGCGGCAGAGAGTCGGACACGACTGAGTGACTGAACTGAACTGACTATGGAGTAGGAAATGGCAATCCACTCCAGTATTCTTGCCTGGAGAATCCCATGGACAGAGGAGCCTGGCAGGCTACATACAGTCCACAGGGTCACAAAGAGTGGGACATGACTTGAGTGACTTAGCACAGCACAGCAAGTTTGATTAGTTTTTTGGTACTGCCCTTTACTGTGTCTGAAGTGAATGCCTCACTCACTTTACTTTATTCTCAGTACTGTTATTAAAAACTGATGCAATAAGGAACAGATTACTAACTAGACAGTTTTAAAAACATGATTAGGAAAAAAAGGGGGGGAATTAGTATGTTGTTTAGTCACAAAGACAAGTGAGAGATAAAGGAGATGTGTAGTGTGCCATATCTTCATTACCATGGCATAAGGTCAAAAGATAACTAAAGTGAGCAAATCAAGAAATACTAGGTATTTTACTTCGATATTTAGGAATCAAAACTAAAAACACAATTTATTATGATTAAAAGTGGCTGCCTGAGGATGAGGAAGTTCTGCTTCTCATTACAAATCCTCCTATTCTAACATTTTTTAATGTGTGCTTTTTACTACTTTGATGAGGAGGAGGATTGTGAAATTAAAGTCTGGATTCCAAGACCTGTAAGCACAGTACTGGTGCTTCCCAGGTGACTCAGCAGTTAAAGAATCCAACTGCCAAGGTAGGCTTGGCAGGCGTTGGATCCCTGGGTGGGGAAGATCCCCTGGAGGAGGAAATGGCAACCCGCTCCAGTATTCTTGCCTGAAAAATCCCACGGACAGAGGAACCTGGAGGGCTGCAGTCCATGGTGTTCCTGAGTCAGACCCAACTGAGCACGCACAAGCACACTGACAGTTTGTCTCACTCTAAGTCCACACTCAGTAGTCATGTATAGATGTGAGAGTTGGACCATAAAGAAGGCTGAGCACCCAAGAATTGATGCTTTTGAGAAGACTCGAGAACCCCTTGGACTGCAAGGAGATCAAACCAACCTGAATATCAATAAAGGAAATCAACCCTGAATATTCATTGGAAGGACTGATGCTGAAGCTTCAATACTTTGGCCACCTGATGCGAAGAGTCAACTCACTGGAAAGGACCGTGATGCTGGGAAAGATTGAAGGCGGGAGGAGAAGGAAGGGGAGGGCAGAGAATGAGATGGTTGGATGGCATCACTGACTCGATGGCCATGAGTCCGAGCAAGCTCTGGGAGTTGGTGATGGACAGGGAAGGCTGGCGTGCTGCAGTCCATGGGGTCGCAAGGAGTCGGACAGGACTGAGCGACTGAACTGAAGCCCCCACCCAGACCCGTAATAAACGCGGGGTCGGGGAAGCGCTAGCTATCTCACTGCTCCCCGCAGCCTTCGCCTCTGGCAGCAGAGTTGCTATTATCTTAACAAGTGGCGGCTGGCGCCTCTCCTCAGTGCGACCTTTTTGTCCCCGTCCTTTTGCCTCCACTCTTGGAGGGTTTGCGGAAAACCCTACGACCTCCCGGAGCCGACTCTAGGAGCCGCGGCTCGCCCGCGGCAGCCCTGGAGCCCCCTCCCCCTCTCACGTCCCGGGAGGACTCGGCGCGCGGACCCGGAAGCGGCGGCGCGGGCGGGCCCAGGGGCGCAGGCGCAGTCCTCCCCCAGCCGCCTGGTCCCGCCCCTTCCCACCCCGCCGGCGAGGCTGCGGGGGCGCGCGGGCGGCCGCGGGCGGCCTCTTCCGGCCGCGTGCAGCCGGCTGACGAGAGAGGGGCCCGTTGCTGACGGCCTCTCGGTTCCCCCCCACCACCACCTGGGCAATTACTTGACCTGCTTCCGCGGTCCGCTTGTCAGAGGGCTGCGCTGAGGCGCCACTGGCCGAGAACACGCGTCCGCCGCCTCACGCCCTGCCCGCGGTCGGTCACGCGCCTTGGGGCCGCGGTGAAGGAGAAGGGGCGGGCCGGGGCGGCCGCGGGGCGGGGACTCGCCGTGTGCCGGAGCGGCTCTTAGTGCCGGCCCCGCGCCGGAGCTGCGGACTCGCGCTGTCGCCGCTGCCTCAGCCGGCCGTCACCATGAATCAAGACCTGCAGAGAGAGCGGGCCGGCGCCAGCTTCAACCCGGAGCTGCTCACGAATGTCCTGGACGGCAGCGCCGAGAACACTCAGCGCCGCCGAGAGATCGGTGAGGGCAGCTGGCCAGGCCTCCTCCCCTCCTTTCCCGAGCAGAGCTGGCGGTCCCCTCCGGGAGGAGTCGGGGATGTGGGGGCGCAGTCCGGCCTAGGCCACAGCCTCTGGCCCAGCTTTAGGGGAGCCGCGGGACCCCCGCACTTCCAGGGGAGGCTGTGGCGGGGGGAATCGCCCCTCGCGGCAGAGGACCTGTGCCCCTGAGTCTGAAACCTGGTGTGATCCAGAGAGCTTTAACGGAGCCGTGAATTTCTTGTCTTCCTCTTGGTACCCTTTAACTCCCTACCAGAGAACCTCATTCTGAAAGACCCAGACTTCCAGCATGAGAACTTGAATTTCCTCAGCCGTAGCCAGCGTTACGAGGTGGCTGTTAAGAAGAGTGCCACCATGGTGGAGAAGATGAGGAAGTTTGGCATCGCAGATCCTGATGAAATAATGTGGTTTAAAAAGTAGGTATGCCTTAGCTTAAGGGCAGGGGCCTAAGCCTGAACCTTGAATTCGCCATCTGGGGTATCCTTTTTCATAGTGTTTGGTGTTTGAAGACTCAAATTCACATCTTTTCATGCCATTTTAAAGTGCTATGTGTGGACAATGATGCTTACTTTGATATTTAAGCCTTTTAAAGGGTTGATGTTTGTAGAAAGCTTCTTGTGGAGATGATGTAATTTTCTTTCTCAAGAATCATACACATGCAGTCCGGACCTCTCATTTTGAGCGATTTAAATGCAGAATGACTTTGCTACTTCTAAGGAGGAGGCCTGCTAAATTTAGAAGCTGAATTTAGAAGGATGTTTTCCGTTGCTAAGACCAAACATTAAATATTTTGGAGCAGTAACAGATTGTATTTTCATATACTAATGTAGCTCTTGAGTTTAAAATAATGGAAAAATATGGGTGGATGAGGAAGAACTTTAGTCAAACCTCAGAATGGATATGAAGTATTCTGAGAACCCCCAGCTTTGTTGAATCTGGTGAGGGTATTTAAATGGCCCTCCTGTGCATATGAGACCTCATAAAAATATGCCTTGGTCCTACTGCTGAAAAGAGTCTGTTCTTTTTTCAGACCATCTTTTTGTTGTGTTTTTAGTTAGAAGTAAGACACACACTTTTTTTTTTTTTTGCCTTTATGTAAATATACACTATAATTATGTAATGTTAGTGTAAGATTCCTTTGACTTGCAGCATTTCTTCTCGTTTATTATTGAGCATTTCCTGGTTTAGGTCTCTACATTTTTGAAGAACTCCAATATTTTCATCAATAGAGTAAATTATTTGGATGGTACATATTTAAGAGCCAAGAAAAATGAAACAATGAAACATGTTACAGGCTCATTCTTTATGTTGCAATAGGCATTCCTCCCTTATGCAACTGCCAATTGATATATTTGGTATCTGTTTTCGAATTTGACCTGGTTATTCTTGTCAAGAGGAAATTTACTCCAGACCATACTGGGGAACTTCATTCCATTTTAAAATGTAGTTTATTTGGTAGTCCAGTCAGAGTACTTACTAACTTCCAAATGCTCTTTTTTTATTTTTTAAAGTTTGTAACTTGTGGCTGTGAGGATATTGAGGTGGAGTAACTCCTAGAAAATTCTGTTTCTGATTTACCTGAATTGAGTTTGTAAACTTGTAAAATTAGTAAAATTTGATTTTTCCTTAAAACAAGAGGTTTGTTTTGTTTTACTTTTAAATGGCTGCTGCCGTGTGTTTCAGAGTTAGTTAGATTTCATAATCTGTGGTGGTGTGTAATGTGTAACTAGACTCCAGTGCAGTCACAGTGATATAGAACACAGTCCTTTATGTGAGTTAAAAATCAGGGGACACAAACCAGTTTTTTTTGTTTTTTGTTTTCTGTAATCTGTTTTATGACTCAGAGCTCACTATTGGGAACAAGATAAAATACAACCTTTGGCAGGCCCTTTGACATCCTTTCAGTATTTCTGGGATATGACAGGAACATCAATGTTAGAGAATGTTTCATTAGTCTTGGCAATTACTGACCACCATTGATTATTACTCACACCTGTGTTTTATGTATCACTAACTTAACTGTGAGGTACCATTAATTTTCAGATACACTGGATGTCTTAAATGCTAAAATTGGCTTTGGGGAGAGGGATGCTATAATTAATGAAATATAGTAATTCTCTTTCTAGGGATTTGGGGCGTTTACTGGTCTCTTTTTTGTCCAGTTTCCCTATCACAAAAATGAAACATGAGAATATTTTGAAACTGAATTAAATATTAGTAGAGTACTTTGAGTTTTCTCAACTCAAGCAGTAGAAGAATTCTTCTCTCCATTCCTTGAGAAAGTAAGACTTTGCTGTTTGGGGAATATACAAATTCCTTTCCTGATCTCCTTTTCTGTAATTTTGTCTTTTAACTATACTGTTTGCTATGCAAAAACTAAAGTATTTTTAAAGTAACAAAGTTCTAATTTGAACCAGTCATGTTTGTTTGTTTTTTTATCCTTCTTAGGTTTTTAAAGGTAGTTCCTCGAAAAGCATCTTCAGGGAGGATTAAACATAACTTAAAACAAGTGCTCAGATATTGTTCTTTAGTTAACTTCAAGAGGCCTCAAAAAAAAAATCTCATTATGTCATCAATAACATAAGTATTTGACGGTCTTTGTGTCACATATTTTTTCCCTCTCAGTGTCTAGAATTAATTATTTTGTGTCAACATCAGCACTTTACCAACCCAGAGCCTCCTCATTTCCCATAAGGGAATTACTGTGTCTTGTATTGCTACCGTTTTTAGCAACTAAAATTACTGCTTTTATTTCTCAGAAAGTCTTGCAGGTTCATTTCCTCCTTCAATGAAAGTGACATCACTGAGTCGTGTCTGACTCTTTGCGACCCCATGGACTGTAGCCTACCACGCTCCTCTGTCCATGAGATTTTCCAGGCAAGAGTACTGGCGTGGGTTGCAATTTCCTTCTCCAGAGGATCTTCCCTACCCAGGGATTGAACCCGGGTCTTCCACATTGTAGACTGACGCTTTACCGTCTAAGCTACCAGGGAAGTCAGTTGTCAATAAAGCATGGCTATTAGGGAGTGCTATGGTGCCCTTGCCTTTGAGAGACCGGTTTTTACATTTACCCCTACATTATCCCACCTTAGTGAGATGGATATGTTTTTTGCAAAGCGTCTTACTTCTCACTCTAGGACAGCTTCTGTGAGAGTTACCTAGAAACTCACTTGCCTCTTCTGTTCCTCCGCCTCCTTTGCCCTCTTTCTCTCCTTGAAGTCTAAATTAACATTTAGTATTTGTGTGAAAATCAGAGAACCTCGGGGTTAAAAAGCATTTTTGATGTTGTCTAGTCCAGGCACTCCTTGAATGTGTGAATCTGTCCTCAGCACCCCTAAAAGGTGGTGGTATGGTTTTAGGGCCTCCCCAAAAGTGAGTTGGCAGCCTACCCCCTCTTTCTCTTGAATTTATGCTCTGCTTGTTCTACAGGCCAGGACAGGGTGGTGGTGACACTGCTTTCTGTCCATCCCTTGCAACATCATGAGGGTCAGTTAGATGATACTTTGTGCCTTAAGCTGTTTATATAGATAGAGCTGACAGAATAGACTCCTGTAAAATCTCTAACTTGGCATGGCTGAGGCTGACTAGTGTGTATAACTTGTATTGACTACTTCACAGATTCTTTTAGGGGAAAATCATTAAAGACTGAATTTCATTAAAATTAGAATTCCCTTAATCTGGACTAATTTTCAGAGACCCTTTGTGATTTTTAACATATTCACATTACCTGCTTTACCCATCTGTAAGTTCTGAAGATCTTTATAGATTTGTGCTTTGGCCCCAGAATGTATAGATACTATCCTGGACATTTGCTTTGGTTACTAGGGGAAAATAGTTTAAATTATTCTTTAGGACATTTTGTTAACAGCTCAGCAAATGTAAATGTTCTGTGGAGTTTCTTTTGATTTTCAAGACAAGTAAAGCCCAAAAATAAAGCCAAAATACACACTCATGTTCAAAGAAATCAAACCAACATATAACACCAACAAAATAATAAACAAAAGAGGTCTGAGGCTAAAACATGGGTAGAATTTGCTTTCTAGATTAAGTGTGAAAATCAGAATCCTGGCCCTGAAATGACTAGGGGAAGAAGAGATAGCACTAGATTCTGCCGTTGGCTTTTTAAGTAGCATGTGATAAGTTTGAGTCTTAATTTCATAAGAAAGGGGTTGAAATTTGTCTAACCTTCATCCTCTGGGCCAAACATGTCTGGCGAGAGTGGTGGTAGAATGCAGTTTCTAGAATAAGGCTGAGAACCTTTTCTTTTCTCTCCTGTAGACTACATTTGGTCAATTTTGTGGAACCTGTGGGCCTCAATTACTCCATGTTTATTCCTACCTTGCTGAATCAGGGCACCACTGCTCAGCAAGAGAAATGGCTGCATTCATCCCAAGGACTCGAGATAATTGGCACCTACGCCCAGACGGAATTGGGCCACGGTTAGTCCACATTTGAGGGTCAGTGGGTAGCCCAGTCAGTTAACAAATGACTCCGGGCATTTGACTCTTTTTTCCTCCTGCTACACGTTTGGAATTTTATTATTAAATTGATAAATCTTAAAATTCAACCTGTTTCCTCATAGTTTACTTCCCCATAAACTGGTCCAAGATTCTGGCCTGAAACGTCTATCATTGTTATTTTTTACCGTTGCTGTGTACACCCAGTTAAAATGGGTATTGAGCAGTTTGGAAAGGTGGGGTTGAAAATATGGCAAAGTGCTCCATTGTGTGGGTGTCTGATTTAAAGACTTAGTTGGGAGTTCTTAAGAGGCTTCACGCCTCAGCAACATGTGGAAGATGCTTTACTTTAAAGAAATTAAAAATGTGGATTTTAATGAGACAGAGGGTTAAAGTGGTAAAGGCAGCTAGGGGGTTTGGGAAAAAGTCCATGATGATCTTCATTTCGTTTCTTTTTATTCATTTTTCTGTACCTGCCCATGGATATTGAATTACCAGGAATTCTTGGTTAAATTGTTCTGAAAACCTTTTAAAAAGTTTTTGTGTTTGGTCTTGTGAAACAAGTTTGTTTTCACAGACTAGGCCACTGACAGGCTTAAGGGTCTTGAATTTGAGCTGCCCAACGTCATTCCTAATTATCAAAATGTTTCCCTCATGTTGCGAAGAGTTGACTCACTGGAAAAGACTCTGATGCTGGGAGGGATTGGGGGCAGGAGGAGAAGGGGACGACAGAATGAGATGGCTGGATGGCATCACTGACTCCATGGATGTGAGTATGAGTGAACTCCGGGAGTTGGTGATGGACAGGGAGGCCTGGCGTGCTGTGATTCATGGGGTCGCAAAGAGTCGGACACGACTGAGCGACTGAACTGAACTGAACTGAACTGAGCAACTGAACTGAACTGAACTTCCCTCATGTAAATAAAGGAAAGCAAAGAAAAGGAAGGCAGAAAGTTTGCAGATATCAGGGACATTCCTTTTTTGTGTTTGATTTGGTGCTTTTTGGCTTATGAATTGGTTTAAGTAAATGTCCTTTCTTATAATGCCTGTGGGCACTGCAGATCCTGGTCATGGGACAGTTTTATGAACATCCTACCAGGCACCCCAGGATGGTCAGCACTGAGATGACAGATCTGAGGGAAGATGTCCTAAGGGAAGAAAGATCACATTCCTACAGTCTTCCTCTCTTTGAGTGTGTGTGGGTGTTTTGTAATAGCTTTGTGGTACAGAATCCTTTTTTGTTTGTTTGTTTTCAGATTCATCATTGAGTTTATTTGACTTTTAAGAGGCATACTGTTCACCGGAGACATTAGATGTAAACTATTGTAAAACTAAATGAGGCTGATGTTTATCTCTTGTTGGTCTGTATTATCCTTCTGCCTCTATTTATGAGGTATATTTCCATGTATGTTTGAAGGAAGAGAGGAAGAACTGAAAACAAACTTCATTGGTTTGAGGAGCCCCGAGGGTTGGATTAAGGTCCTGTGTTGCTCTGGGCAAGATTATATTTGTTAGTTTTCTTTCCCTTCTTCCTTCTAGTTTCCCAATGTTTTCTTGTGTTTGAAACCAACTTTGTCTTGATCTCTATGGCTTATTAGAGAACAGAGTTTTGGAATTAGGTCTTGTTTCTTGCTGGAACTTTGTCAGTTCATATTAGTTTTCGCTGAGTGCTGTTCTTTTCCTAAAAAGCCAGTCTGTTGGCTAATTAACATCCCGTGACAGTATAATCTTATAGAGAATATATAAAAAATACTTCAGCATCAGCAGGATTGGAAATAGAGCAACTTGTACAGGATGACGATTTGACTACTTAAATTCTGAGACTTTGGAACATTGGTCAACAGTGATTATCTCGCATTCTTACAGAATTAGCTGTAACTTCCAGTTTGGGATCCTTTTGCTTCTAGGAAGCCTCTGAGAAATGAAGAAATTAAAAGTGCTCATTCTTATTCCAGGATCCTCAGGAATCTTAAAATTCAACCACCTGCAGAAAGTCGAGCTCACCAGTGTTCTCTCTTCTCTCCTTTAAACACACTTCTGTCTGTACAGGCACACAAGCCCAACACATACTGGGTCTATGGATCTGCGAGCCCTAATCAAAGGCAGAGGCCTGGACCAGGGAGGGCACCCTCTCCCCGGGACTCCATTGTTAAAGAGACTGTCTGGGACATGGTCTAGGGTTAATTATCTCCTGACCATATGTCTCTCCAGGTCACAAAGCAGATAGTGTCTTGGTTGTCATGGTTATTTGATCATTTCAAGTTCTGGCCACTTCATAGGGATTCTTGCCTTTTCTGTTATTATAATTATTAAGGAAAATAGAGCTTCTGTAGTACATGCTTATCATCCTTGAAGATGCTGCAGTATCTTTGCAGATTCAATACTAAACTGTGAAAATATTCTTCCTTTGAAGCTTGAAAAGTAGGTCATGCACTTGATCTTTTAAGTCCCTAATCTTCCTATTCCTGGATCTCACTGCTCTGTCTCTCTCTGCCTCCCATCCTTTTTTTTCCCAGAGTGATTCTCTTCCCCGTTGGCCTTCCCATGAGACTTGCTCCCTGGATATTCGAATTTCTCCACTGTTAGTAATAACAATATAAACATCTACAAAAGCTGTGTTCTTTGGGTTATGCATTTGGAATATCTTTCTCAGAGATGAATGACTACATTTGAGGAGAATGAGTACTTTATAGATTTTGTTGCACAAGACATGGAATAGATTTTGATGTATTTAGTGTACTCGTGTCTCCTTTGTCCCATCAACATGGTCACTTTGGTTTTTTTGCTACTTTTATATCTATTTAAGAATTAAAGTTTTCATTTACCAATGCTAATGAGCATTTACCAATGCTAATGCTATTTACTCTGCATTTCATATGTATGAACTGGCATTTTCTCCTTTGAGTATTGGATAAATAAAATCTGCATGTTGATCTTAGAGATTATATTGTTTCTTTTGGCTCTGTTTTATTAAATATTTTGGCCTCAGTGCATCCGTGTCTGATTAGGTATAAGTTTTCTTCTCTTATCTTGGGTAATTAGCTTCCATTTTATTCCCTTTTTTGTTTGTTGAATTTGTATTTAATGTTTTTACTTGTGTATGATACAGTGATCAGTCTCACATACAGTATTCATGTTTATTAACTAATAGCTCTTTCACTTTATTATGTTCTTTCTAGTTTATCTTAGAGTTTTGTAATAGTTTCAGTTAATCTATGGAACCTTAAATATATTACACTGTTTCTTTTTGTTTTCGCTAACATCATAAGCTTTGGCTCATTGTTGTTTTAAAGATATTTAAAAATCTAATAGAAAAAAATCTGATAGGATAAGCCTACTATTGTTATAGCCTATGTTTCAAGATACATGTGTTTATTGTTCTTGCATACGTATTCTTTTTGATGAATTCTTATCTCAGTTTATCAAGTTCTAAAACATATTCTGTAGGAATTTAAAACCTGTGTTATATTAAATCCCAGTATTTTCTTGGGAAGTATTAATTTTCCTTCGTACTCTGAGCTAAGAATTAGTGATTTCTTTTCTGTTACTCGGATCTTTCATTCGTCCTACTAGGTATTTATGTGTTTTCATAATTAAATCTTTAATATCCTGAGCTAACTTATTTAAAATTTAAAAATATTTTGTTGCTATTATAAATCACCTTTCTTTTTAATGGGATTTCTATTTGAATGGTTCTAATGGATAAGAATGAATGATTTTTTAAAGCCTATAGCTTTTCTAAATTAATTTATGATTGATGGTGTTGGTGTTTTGTTGTTGATTTCCTAGGATTATAATCATGCTGTCCATTGAGTTGCTATTTTGATTTCTTCCTTTCTCAAATGTTAATCTAACTGTTTGTCCTTACTACTGGCCAGCCTTCCCAGCCCTGTATCATGTAGGAGATACGGGGAAAGCCTTTTGGTGTTAACGCTTTTGAAAGAATTGACTGCAGCTCCTTACCAAGTAAAATGTTGGTGCTTTGCAATTATAAAGTAAATTAATTTAAAATAATTTATGATCTTTATCATGCATAAAGTTTACAGAAAATATCAATACTTGATTTAAATCAAAAACTATCCAGGTAACTTTGTCCTTGTAACGTTTCTACATTTCCTCCACTTCTGAATAATCCTTATCCTAGTATAAGAGACATTTTACTCCTGGAAACAACTTTCAGCTTCAGAACAGTTTGTGATGATAGTAGTTTTCCCCCTACCCTTCTCAGTGTGCTCTGTGATAACCCTTGGTGTTGGTCATTATTCCCTGATACACGCCCGACCATGATGAGTCTGAAGGGCACCTCAGAGCGACCTCTCCTTCACCAGGAATTGCTCTGGTTTCTAGCCATGGAAAAGTAGGCTCTCAGTACTGAGAGTGGTTGGCCTCAGGCCACAACTTTTGGCCATAGTTCAGAGTTCTCTTCTTACAGCTCCTGCTGCTGCTGCTAAGTTGCTTCAGTCGTGTCCGACTCTGTGCGACCCCATAGATGGCAGCCCACCAGGCTCCCCCGTCCCTGGGATCCTCCAGGCAAGAACACTAGAGTGGGTTGCCATTTCCTTCTCCAGTGCATGAAAGTGAAAAGTGAAAGTGAAGTCGCTCAGTTGTGTCCAACTCCTAGCGACCCCATGGACTACAGCCTACCAGGCTCCTCTGTCCATGGGATTCGCCAGGCAAGAGTACTGGAGTGGGTTGCCATTGCCTTCTCCTAGGCACACTTAAATTTTTCTCCCTGCACACCATTCCTTTAAAAACAGGACAGTTGACATTTCTGTTTGTGAGTGAAAGGTACTCTCTCATCCCAGGAATGTTGTTTTTCCAAGATTTTCAATATTAAAAAAAAACTTTTTATTTTGAAATGACTATAGATTCATAGGAAGTTGCAAAAATAGCCCAGAGACGTACCATAGACCTTTCACTCAGTTGCCACCAGTGGTAATATCTTACAGGATTTCCAGTTTGACGCTTCCAAATCTTAGCTGATTTGGCAGGTCTTTCTAATGTCCCCACCGTCATCCTCAGCCCAGATTGCACTAGAAGACATGATTAGGCTATGAGATTCTTGTCCTTGTTTTGCCATAAACTTTTTTTTTTGGCTGTGCTTTGAGGCCTGTGGGATCTTTAGTTTCCCAACTAGGAGTGAACCTGTCCCCTTACCCTCATTGGAAGCATGGAGTCCTAACCATTGGACTACCAGGGAAGTCCTGCCATTATCTTTCTGACCTGAAAACACTTAATTCATCTCAGCTTTAATTTCTTTGTAAAATGAGGACTTTTTTGTGCACTTTTGATTTTCATGTGATTGGTTAGCTGAAAGCTCAGCTCACCCCAACCCTTGTGGAAAGACATCACAGATCAGCCCTCACCTACAGCACCCTCCCCCTGATTATTTCCCTCCTCAAGTGGAACAAATGAAGAAGTTTTGAAACTGAAATTTTTTTTTTTTTTGGAGGCTAATTATTTTATAATATTATATTGGTTGGTTTTGCCATACATTGACATGAATCTGCCCCGGGTGTACATGAGTTCCCCCTCCTGAACCCCCCTCCCACCTCCCTCCTCCCTTTATCCTCCCTCTGGGTCATCCCCACACACCAGCCTCGAGCATCCTGTAACAGGCATCGACCCTGAACTGGTGATTCGTTTCACATATGACAACATATATGTTTCAGTGCCATTCTCCCAAATCATCCCACCCTCACACTCTCCCACAGAGTCCCAAAGACTGTTCTATACATCTGTGTCTCTATTGCTGTCTCGTATACAGGGTTATCATTTGCATCTTTCTAAATTCCATATATATGCGTTAGTAGAAATTGAAATGTTTAGGCTCATTTCTAAGATAAAGAACATAGTAAGAGCAATATAGAATTGATTAATTTAGAGCTGGAATTTAGATAAAATGCCAGTAGCATGCAACATTACAAAACTGTGTAGTACTATTTCCTGTTAGAAATAAATTCACATAAAAGTCTAGGGAACTTGCAAGTTTTAAATGGAAAAGAATGACTTTAGAAATTGGATTTTAAATGACAGTTAACATGTTTATTATAACTTTGATAATTCCCATATGATTGTAGTGGAGCAATTGTTATGCATGAATCTGTTATTTGTGAATATCATGATCTTCACTAAAAATTGCATGTGTTTTTATTTCTGAAATTAATTACTGGGGTGAAGAGCACCGTCATTTTTTGTATTAAATTGTTTCAATAGCATGTGGATGGATATTTTAATGAATCCGAATGAAATGACCAAAATTATGTGAGGAATGTGGATTAATGCTGGATGTTTTATAGACAAACAGAAAAGATTTCCAACCCAGAAACATTATTATTAGATCCTGGAAAAATTTTTTCCAAGAGAACTTCTGTTTTTTCCCGTCTCAACTTTTCATTAGAATATATGTCATTGTACAACTTCAATTCTCCATTCCATCAAGCCTCTTCAGAATTTTTATTTACCTTAATTGCAAGGCTGTAATCCTTTGCCGTGGTCACATGGTCTTGGCTGCACAGGCTTTGGAATCAGTTCCCAATCACTACCAAGTTATTTTAGAAATGAGTCTCATTAGAAAATACTTCTCACCAATTTAAGAAAAATGGAAGTAACCAAGAGTTATAATGTAATACAGAAAGGGGCAGTGCTCCCATCCGTGATGAAGTCTACTCAACTGATTCGTACTTAACAGAAGGTATTTTTTCTCCTTCCCTTGCTGTTTGTTCAAATTGCTGATTCTGTCACACCTGATGACTCTCAAATGCCCATCCATGGTATTTCTTTGAAGCTTTGTGCATCGAGGGCGGCCTGGGCCTCTGGATCTTCACTTGGGCATGTTCCTGCCCACCTTGCTGCACCAGGCAACCGATGAACAGCAGGAGCGCTTCTTCATGCCTGCCTGGAACTTGGAGATCATTGGCACTTATGCCCAAACAGAGATGGGTCATGGTATGGTGCATTCAGTCTATCTTTTGGGTTGGGTGGGGCTCTGCAAGCCTAGTGCACATGGAGCGTCCATCATGTGCCAGTGTTGGTGTCTCCCCGTGCTGTTTGGGATCTGTTTAAATGCAGTCTTTCTGCAGCGCTCCAAGTTTTCACATGTGTAAGTCTTGGCATAGACAGTGCCTTGGTCAGCGGAAATTAAAGCTTACGTTTTCACAGATATAGTGATTACTTATTCATGGTTCCCCTTCAGCAGATCAAGAATTAAGAGTTAGGTCTTACTTACCAAGTGGTTTTTCAGGTTCACTGCTTTAGTTACAGAATTTGTATAGAGAGTCTGAACCCATCTCTTTTTCTTCATTACTGTGATTCCCTTTGATACTGATACCTTAATGAACTTACACAGATTCCAGAAGAAATACGTGTTAATAGCATGTGTGCTAAAGGGAAGTGAGTGGCCTATATAACCAACACATGCAGCATTGTTTACCTTGACATTATTTGTGTTGATTCACTAAATTCAGTAAACTTCTAAAGGTGGCTTTGGCCAAAGTTTAGTAAAAACAAGATAAGATGTACTTCCAGGTAATCGATTTCACATTCTGTATGTACCACCTTCCTGTTTTTCTTTCCATCCCCCACGTGCCTTTCTCTGTGAACTGGATGGGGCTCCAGCTGGTGGCTATTCCTGGTTGCTCTCGTTCTGTATTGGTATTTGTGTTTGAATGGTATCTATTCATCTATTTCTGGCTTCTGTTTGCCTACTCAGAGGTTTCAGAACAGCTGGTCTAGTGTATATTTGCTCTTTGTTCCTTATTCCTGTAACAGCTTCATCTTAATTTGATTGCTCATTTGACTTTCAGCTTCGATGCTAAATAGTATTTTACAGGATTTTCCTAAGACACAAAGTGGAATACTATTTGGTTCAGTTGTGCATTTTGAAAACGCCGTCATTATCTGTTCTATAAAAGTTTCTTCTTTGGTGAAAGGAGTCTTACTGTATGATTCCTTGATTCCCATCCAGCGGAAGGTTGATCACCCATAAACTGGCCATTTCTGTTATTCAACTTGGAAGTTTCTGAACTTTCTTCAAAGAATTTTGGCACGTTTATATTAGGATTTAAGGGCTTGCCTGTTAGCCCAGTTGGTAAAGAATCTGCCTGCAATACAGGAGACCCCAGTTCGATTCCAGGGTCAGGAAGATCCACTGGAGAAGGGATTGGCTACCCACTCCAGTATTCTTGGGCTTCCGTTGTGGCTCAGCTGGTAACGAATTTGCCTGCAATGCGGGAGACCTGGGTTTGATCCCTCCTAGAGAAGGAACGGCTACCCACTCCAGTATTCTGGCCTGGAGAATTCCATGGACTGTATAGTCCATGGGGTCGCAGAATCGGATCCGACTGAGCGACTTTCACTGTTTCATTAGGGTTTAAAACACAAATCCCTGTCCCCATCTCCAATAAACATGAAAGTGGAGAACAAGTCAGGAACAAGTGAAAGCCTAAAGTTTTAAAACTTGTTTTCCTTTCTAACATTCATTCTGAAATAAATTCTCGGCTTACAAGAACTTTAGCTGCATTTTCTTCCTGTCATATGTTATCTCATTCTTTGTTATAATACAGAATTCCAGAATGTTGAATTGGTGTGGTAGACACAATATGAATGAGTTGAAATTGGCACACTAACAACTTACAGATGCCTTTAGAAGGGCAGTTGCTGCTGCTGCTAAGTCACTTCAGTCATGTCTGACTCTGTGTGACCCCATAGACGGCAGCCCACCAGGTCCCCCGTCTCTGGGATTCTCCAGGCAAGAACACTGGAGTGGGTTGCCATTTCCTTCTCCAATCTGAAAAGTGAAAGTGAAGTCGCTCAGTCATGTCTGACTCGTAGCGACCCCATGGACTGCACCCTACCAGGCTCCTCCGTCCATAGGATTTTCTAGGCAAGAGTACTGGAGTGGCTTGCCATTGCCTTCTCCAAAAGGGCCAGTTAACTTCCCTGTTAAAGTCATAGCCTGTGATCTCAGGAAACTATGATTCTTATCTGTCTTTACATTTTCTTTTGATTGATGTAAATAAATGTTCCCTATCCACTGCTGTGCAATAAATCAAATATAGAAATGGAACATGCTTGACATTTATATTTTCAGCTTAATACGAACTGTCTGATTTAAGCATCGGAAATTCAGGATCTTGGTTATCAACCATTTGTAGCTCATCTACAGATGTTTTATTGTTAGATGTTGTTACTCTCTGAGATGCTAGCGCTTTAAAGGAACTGGGCAGGAGATTTTACCCTGTACCTATTTTTTCCCATATTCTATCTGAAGTAGGTATAATTCATTTCCCTAGGAACCCATCTTCGAGGCTTGGAAACCACAGCCACTTATGACCCTGAAACCCAGGAGTTCATTCTCAACAGTCCTACTGTGACCTCCATCAAGTGGTGGCCTGGTGGACGTAAGTGAATTTTTTTTAATAGTAACTGGATGTTTTGAAGACTTCTTATAACATTGTGTTTATTTATTTTTTTAACATATATTCACTACTGTATTTTATTTTTTTTAATTTATTTTAATTGGAGGTTAATTATTATAACATTGTGTTTTGAATATAGAGCTTCTATGAGAATATAATTTTGAAATATAGAAAGAACTCTTAGGGCTTAAACTATGCTGAGCTTTTCACATTCTCTTGTGTTACCTGTTATAGATCTTTATACACTTGTAAAGTGCAGAGGACAGCTGTCAATTTTGCTGCTTTTCATAGATTTTTATCTAAGCATTCCCATGTGTTAGCATAATTTCCATAATCATCATTTAAAGTAATTTAGTATTCCCAGTTTGGTTAGTCATTTATGTATTGAAAAGTATTTGAGGGACTTCCCTGGTGGTTCAGTGGCTAAGACTATACCCTCCCAATGCAGGGGGCCTGGGTTCAATCCCTGGTCAAGGAAATAGATCCCACATGCTTCAACTAAAGGTCCCGTATGCCACAACTAAGACATGGCACACCCAAATAAATAATCAAACAAAAATAGAAATGAGTATTTTTTAAAAAAGAAAAGTATTTTAGTTTTTAACTTTTTGTTATAATAGCTTTGATATGAAATTTATTTAATATTGTCTTCTGAGTTATTGTTTTAGGATACATACATTTCAAATGAAGGATTTCGTTATCCACATTATATTTTAATATGTGGTATTACATTTTGATAAGGAAAAATACTAGCATACAATAAAAGGGAAATATTTCTGGATGCATTAATCAAAAATCTCTTAAAGCAGCTGTATGCTATAGTACAATGGGATATTCTGCAGTGGTGGAATATTCTCTATCTTTGCTGTTCAGTGTGGTAGCCACTGGCCACCTGAGCACTGGAAATGTAACTAGCTGACTGAGGGACTGAATCTTCTATTTTATTTCATTATAATTAATTTAAATGTAAATAGCCACATGTGGCTAGTAGCTGCTGTTTTGGAAAGCCCTGCCTTAAGGGAGAAAAAGGAAGTAATTTAATGTTCTATGATTATCCTAAAAATGTCTTTATGTAAATGAATGAAAAATAAGTAGAACAAGTAAAACTATCTTCTTTAAAATGCTATCAAATTAACATGTTGTCTACCCTAAACTTAGATAATGTTATATGTCAATTATATTCCAGTAAAAATACATACACATATATGTGTGTATGTTTTTAAAACGAGGGCTTACTTTGCCAAAATTTAATGAATTTTGCTATTGATGGAATCTTAGTCTTACATTTAACATATGCTTTTCTTTCTTTTGTTTCTGTCTTTTGAAAATGTAAGAACATTTGCTCACTTTCCTCTCTCGTTCTCTTTTATGTTGTAGTTGGAAAAACTTCAAATCATGCTATCGTACTTGCCCAGCTCATCACTCAGGGGAAATGCTATGGATTACATGCCTTCATTGTACCTATTCGTGAACTTGGGACCCATAAGCCTTTGCCAGGTTAGGATTATCTAATGTTGAAATGGAAAATTAAACCAGTCACTATCTTCTGCAAAAAGTATAATATGTAACTAAAGAAAAGGAGGGGAGCCAGGAATTCCAGAACATAAAACACCTTGTGACTTTCCTTTCATCTGTGGTAGGTATTACCGTAGGAGACATTGGCCCCAAATTTGGCTATGATGAGATGGATAATGGCTACTTGAAGATGGACAACTATCGTATTCCCAGAGAAAACATGCTGATGAAATATGCCCAGGTACAGTGAGATGAAAAATAGGAGCAGATATATCAGCCATGGGGGTTTTAGTGGCCATTGATAATCATAGGGTTGGAATGGTCTGTTCATTTAGAAGGTAATAACAGATTTTTTACTTCTGATGATGCTTTTATTGTGACCATGAAATTAGATCAGTTGACAGGTGTGAAGAGCATGTCTTGGTTTGCTAAACCAGTGGGGCTTACACTTTAGCATATATTAGAGTCGCCTGGAAGTCTGGCTAAAACCTAGATTACTTAGCCCCCAGAGTTTCTGATTTAGGAGGTCAGGGTAGGGGACTGAGCATCAGGTGGTGCTGATGCTGCTTTCTGGGGACCACACTGAGAATAAACTGCCACTTGGGTTTAACACAAGGAAGCATCCATCTCATGTTCTTTTTCCAGGTGAAACCTGATGGCACATACATAAAACCCCTGAATAACAAGTTGACCTACGGGACCATGGTGTTCATCAGGTCCTTCCTCGTGGGAGAATCCGCTCGGTGTCTATCTAAGGCATGCACCATTGCCATCCGATACAGTGCCGTGAGGCATCAGTCTGAAATCAAGCCAGGGTAAGGGTAAAGTCTGAGATGAGCTCAGTACTAAAGGTCTGGTGAGAACCTTCCAGATATCAAAATTCCCAAATGTGATGTGGAGAAAGTGCATTTGTTATAAAATTAGCTAGGATGGCAGTGTACTGGGTCTGTTACTTAGAACCTAAACTTCCTTAAGTGGAAAGATGAGAATAAGCACCTAATTATTACTTTTAACCTTCTAAGAAAAACGGTAGTATTACTAAAGCTTTATAAATGAAGTGTTCAAAACACTGAAGGTGTGGTGTGAAGGTTCTAATTGCTGCTAACAACTACAAATTGGGTATAGTGAAAGTGACATTAAACTCGATTCCCTGTTGTGTTCCTGGGTACAGTTTGTTCTTATTACCGCCTACTAATTGAGCATGACTCTTTGATAAACTTTTTACTCTTAAAGAAGAAATGAAGAAATTGGTAAGAACAGACTTTTTTTGCATGCTCAGTGGACCTTCTTAGACTTTAAATATTAAACTTAGTACACTGGGTCTTCTCATATTAGTGGTCAGAATATAGTTTATTCTACCAGCTACACCTTTTAACATTGCCTTCCTCCTGTGAAGTTAACGAAGTTTGGTTCTCTATGTTGCCATGAGATACTGTTTTCATAGTCAAACTGGAAAGACCGGAAAAATTAAGAAAAATACAAATGTCAACTGGAAAATCCTTCTCACGTGTTCAACAAGGTGGTTCAGAGTGTGGTCTTCTGTAGCCAGATAGCCTAGATTTAAATCAAGAATCTGCCACTTACTAGCTCTGTGACCCCGGGTAGGTTCTTAACCTCATTTTCCCCATCTGTAAATTAGAGCTAATAAAAATTGCCTCACAGGATCTTTGTGAGGATTAGATAAATTAATCTGTCAAAGTGTTTAGTCCAGAATCTGGCACGTAGTGAGCTCTGTATAGGCATTTATTTATTTATTTTTGTTTGTTTTTCCTTTTTTCATATACTTCAGTGAACCGGAACCACAGATTTTGGATTATCAAACCCAGCAATATAAACTTTTTCCCCTCCTGGCCACTGCCTATGCCTTCCAGTTTGTAGGTGCATACATGAAAGAGACCTATCATCGAATTAATGAAGACATTGGCCACGGGGACCTGAGTGAGCTGCCGGAGGTCTGTGTCTGGGCTCTGTCCCTTGTGGGAACCCTTGTTGTTCATACTTCCCTGTGGGATAGTGTGCAGAGAAAATTAAACATTGGGGTACCTTGAAAATAATACATATATTTATGGATTTATCCATGTTTTTAAGTTTCAGAATTACTGCACTATGTTGGTCCTTTATTGAGCAAAAGAACCTCAGTGGTGCCTATTTTTGCCACGTAGAACAATTGAGAAGGGAATGTGGTAATGTTACTAGTTTAGGCTAATTAGATAAGGATGTTTTTCAGTGTACATACATGGCAAGTGATTTTGTTTGGTTTTTGTTTGTTGGGTTTCTTTTTGCCACACTGGGAGGCTTGCGGGATCTTATTTTCCTAATCAGGGATCAAATCAGGTCCCTGGCAATGACAGCACACAGCCCTAAGCACTGGACGCCGGGCAATTCCCTGGCAAATGATTCTGCAAGTGACAGTTTCTGTTAAGTGAGCTTCAGTGTGTCTGTGTGGAACGCAGGCTGTTAGCACCCAGACATCCTGATGGCCTGTGCTTCCCCCTTCAGCTTCACGCGCTCACCGCTGGGCTGAAGGCTTTCACGTCCTGGACAACGAACACAGCTATTGAAGCCTGTCGGATGGCTTGTGGCGGACATGGCTATTCTCACTGCAGTGGACTTCCAAATATTTACGTCAATTTTACCCCAACCTGCACCTTCGAGGGGGAAAACACTGTCATGATGCTGCAGACGGCCAGGTAAGAATCTAATTCATGATTTCTATCCTGTGTTCTCAGGAATGTCCGAGTCCTTTCCATTGATACCTGTTCCCATGTTTTCTGTTCGCATTATGTTTGTTCCTGAAAGATGTCATTTTGCCTTCCATCCTGACCCACAATGTTTATCTTGTGCTCAGACTAGTATGAAACCCCTGTCACATAGTTTAAAGTCATTACAGGAGTTCATTTTATTTCTGTTTCACGGGAAGCATAGTTACTGAAAGCACATGTCCTGGTGACTTCTAGGTTCCTGATGAAAAGTTACGACCAGGTGCACTCAGGCAAGTTGGTGTGTGGCATGGTGTCTTACTTGAATGACCTGCCCAGCCAGCGCATCCAGCCACAGCAGGTGGCCGTCTGGCCGACTGTGGTGGATATCGACAGCCCTGACAGCCTGACAGAGGCCTACAAGCTTCGAGCAGCCAGGTGAGTGCACCCACAAGAGCTGGGACCAGCAGCTGCAGGGGCCTCAGGCCCAGGGCCTAGGTGGGAGGCATGAGTATTCACTGTCACCTTCTTGGGCTCCAGTTTTCCAGGTTTGTTTTTTCTTTTAAAAAACAGATTAGTAGAAATTGCTGCTAAAAATCTTCAGGCTGAAGTGATTCACAGAAACAGCAAGGAGGTAGCGTGGAACCTGACGTCCATTGACCTCGTTCGGGCGAGCGAGGTCAGTGAAGGTTCTCCTGCCCCCCTCCCCTCCGTCCTTCACCGCCCCCCCGCCCATTTTCTTAGTACAGAAACCTTATCACTGTTGAATCTTTTTCAGAGATTCTTACATTCTGGTGTTTTCCTTACATCTAGGCACATTGCCACTATGTGGCAGTTAAGCTCTTTACGGAAAAAGTCCTCGAGATTCAAGAGAAGTCCATCCAAGCTGTCCTAAGGCGTTTGTGTCTCTTGTATTCTTTGTATGGGATCAGTCAGAATGCAGGGGATTTTCTTCAGGTCAGAATTTTCTAAGTTTAAGTCCCTTTATTTATTTACTTCTTAATTTTTTATAGAAAATAATTTTGGTTTTCTTTGTAATTGTGCATATGTGTGTGTCTATATATTCATAAACATCTGTCTTTATACGTACCTTATAACGTCTGTGTTTACTTGCTTATTTCTTCCCTTTAGGGGAGCATCATAACAGAGTCTCAGATCACCCAGGTGAATGAGCGCATAAAGGCGCTGCTGACTGCGATCCGCCCTGACGCAGTTGCTCTGGTGGATGCATTTGATTTCCAGGATGTGACACTGGGCTCTGTGCTTGGCCGCTATGATGGGAATGTGTACGAAAACTTGTTTGAATGGGCCAAGAAATCCCCACTGAACAAAACAGAGGTAAAAAAAGAAAAAGGTGTCTTTCACCTTTTGAAGTTATTCATTTAAATATTAAGGCAGGAAAGCCCTCGGAGAATGACCACCTGTGGAACCTTTGAGAGCTCTCATGACCACTTCAGACAATCCTTCTATTTGAGCAACAGGTTCTGAAGGGAACGAGACTTTTCCTAATAGTATGTGGGGTTTTAGTTTCCTTAACTAACAATAATTGAAAAACTTCAAACAAACAAACAAAGCACTGCATTGCATCTCCCTGTACCCTTGATCGTGTTTCAACAACTGTCTGCTCATGACCAGTTGCATTCACCTGAACCTCCCAACTGAGAATTATTTTGAAGCAAATCCAAGGTATCAGGTAATTTTATTCATAAATATTTCAGTATGTATCTCTGAAAGAGAAGGATTCTTTTTTAAAAAGCATAACCACAGCACCATTCTCACACCTAAACAAATTAACAATAATTCTTTCATATCATGAACTAGCCAGTCAGTGTCCAGATTTTTCCCAGTTAGCTCAATTCTCCCCCCACCCTCCTTTGATTTTTTTGAATCAGGATCCAAATAAGGTTCAGATAATTTTTTGATTAAAAGTTCGTTATTTGGGGACTTCCCTGGTGGGCCAGTGGTTGAGAATCCACCTTACAATGCAGGAAACGTGGGTTTGATCCCTGGCTGGGATCCCACATGCCATGGGGCAACTAGAGAGCCCTTGTGCCATAACTCAAGAAGCCCCTGCACCACAACAAAGAGCGTCTTGAGTCACAGTAAAGAGCCAGTGCAGCAAAAAAAAAAATGCTATTTTACATTGCAAGCTCCTTATCAGTAATGTTTCCTCTCTCCCTTCCCTGCAGGTCCATGAGTCTTACAAGTACCTAAAGTCACTGCAGTCCAAGCTCTGACGTGGCTTGATGATAAGTGCAGTCTGCCCCTGAAAGTAGCTGTTCTCCTTATACCTGTCACACGAATCTGCGTGGAATCTTGATCAAATTCAGAAAAGCTATAGAGCAAGTGATAAATTGACCGTTTCCTCTTTTTATAAATGAAAAAAGAAAATGAACAGATTTTTCAAGTTAAAGGAAAAAACCAGATGTGTTTTACAAGTGCAATTAACACTGAAAGAGACTATTAAGCATTCAGAAAAAGCTTTAAGAAATGCAGTGCGACTTCCATCTGTATTGCTGGTGATCCCAGGAGACCAGGACTTTTGATAATTAGTAAAATTTAACTACTAAGTAGTTAATTATTTTCACATCTTAATTGCTAATCACTGGATATACAAGTGTTTTTAAGCAGAGGTGTTTTTTTAAGCAGGGTAGAACCCTTCCAAGCTTTCTTGCTCATGTCCTAACACAGCTGCCAGGGGTCCCGGCTAGAAAGCAGGAGTGAAGAAGAGAGACTGGGGAAAAAAGCTAATCAGGAAACCTGTGAGTTCGTGCCTGACACACTGACACCTTTCCTGCCTGCTTGCCCTCCTCTGTTGATGTGTTGCTGTATCTTAAGTGTTCACAGTAGCATCTTTCCAACCCGAAGATTTCTTGAACCCAGGCTCCTGTAGGGTCCCTGCCCTGTGTGATCCGGAGCTAAGCTTCCATTGGAGGGTTGCCTAAATTGTCCCTCTAGTAGCACTGTAGCTCCCTTTGCCTTAGCTTCTCGGGAAGAGGGAGTCAGCCAAGTCATCTCTACGTATAACTTTTGGCAACTGATGAGATCTCCAGATCAGTGGTTTTGATCTCCCTCTCCTGAGAAAGACGCTAAAGAAAGGAGAAAAATAGTCACAGTTCCTTCTTTGAAGAATAAGGGGGTGGAGAGCTATCAGTTATGGTTATTGTAACTTTGGTGACCATGGTAACTACATTTTCTAGAACAATCCAGATTTCCTATATTCTGGCACTCTGGCAGAAGCCATTAAAATGCTTGGAGGTTACCATGTCTGGCCTTAGAAAAATAAAAGCATCGCTCATCGCCTCTTATACACAGGAAAGTCCTTTGACAAACCATGTGTTCTGATTTTTTAATCAGAAAATATAATCATTGAAAAAGTGGCTAAAGGATAAATGGAAGCTCCATAGAATGTTTCTTATGGTATATCTGGTTTTATTTTCAGTATGTTTCTAGGAGCTTTATTTGACTTGCTAAATTGTCCTTTCAGCTGAAGTCTAATTTATACAATCATTCTATATTTAAAAGCTAAACATGTATCTCATGATGAATTTTTTCTTCAAATCAATGTAAAACAAATCACTTAATTTTTTTGTTGTTGTTAACTGTATTTGTACCACTGTCTCATGAAGCCTGTTGTTCTAGAGTCAGTCTTGAGAATGTAGTATGTAATTCAGGGAAATGTAATTCCCTTCTTGGGACCTTACATAAAATCTATCCCAGTGAAACTAGTAATAGGAGACTCTAAGGTCCAGCAGAAGAAATACTGCCTGTTAACACAAGCTTAATCTTTCCACCAGGAGAACTCATTGATAATTGTGTTAACATTGAAGTAAAAAAACACTCTGTAAATCTCATATGGGTGTCTCTTGGGACTAGATCAGACTCTGAGAAATAACAGTAAATTCAGATTGCTTAATATTAACCTGTTAAATATAGAATTGTTTCCAGTTAGTGGTTAAAAATCTTATTCACAGAGGGCTAACCCATGGCCAGGACATGAGGGTTTTTGAAATGACACCCACACAATCCAGCTGCATAAGTCTGGGATCTAAGCAGTTTGAAGGTGGCTCTGGCAGAGCCATAAGACCTCAAGAATTTGTCACTATCAAGATGGAAAGAATGTGCCACATAAAATTAAACATAAGTTTAAATTACGAAGAATTTTAAGATGTAGATTTGGGTAACACTAAACAAAAGAAGGAAGGAAGGAGTGAGACCTACCTGAGCAGATAGCCCTAAACCTGCCATGATGCTGTATTGGTGGAGTATCTGAGTGCTCTGTCCATGCAGGAATACAGGTTTGTTGGTTCCTCATGAGGAAGCAGCAGACCCAGCTTGCTGTCCTTTAGAAGCCAGACTTTGCCACAGATAAGGTTGGTTCTGTTGGGTTCTTTGTGAGCCATTTTCATAAAGAGTGCAGATAACTTGCAACCTAATCTCCAAAATGATGATAAACCTGAGCAGAATTATTGTTTCTATTAGATGATACTGACATAACCCTTTGAAGATTCATGAGGTTTTTGCTGTTTGTAGTGGATGAAGTTTGCTACATCCTGAAGTATTTGGATTTCTAATTCATATCTACTCAGTAGACACTGAGGTATACTTCAGTGTTTGGACATAAGTGACCTCAAAGCACAGTTGGTCCCAAAGCCTTTGCAGGCCTTCCTGTTCTTGTCTTCAGAACATCATACCACTAAGTACCTGCTTATCTTCAGAACATTCACTTTATTGCAACATTAACCATGTTTACATACTTTCTAAGAACTCACTGGTTGTAATTTCAGATAACATACACCTGGAGGCATTTAACCATTTGTAACATTAACGTGTTATTAGAACTCAGTTCTTGGATATTCTTCAGTGCAAGGCTTTGG
Organism: Moschus berezovskii; assembly: GCF_049115385.1. Lineage (NCBI taxonomy): Eukaryota > Metazoa > Chordata > Mammalia > Artiodactyla > Moschidae > Moschus > Moschus berezovskii. The sequence continues at coordinate 66,926,701 of NC_142479.1, forward strand.
TTGGGGAAATATATTGATTCATGATCCTTGAGTTCTCTAGGGAACAAATATTCATTTAATGACTGTTGCTCAGAGTTCTACCCCTTTCTGAGTTCTTTCTGTCCATCTCAGTAAAAAGAAAACTAAATGCAAATGGCTTGTAATGCCCACTAACCATTTTGTGTATTGTGCAAGGTATGCACAATACCTTGCTGCATACCTTGCATATGGGGTTATAGATTGTCCTCGAGAGTAGCCTCTGCACCAACTGGAGAGGAGCCTTGCCAGGAAACTGATGATTCTACTTGAGGCAAAGAGTCTTCTGTTGAGTCTCCTGACTCATAAAGGTTTTCATGGAAAAATGCAGAGATCAGCTAATTGAATATTTATTATTCCATTCCTGGAGGATTAGACCATGTCACCATAAATGAATAAAATGTTTTTTCATTTTGAAATACTGGTGGAGTTTTGCTTATAGCTCACCAAACTCAAATTTTCATTATTCCTGTGGTCCATGATAGTAAATATAGAAATATATAAGGAAATTTTAGAGTTATCAGGTGTTAGCCTTTGCAGACTGCAAATTCCTAGGTTTCAGACAATTTTTATTTTTATCTTACATATAAGTGAGCCACTGATTATCTTGAGGAAAATCATGGAACATTGGGAGGGATATTAAGAATTCTGAAACAAAACAGTTTAGCCACGTTACTGTCAACTGTTTCACAGATTAGCTAATAACGTGATTGTCCATCCTCTGCATAATATTCCAACTGGTGACTGCTTGTTTGTAAACATTTCCAATTGCTATGAATTCAAGGAAATTACTTTGGCGCATATAATTTGCTACCTTCTTACCCCTTTAACTGTGGTGATTTGAGTTTGGTTCCTACCTGATGAAGTGTATTTAGCATGTATTGTTCCGCATGCCTGGCAGGACCTGTCAGTGAAGGTGGGAGTACTGAAGGAGGTGCACAGGTCCAAAGACTGAGTCATGGTTGGACAGTGGTGACCCACCAACCTTTGAATAAGCCAAACCACTAACCCCATCTTCCTCTGTAAAACTGAAAAACCCTTAATAAACTCTCTAATCAACGCAAAAAGTGTGACTGTCTTTATTAGGTGATGGTGTTGGGTTTCATCCTGGCTTCACAACTTTGGTTTTCATAATTGAAGGTCACAGCCACTTTCCTAGTCTATGGTTTCACTGCCCGTCAGTTTTCCACTCTTGACACGTTTCTCACGCCCTCCACCTTTCCACCAGTCAGCCCTCAAAAGAATGTTGAAAGAACTCTTTTTTTTTTTTTTTTTTCTTTTTGCTGCACCATGGAGCATGTTGGATCTTACTTCCTAGATCAGGGATCGAACCCATGCTCCCTGCAGTGGAGGTGCGAAGTTTTAGTACTGGGCCACCAGGGAAGTTCCTGGAAGAACTTTAAATGTTTGGTTTGGATCTTAGGTGGGCTTTCCTTGTGGCTCAGCTGGTAAAGAATCCGCCCGCAATGCGGGAGACCTAGGTTCAATCCCTGGTTTGGGAAGATCCCCCGGAGAAGGGAAAGGCTACCCACTCAAGTATTCCGGCCTGGAGAATGCGACCATGGGGTCGCAAAGAGTCGGACACAACTGAGCGACTTTCACTTCACTTTGGAGCCCAGGTAGTGGCAGTTCTGCAGAAAACCGGGAGGAAGAAGCTCACCGGCCTCGGAACCCACGTACAGCCCGCTTAGCAAAGGGGCGTTCAGGCAGCTCCTAGCAACGCGCCCAGCGGCTAACTGGACGGGGTACGCCGACTAACGGCCGTGGAGGGGCACCCTGGGAAGTGTGGTTCATTCCAGCGCCCCAGACTCCCTTGGCTCTAGCAGGTGAGCGGGTTTAGGACTACAACCCCCAGGGTGCTTCGCGCCTCGCCTTTCTTCCGGAGGCCGGGCGACTAAGAGATTGGCGCCCGTAGCGCTCAGAAGCTGGAGGCCTGACTGAACCGGGCTGGAGCGGATCCTGGACCGGCAGCTGTGTCTAGGACACGTCCCAGGGGCTGCGCCTCCGAGGGGAATGGCACGTAACCGCGGGGGCGGGGGTCAGGGGGCGTGGGGAGGATTTCAGGGACTGGAAGGATCATAGGCTGCGCTCGGGATCGAGATGGGCTGGGCGCGCGGACCGAGGGGGTGACACCGGGAGGGCCCTAGCTGCTGCTGCTGCTGCTGCTGCTGTGTCACTTCAGTCGTGTCCGACTCTGTGTGACCCCATAGACAGAAGCCCACCAGGGTCCCCCGTCCCTGGGATTCTCCAGGCAAGAACACTGGAGTGGGTTGCCATTTCCTTCTCCAATGTGTGAAAGTGAAAAGTGAAAGTGAATTCGCTCAGTCGTGTCCGACCCTCAGCGACCCCACGGACTGCAGCCTACCAGGCTCCTCCATCCATGGGATTTTCTAGGCAAGAGTACTGGAGTGGCTTGCCATTGCTCTCTCCGGGGCCCTAGCTAAGGGATCTTAAAACGCCTGGCACGGAGTTGGCTGTGCACAACGGTGCGATGGTCCTTGTGGTCCTGAGGCCTTTGCAGCCTCCCTTAGAAATTCCCACGGTCTGCGAGCCTGGGACAGGATCACTGGGAAATGGGAGACGCTCCTAGATGTGATAGGTGACAAAACACGTTGGGACTTGTAGGTCGTGAACACTGCCATTACACAGAAGGAGAAACTCAAGCATTCAGAGTGGCCCCTGTGCAGTAACCCCACATTAACTTTGCATTCTAATAACAGGACAGGCGGGTACCAGACTAGAGCTGCCCACCTCCTATTACTTTCTTCCAAGCTGTGCCAAAGGTCAGTTTGCATAACTTTTTGAGGAGCGGGCGGGCAAGAATGATAATTCTGGGGAAAACAGTTCACCACTAATGGAGTGAATTGGATTTACAGTTAAAGGGGGATATTTTCCACCGATAGTGAAAATACTATCAAGGAGCAACCAGCTTTCACATCCATTCTGTGTGCTGATTGCTGCTGGGAAAGTAGTCCTGAGTGTTGCCTGGAAAGGTGTATTGACCACAATGCCAGAACCCCACCTCTTTTCTAAGATGGGGACCTGCCATTTTCTGTAACCTCTTTCAGAATAAGGAATGAGGACCACTGCACTTTTTTCAAATAATCTCCAAGCCTCAAAAAGTTACCCAGAACACTTTGCCTCTCATCTGAATCACCCACCATAAGAAATTTGTAACTGATGGAAATAGGTTTTGACCTCTTGAATGGGTAGAGTGAGAGAAGGCTTTATCAATCTTTGACTCAAGCACTGTTAAAGCCAAATTGTTTGTGAGCAGACACTTTAATTTTCTTCATTAGGGAGGATGAACCTGACAGGCAGAATTCCAGTGAGCTGGACAGCACTGTGAAGGAGCCCCCCAGAGCCTTGAAATGGTAAGCAGAATGCAGAGCAATTTAGTTCAGTTGCTCAGTCGTGTCTGACTCCTTGCAACCCCATGGACGGCAGCACTCCAGGCTTCCCTGTCCATCACCAATTCCTGGAGCTTACTCAAACTCAATGTCTGTTGAGTCAGGGATGCCATCCAACCATTTCATCCTCTGTCATCCCCTTCTCCTCCTGCCTTCAATCTTTCCCAGCATCAGGGCCTTTTCCAATAAGTCAGTTCTTCACATCAGGTGGCCAAAGTATTGGAGTTTCAGCTTCAGCATCAGTCCTTCCAATGATTTAGGACTGATTTCCTTTAGGATTGACTGGTTGGATCTCCTTGCAGTCCAAGGGACTCTTGGACTTTTCCAAGAGTCTTCTCCAACACCATAGAATCAGAGCAAAAGTGTGGAAATGGGAGTCTACCCTTCCCCCTGCCTCCACCTCCAAGAGTTTGACTGCGTGAAGTACTTGGGGACAGGGTGGCCCCAAGGAAGAGTGATGATTAGGAGCATGGATATCAAACTTATTAGTGGGACTTCTCTGGCAAGTCCAGTGGTTAAGACTCCGTGCTTCCCAGTGCAGGCGGCATGGGTTCAATCCCTGGTCCAGCAAGTTGTATAGCACGGCATAAAAGAAAAAAGCAACTTCTTATCAAACAGTAAGCGAGCATCTCTTTGAGCCTCTGAACATCCATCTGGAAAGCATTTTCACGTGTCTGTAACTGATACTGAACAGTCAGGGACATGGATTAGAGGAAAACATTACATCCTGGGAGGGTTGTGTGTGGCATCTGGAAATCTGGGGGAAAGGAGAGACTTCCACCCACCAGATGGCACCCAATGTGGCATCCACTGCTGGTTGGGGGTGGCCCTTTTCATGCTCTGAAAGAGTCTATTCTGAGAAACTCTAAGAAAACCATAAAGGGCGTCTGTCCCCAAATGCCACTGGTGCTCCTTGTCCCCATCTTTGCAAAAGGCAAAACAGCTCATTTTGCATTCTGGGTTTTAGTACACATTCACTGTCTGATGTTGTTCATGGGATTTGTTTTTCCCTTTTTAGGCACCAAAAACCAAGAAAAGATTGAAAGGTAAGTGGGGATGAAACATCACCCATAAGCCAAAAATAATTCCCCCGCCTTGTTCTCAGTGAATGTCTTTTTTTTTTTAATATTTATTTGTGCCAAGTCTTAATTTTGGCACTTGGGATCTTTAGTTGTAGGATCTAGTACCCTGGAAAATTCTATGGACTGAGGAGTCTGGCGGGCAACAAAGTCCAAGGGGTCGCAAGATATCAGACACGACTGAGCATGCAGTCACTAGTTCCCTGAGCAGGGACTGAATCCAGGCCCCTCCCTTGGGAGCATGCAGTCTTAGCCACTGGGCCACCAGGGAAGTCCCTTGGTGTGAGTCTTGCTGTTTTCCCTGTAATCCCAGAGACAGCTTGTGCTTTCCTATGGAACTCCCTATGCTGCCTCATTGGCCCTAGGAGTAATTCAGAAATAAACAACAGATGGAACTCAGGGAAAAAAATCCTGTTTATTGGGCTCTGTATCCAGAAGTATCCAGGTGGGGTATCTCGATGAGGTCTCATGCTATGAGGCCCTAAAGGACATTTCTTTCCTCCCGAAGTCACAGTGGCCCTTTTCTGTTCCAGACTCCATCGATGATGTCCTTGGTGACCTCCTGGGAGATGAGGGTAAGTTCCCCAGAACCCCCTGATTCAGGCTTGCTCTCTCTTTCTTTTATTAACTGAGATATAATTCACACAAAGTTCAGTCTTTTATAAAGTGGACGGTTCAGTGACATGTAGTATATTGACAGAATTGTGCCACCACAGCCGAATTTAGAACATTCTCGTCACCCCGTAAAGAAACTCCACACCATTAGCAGTCACCCCTCACACTCCCCTCCTCCACCCCTAGGCAGCCACTTACTTAACTTTCTTTCTCTATGAATTTGCCTTATTTTACATTAAATGGAATCATACAGTATGAGGCTTTTGCATCCGGCTTCTTTTCACCTTCCACGTCTTCGAGGTTCATCTGCACTGTAACATTCCTCTTTTCATTCCTTTCCACGGCTGGAAAATATTCCATCGTTCTATACGCCCCGTTTTGTTTGGCCATTCATCAGTTGATGGACGTTTGGGTGGTTTCCACATTTCAGCTAGGCTGTTATGAATAATGCTGTTATGAACAACCATGTACAAGTTTTTGTGTGGGCTTATGTGTTCAGTTCTTTCGGGTGCAAACTTAGGAGTTGAATTACAGGATTGTATGATAACTCTTGGAGAAGGAAATGGCAATCCACTCCAGTAATGATAACTCTGTTTAACTTTTTGAAGACCCACCAAACTTTTTCCCACAGGAACTGTACCATTGTACATTCCCATCAGCAGTGTAAGAGGGTTCCAATTTCTCCACATTCTTTCCAGTAATTGTTTTGTTTTTTTTTTCATTATATCAGTCTTGGAGAAGGAAATGGCAAGCCACTCCAGTATTCTTGCCTGGGAACTCCCATGGACAGAGGATCCTGGCAGGCTATAGTCCATGAGGTCAGAGAAGAGTCAGACACAACTTAGCGACTAAACAAGGACAACAAATAGCAATCTTAGTGGGTGTAGAGTTAAATCTCATTGTGATTTCAATGGGCATTTCCCTGATGACTAATGATCTTGAACATCTTTTCATGTGTTTCCTGGCCATTTATATCTTTGAAGAAAGGTCTATTCAGATCTTTACCCAGTTTTCAAACTGAGTTATTTGCCTTTTTATTGCTGAGTTTGTAAGAGTTCTTTCTGTATTCTGGACACAGGTCCCTTACCCTGTGTGTCCGTGTCTGCTGCACTGAGGTCACAGTGTGGCTGAGATTCCCCCCTACCTTGGCCCAGAAGCATGCACAAAGCACAAGCCCGTGCACGATGGAAATGCGTTGTTTCTGCATTCCTCTTTGGGGGTGGGAATAGCCTCTTGGTTTGGCACCAGTTGGGTTGACTTCCTGCTTGGAAATATGTGATACCCTCCTCCATTCAGGTTTTTAAGAGACCTGCCTCGAGGGTCAGTTTCCTTCCTCCAAAAAGGCCCCTCTCTCAGTCAGAAGATGTGGGAGACAGCTTGGTGGGCAACTTGCAGTCCTTTTCATCTTGACTCCAGTTCTCTGTGGCCGAATCACATCTTTTATTTTCTTTTTTTCAGCGACACCAGCTGAGAAGCCTGTTAAACTAACGTCACGTGCCAGAGACGCCCCAGATGTAGCCCAGGCAGCCCCTTCCTTCAGTCCTAGACCAAAGTGAGCACGCGGGACCGTCCAGCATCCAAGCCCCATTTCAGGCCGAATGTTCCTTCCCTTCCCTCCTTTTCCACTCACGGTGGGTCCTGCTTGTAGGGCCACGACCTTCCTGTCCTCCCTTCAGCTCCTGGGCAGCGGAGGATCCTGGAGGGGTAGGAAGGGGACTGAATTGGAGGCCAGAGGTTCCGGCTTCTAGTGCTGCTTGCTGTGTGACCTTGGGCAGTTCCTGAAGCTCTCTGAGCCTCCGTTTCCTTACCCTGGGAATAAGAGGATTGACGCTCAAATTGGTGACTCTCAGATTGTTCTTCTGAATTTTCCCCGTGGTTGTGAGATAGGGAGGCTCTTTTTGAGCACTCCACTCTCCACCTTCATTTTAGCCCAAGTAGTTCTGTTTTTCTCTTACCTGTTGTTTTTAAAGGGACTCTACATTTTTAACAAACTTAAAAATCATCACATTCGGTGGCTTGTGAGATTCCATTCAGCAATTCTGTCCTTCTGGAGAAGAGTCTGTCTAGGTTCACTTGGCCCCTCTAAGCTCCTTCTCCTTCCTTGAATCATCTAGTGCCCTGGGGACCGTGCGGGTGGGGGTGCGGGTATAGACTCTGCTCCTTTGCAGGTCCCTCCTGGAAGACGATGCCTTCATCACCCAGGCAGGCCTGGCAGGAGCTGATGCCGAGGTGAGCCTGGCCCATTCCCTCCTCGTCATCGGCTCTGCTCACCCCCAGAGACCGTGAGACAGCTATTGTGTCCGAGGGGCTGCCCACAGAAGGCTTAGGAGTCCCCACAAAGCCAGTTTGTTCTCAAAACAGTACCCAAGGGCTGCCAAGTGGACTCAGAGCAAGTCCTTTTCATTCCTCCCAGTGAAATGAGCTAGAAAGGAGAGCTCCGAGCAGCTGCTGGAGGCTTGGCAGGTGCCCCCATTAGATGGCACTTCCCATAGTAAACTCCACACTGTCCGATCACATGGAGGGAAAGTAGCCTAGTTGGTTTTGTGATGGCCGTGGACTTCCTCTTGGGAAGACCCAAAAGCAGCAGTGCTTTGTGAACGTCCACAGCTGGTCAGGTTTGACTTCATATAATGCCTGAGCACCGTGAGGGCAGAACCCTCCAAATTATGCTCCTCCCCTCGCCAAGCCCTGCTCCTGCCCTAACAGGAGCCAGGTGATAAGGGTCCTGAGTTTTGTTGGGCCTTGACCAGCATGTCTGTCCTCACCCTCCCATCATGTAGGTTTCAGACATCTCTGATGCAGACCCGCAGGCTCTGCTGCAGGCCATGAAGGTAAGGAAACAGCTTCGGGGAGATGGGCTGGGACACTGTTTTACACCAAGCCTTCATTCTCCCTCTTGTTCCTCCATTTATTTATTTATGTATTCATGGACTGCAGTTCACAGCATGTGGGATCTTAGTTCCCTGACCAGGGATCAAACCCACACCCTTCAGTGCAGTGGAAGGCAGATTCTCAACCCCTGGACCACCAGGGAAGTCCCGACCTTGGGGAACCTTAAACCCCAGGACCCTGCTGTTTAGTTTCTACTGCAAACAGCTTCAGGATTTGCTAAGCTTTTGTGAGAAGCTGCTGAAAACAGGTTTGAGGCTCCCTCCCATTCTCACCTTGAGGCGGCAGCTGCTCATGAGGGCTGGTGGGAATACCAGCTGGAAACCTTTCAGTTTATCTGAGACCAACTGTGTGGAGCCTTTGGGTTTTGGCCCTGCCTCTGACTTTGTCCTGTGACCTTGTTGGGGTGGGTACCCCACCCAAGTCCCCATCTGTTCCACGTGGAAGTTGGAGGCAGCCTCCTTACCAGGCTGCTCAGAGCCTGGGGGTGTTTAGCACCTGCCAGCCAACCCACTCCAGTGTTCTTGCCTGGAGAATCCCAGGGACAGGGAGCCTGGTGGGCTGCCATCTATGGGGTCGCACAGAGTCGGACACGACTGAAGCGACTTAGCAGCAGCAGCAGCAGCTGAGCACCTGTGGGGATTCCTTCCTCCTTCCTGCTTTTCCAGGAACTGGATGAAATGGATGCTGATCTCTTAGGGCTGAAGAAGTCAAATCTAGCCTCAAACAAAAGGCCTGCAAAGGACTCTGGGAAAGAAGAGCCGCCTAGTCCTCTTAAAACCGCCGGTGTGTTAACCGCCAGTGAGAAAGGTGAGTAGGACATAGCTCCTCGAATGAGGAGATGCTCTGGGGATGTGGGAGATGCTTAGACAGAAGGCCTTGTGCCCTGTTTGTTTCTCTGCCTGGGAGGGGGAGACCAGGAGCTCACTGTTTTCCTGAGTGTTTATGGTTGGGGAGGGAGACAGGTTGAGCTTCCCACCCTCTCCCCTCCACTTCCTCGGACTCCTGGAGAATCCATTTGAGTTCAATTGGAGAATTTTGTGGTAACTTTTGCATCGCCCCAACCCATGTACCTGTTTGGAGCAACTTGTGAATAGAGGGCCGAAGGTCACTTCCAGACCGCATTTCCAGGCCAAAAGCCTGACTGAGATCCAGGGCGGTATAGAGCTCTCCCACGGCTGTGTCCACAGCCACAAGCCTTCAGCCACCAGATGGAAATACACAGCAGCCCGGGGGTCCCCGTCATGGTGTGGCGGCATGTAGGCCAGAAGAGACCCGGGCCTGTGACCTTGGCTTCTCTTTGCTGCCTGTAGGAGATGGCATCCCCACCAAGAAACTACCTCCGTCTCCCTCCAGCTTTGGGCATCAGTACAGGAAGTTCTCTTTGGAAGGTACCGCAGGCCCTGCAGTCATGCCTCTAGGACGCTTCAGTTTTGATTGCCTTCAGTTTTGATACTTGTTTGCCTGAGGGCTAACAGACTCTGTCAGATGCAGAGCAGACAGCTGGTGCCGTTGATTTTGTTCCTCACAAATTGAGGGAGGGACTAATTCTGCCCCTCTGGCTAGGATATCTGGGCACTTATTTGCATGGACTTGGAAGCCAGGGGTCAAACTTAAGATTATAAAGCGTGGGGGAAAGTCCCTTGCCCTTCATGCACTCTCGGACATTTTCCTTGCCTTCTCAAGCCTCGGGGATGTTCCTAGAAGGCTGGGGCAGACAGCAGAGCCTGGGGCAGTCACGCTGGAATGCGGGCCCTGAGGCCGTTCTCCCTGCTCCCTCTCCCCTGGCCCAGTCTGCCCTGTATCAGAGCCCCGCCACCCCAGGCCCCCAGATGCCGAGCACCTTGCATAGGTGTCAGAGCACCTACAGCTCTCCGGTCAATAACTTCCCCAGTGCAGTACAGTGCTGGTTTTCCTGAACGTAACGTACAGTCTTCCCTTTGCTTCCCCTTCTGCCCGTGAGACTCAGAGGACCCCCTGGCAGGACTTCTCTCTGATGATGAGGAAGGAATCCCCAAGAAGCTACCCTCCACGGAGACGAAACCCTCTTCCAAAAAGAACCCAGCCCCGGTCAGAGATCACGGTAGGGTGGGCTTGTTACATTCCCGGGGCTGCTGCAGTTGACTCACTGAACTTCCCAGCACAAATCCAGAGACCCTACCAGGCAGGGACCAGAGGTCTCAGATCCTGGACCAAGAGGTCATCAGTCTCTGGGAAGAGGGAGGGGAGAGTGGATGGGAGTGCCCGGGAGCAGGGCTAGGGGAGTCAGGTGCTGGGGTGGGACCAGATGCTGCTGTGCCTGCTGTTCCATTCAAAGGTAGAGAAACGCCCCCTCAGCCCATTCAAACCGCACAGTCGAGGACCAGAAGGCTGAGGGCCCTGTGTTCTGTTTCTTAGGGCCCTCTATCCCTCTAACTCCTGGGGACACTCCGGTCCGAAAGAAGGAAGAGCTGCTCTTTGACAATGGGGACGACATCATGGCCACCCTGGGGTTTGGAGACAGCCCCAAGGCAGAGAAGAGGCAGGCGGGTGACCAGTAAGGGTCCCGGGGCGTGGAGAGTGCCACCAGGGAAAAGCGAGAGGGAGGGTACGGTGTGGCCCCCCCCCAGGAGCCCCTCGTGCTCACAGGTACCTGCCCCATGTCCCGTCCTACAGGGAAGGGCCCCTCCCTGCCCGCTCCAAGCTGGATGAACTGCTGGGTCGGGGCCCTGCCGCCAAGCTCCTGGCCCGGCCAGGCACCGGCGAGCACAGGGAATTCAAACTGGACAAGAAGTACCAGCAGCCACAGGGTGAGGAGGCTTGTGGGGTGGGGCGGAGGGACCCCAGAACAGGTTTTTACCAAGAGTCAAAATAAGAAATAAGCTTTACATCATGAGACACACACACACATTATATTATTCATGTTTATGAACTGGGTCAAAAGTGTCAGGAAATAATCGTCACCATGTTTAATTCTCTGTTTTTTTTTTTAATTTATATGCTTTTTGACTAATAAATTGGAGTAGGAAATGCCATTCCACTCCAGTATTCTTGCCTGGAAATTCCGAGGGGCATAAGAGCCTGGCAGGCTACACTCCATGGGGTCTCAAAGAGTTGGACACGATTGAGCAACTAAGCCCTTTGACTACTAAATATATCGGTTGTAACTTATTAGTTTCTCAACCTACTAATAGGCAGCAGCTCACAGTTTGAAGGACGCTGCTCTGGCCAGTGTTGCTCTGTTCAGAGCATCGGCCCGTGGCCCGTCAGCTCGGAGTCCTCATTGGGACACGCGAGCTCACCCGGCCTCCCCCACAGGGGTCGGGGCCGGGCTCCTCAGGTGCACTCTTCACAGCTCCCGGTGACATTCTGTGTGCGGGGCTAGAGGTGTAGACCGACGCCCAGCCCCTCCCCTGACTTCTTCCACCTCCGCGTCCCCATCGCTCGTCTTACCTGTCAAGCTGCTAGCTCAGTTCAGTTCAATTGCTCGGTCGTGTCCGACTCTTTGCGACCCCATGAATCACACACAGTACGCCAGGCCTCCCTGTCCATCACCAACTCCCAGAGTTCACTCAAACAGCTCAGCCCTTTTCAAACCCAGCATTCTGCAGCATTCACAGAAGAGATCGACTCCCCCTGCTGTAGATCACAGGTTCCTTCGTTCACAGACAAACAAGACACCTGGGGGGACGAGGACTTCACCTTTGGGGCCTACCAGCCCACCGTGGGTTCCTCTGAGGGCCGACAGTCCCGCCGGCAGTCTGTCAGGTGAGCGTAGAGACAGGCTGCCCGCTGAGAAAGCAAGGGCCCCCCTCGCCCCATCCCACCACCAGGCTTGTTTGGGAGGCACTAGACTCCATGGACGGAGAAAGCAATGGCAAGCCACTCCAGTACTCTTGCCTAGAAAATCCCATGGACGGGGGAGCCTGGTGGGTTGCAGTCCATGGGGTCGCTACAAGTCTGACGTGGCTGAGCGACTTCACTTTCACTTTTCACTTTCACACATTGGAGAAGGAAATGGCAACCCACTCCAGTGTTCTTGCCTGGAGAATCCCAGGGACGGGGGAGCCTGGTGGGCTTCCGTCTATGGGGTCACACAGTTGGACACGACTGAAGTGACTTAGCAGCAGCAGCAGCAGCAGCAGACTTCATGGATGCCAAAGGAGGGAGTGGCTAGTGCCCACCAGTCGAGGCCGAGGGGTCGGGGCACACCCTGGATTCTGCTCCAGCCTCCTTGGAAGAGTAAGGAAGAGGTGGCCTTGACTCGGCTGGAAGCCCCGGGGAACCGGAAACTGCCGTGATGTCAGCTGATCTTCTCCGTGAGGAACACCCAGACCCGGGGGGAGCAAGAGTGAATCTTGAGCAGCAGCTTCTCAGACTCAGCTCCCCGGAAACCCGGCCCTGGGCTCTGCCTTGACCGTCCTAACAGTGGTCTCGTCCCAGTTGGCAACAAAATGTTAAGCTAGTGGATGGACTTTTCTGAATTTGGAGATTTTCTTTCTCCCAGTATATATTTTAAACTTTATATTTTGAAATAATTTCAAACTGACGGAAGAGTTTTAAGAAGAACTCCCTCCTACCCTTTCTCCAAACTCCGCGGTGTTAACATTATGTCACATCGGCTTTCTCAGCCTCTTTCCATCTCAGTAACCTTGCACATATGTGTATCAACTCTTCCCTTAAACCTCAGAACCTTCTGCCACCTGCCAGTAACTCATAGAGTGAAGTGAAAGTCACTCAGTTGTATCCGACTCTTTGCGACCCCATGGACTACAGTCCATGGAATTCTCCAGGCCAAAATACTGGAGTGGGTAGCCTTTTCCTTCTCCGGGGGATCTTCCCAAACCAAGGATCGAACCCAGGTCTCCCGCATTGCAGGAGGATTCTTTACCAGCTGAGCCACAGGAGACAATGGCCAGATGAATGAACAAGTGACGGAATGACTGTTGACTGGAAGCCTAGAAGGGCTTGACCCAGCTGACTTTCCTTTGGCTATGTGTGCCAGTGGTTGGTCCTGTTCGCTGCAGATGGATTTGTCCCTGGTTTTCGTGACTGAATCCAAGGCATTCTGCAGACCTCACTTGGCTCACCATGGCTCTGGCCGAGCAGGGCCCCGGGCATCCTGACTGCTTAGTGTGGGCCCCCTAGTCATCCCGAGCAGTGGAGGGAAAGGCCCGTCAGGAGTTCTTGGGAAAGGCTGCTTGCCCTGCCTTAGACTCCCCTCTTCTCTGTCTTGAAGTAGGTTCTTAGACGGCGGCACAGACCCCAAGGGAGAAACGGGCTCCAGGCAGAGCACCCCCGCACCCTCCAGCCCCACCCAGCCCAGGATGGGGGGCGCCGACTGGCTGGGCCTCAAGGACGATGGCACAGACCTGCCCCCCGCCTCCCCAGGCAGGGAGGCTCGGAGGGGCCCCCCTCGTGCGAACCAGCATTCCGCCCCCGTCTGCCACTCTGCCCTGGCCGGGCCGCCCTCCTCCTTGAGTGCAAAACCACCCATCGAGGGTACCAGCCCTTCTGCCAGAGGCAGCCAGGCTGTGGAGCCAGGAGCATCTGAGGAGGAGGCAGACGAGGACTGGCTGAGCCACGCCCTGTCCCGGAAGAAGGCCCAAGGTCTGGTCAGAGCGGAGCACGCTATGGCCTCTGAGGGCCAGCACTCAACGGGGGCAGCCAGCCGGCCGCCTTCCTGCAGGTAGGTCTTAGGCCACTCTCTGGAGGGAGGGCTTGCGCCTCGGGCCTCAGTCAGCAGCGCCCTCAGCGTGCTGACGGTGAGCAGAGTGCAGTCTCTTAGCTGTGCTTCTCCCCATCTCTGGGTGCGGGGAGAGTGTCTGGCTCCCCACCTTCAGGAGCTGGGGGACTGCTGCCGCTCATGCCCTGCTGTCTCAGGGCCAGGCGCTGGCCTGGTTGGGCAGGAGACCCAGGGTGCCCTCGTGGGGCTCACAGCCTTCCTGGTGCCTCCAAGCAGGGCTCTGTCCACAGCGCCCTCGGGCTGGCAGGACACCTGGTGTCCAGTGGCTCTGCTGACCAAGCTAAAGCAGGCGACACGTGTGGGGGATCACTCATGCTCTTGGGGAGTGTTCGAGAAGACAGTGGCTGCCAAGGGGCTCCTGGGGGAGGCTGTGGAATGTGGGGGAGGACAGGGAGCAGCCCCAGAGGGGGCTGGCCAGGCCGGAACCATCCAGAGGAAGCTCTGCGGCCAGAGCAAAGGGGAGGTGAGGTGGGCTGTTGTGTGACAGGTTGGGGTGCCACCCCGCCCTGGGGTTGAGTAACTGAGGAGGGAAGATTGGACCCGGACCTGAAACCCAAGGGAAGGGAAAACTTCCTCACTGGCCCCAAGAGCCGAGAACGGACAGGGAAGAACAGACAGAGATGAGAGGAACCATGGGGCGCCAGAGCCGGTGGGCGAGTGAGCAGGGCCTCAGTGGACGCTGCGGGCGTGGCATGGACCAGAACACAGCCATGGTGCCCGTGCAGGTCCACAGCTGCTCCTTAGATGTTACCAGGTGGTTGCCCCCGGGAGGGCTGCAGAAGGCCAGGGGTTCAGACCGCGAGGAGAATTCCCAAGATGGGATGGTGGCAACAGGAGGAAGGTGGAGGGGGTTGGGAAGAGGGGCGGCCTTCCAGCTTCCCTCCTGGGCTTTGTCCCAGCCCTCCCTCATCCAGCCTAACCCGGACCTTCTCCTGCCTTCATATTAACAATTGTTTTCTCAGTCAGCTTGCTGCCAGCACCCAGGGGCTCGAGCCAGCAGCCGCCGGGGAGATCCCAGGAATAGCATCGCAAGGGCCATGGTCCCTGCCTGCCACCTCTGGGTACGTCCAGTGCGAGGCGGGGCTGCAGGCAGGTGAGGCGCAGGGGGCCGGCCCGAGCCCCCGTCCCTAGAATAGCGGGAGGTTGTGCTGGGCTCCACGTGGTCAGTGTGGTGTATGGGATCCAAGACCATGCACGAGACCCTCTCAGTCAGGGGACCTGAAGCCAGATCCCCATCCCCTTTTCCAGCTGGGACCCCACTCTTAGTACACTACCAGCCTTCCGGCCTTTCCAGCCTAGGACTCAACCCTGGCCTTTGCCTTTCCTACCAGACCAGCCCTCCCCTTCTCCCTGTATCCTTCACAGCAGGCTGCTCACCTTGCCAACCCCGCCCGTGCCCACAGGTCCCCCGTGACTTGGAACAAGGCCACCTTGGCCCTCCATGCAGGTGACCCAAAGAGGGGAAGAGCCCCTGGAGACCACTCCGGCACTGGTGCGTGGCCGCTTTGTTCAGGAGGTTAACTCTGGGTGGAGGAGAGCAGGCGTCCCCGCAGACAGACACGAAGCCCGGCTCTCCTGAGCACACGCCTAGACTGCGGGCCTCCCTGTGCCTCCTCATTTCTGTGTTGTTGATTTTTCAGAGCCTACAGTTGTTTTCCCGAATTCCCAGAAACCCTCAGGGCCTTCTGTGCCTGTTCAGGTAGGGAGGGTGAGGAAACAGGCGGGCCCGTGGGGCAGTTCTCCTGTGCTCAGAGGCAGCAGCTGCCAAACCGCTAGAGGAACGCATTGTTCTCTCAAGCAGCTCCCCCTTCTCCCCACCAGCACGCGCCTGCCTCTCCCAGGCAGGGTTGGGTGCTCCCTTGCTGCACCAATGGGGAACTGAGGTGGCCCCAGGCGGAGGCAGCTGAGGATGCTTCACTCAGAGCGCGGGGCTCAGCTGTCCTGCTGCTCCGTCTAGAAAACCTCCTCCACTGCCGTCCTCCCACCGCCCATGGTGCCCTGGCGCAATAGCACCTGTGACCCCCAGGCCCGAGGAGGCCTGGCCCCACAGGAGCACCTGTGGAGCGCTTCCCCGGGAACCCGGAAGTGCCTCTGACATGGGGGGTGGGTGGTGGGCAGCCTGCAGGACCCAGAGCATCGCTCTGCATTGGGACTTAAGGCCTGACAGCAGGGCCAGGGTCACCACCTTCCGTTGTAGCTGGGACTCTGCGGGGACCTGCTGTTTATCTGGAACCCCTGCTGGGAGGATGTTGTTCTGAGGGTGTGGGGAGACTCATTTTCCCCAGGCTGACCTGAGGGGAAGGACAGGGACCATATGGCCCTCCAGGCCTCATCCTTGGCCTCTGGGTGTCATGACCCTGTCCCCGTCTCCAGCCACAGGTTAGGCGCAGAGCCTAGCAGCTCAGAGGTGAGATCAGCTGGGCCCCTGTCCCCTACCTAATGGGGCACGTCCCTCCCCCTCTCCTCCAGTCCCTGCTCCCGGAGTCCCTAGCGGAGAGCCTGCTGCCCGGCCCCGAGTACCAGCAGCAGCTCCTGGTGGCACAGGCTCAGCTTCAGAGTGACACTGCCGAGCTCCAGGCCACCCTCCTGCAGAGTCAAGCCCGGCTGGCGGAGCGCGAGGCCCAGGTGAGGGGCAGAGGGGCAGCGGCTTCCAGGGCAGGGCTGGTGGGAGGGTGTGCCGTGAGGGCTGGATGGCTTCCCCAGGCAGCCTGAGGGCTTCTCCACACTGTCTCCCTCTCTCCACACCACGGCCCAGGTGCAGAAACTGGAGCTGGAGCGGACCCAGCACAAGCTGCTGCTGGAGAGTTTGCAGCGGCGGCACCAGGCAGACCTGGAGCTCATCGAGCGTGCTCACAGGTACCCCACTCCTCCAGCCCGGGCTGCCTGTTGCTCAGGGCCAGCCCCAGCTCAGGTGCCACGAAGGGCCCCCCAGGTGGTTGCCCTCCCCTTCTGAGCCTCACTAGTTGGGTGTTCTGTTGGCAGGAGCCGAGTCAAGGTGCTAGAAACATCGTACCAGCAACGGGAAGAGCGGCTGCAGAGAGAGAACGAGGAGCTGTCTGCCCAGTATCTGTCACGCTGCCGGGAGGCCGAGCAGGCCTGCGCTGAACTCACGGCCCAGCACCAGCGGCGCTTGGCGGCCACCACGCAGGAGAAAGACCAGGAGATGGAGCGGCTCCGGGAACTGCAGCGGTGAGGGCGGGGCCGGGGGCCGGCTTCGGGGGTGGCCAGAGGAAGCCAATTGCCCTGAGACCCCCAAGCCGTGGGCTCAGCAGCCTCTGTACCAAGGCTTGATCCCTTCCTTCCAGATGAGTACTGAGAATTGAGGCCAACCTCACTGACCCATCTCACGTACCCTCCCACCCCTAGTGGGGATCCCCCCACTCCTTCAGAGTAGCGAGGGCATCCCAGCAGCACCTGAGGTCACTAGCTATTCAGGCAGGGCCTGGCAGCAGCAAGCAACCCAAGCACTAATTAAGCACAGGTTAACCAGTCCATCCGGAGAAGGCAATGGCACCCCACTCCAGTACTCTTGCCTGGAAAATCCCATGAATGGAGGCGCCTGGTGGCCTGCAGTCCATGGGGTCACGAAGAGTCAGACACGACTGAGCGACTTCAGTTTCACTTTTCACTTTCATGCATTGGAGAAGGAAATGGCAACCCACTCCAGTGTTCTTGCCTGGAGGATCCCAGGGACGGGGGAACCTGGTGGGCTGCCGTCTATGGGGTCACACAGAGTCGGACACGACTAAAGCGACTTAGCAGCAGCAGCAACCAACCCATGAGCCAGACCACTCAAGACTAGTGACTGCATCAGCCCTGGAAAAGGTTGTGCCTGGTGTGTGGATCTGACTGCCTTTCCAGAGGAGAGCAGAACTAAAGAAAAGGCACATGAGGGGGTCAGCCAAGGTGGGCTGAGTCAGCCTTTCCCCACAGCTCAGATTGGCCAGACATGAAAGGGTTGTCAGGGCGCCCATCAGTGTCCATGGCTGAATAACAAGGAATCTGCCCCCAGAGAGAGGATGTGGCATCCAGGCAGCAAGACAGATAAGAAGGTGGAGGAGCCAGGGAAACAGAGGCAGTGCCTGGGGCCGGGGAGGAGAGGCCATGGAGCCCGGACCACCCAGAGCAGCGCCCTCCCGGGAGGAGCTGCCCAGGGTGTTCACGGTGCCGCCCTCCACCCCCCACCCGCACCCCTGCCCCCCAGGGCCTCCATCCTGGAGATGCGCAAGGACTATGAGGAGCAGCTGCAGCGGCTGAAGCTGCTGAAGGACCGGGAGATTGATGCCGTGACCAGCGCCACCTCCCACACGCGGTAGGCTCGCCATCAGGCTCTGCTCCCTCGGCGGGGCGGCGCCAGCGGTCCCAGGCCTCCATGACCCGAGCCCCGCCCCCCACACCCCCAGGTCCCTGAACGGCATCATCGAGCAGATGGAGAAGTTCTCCAGCAGCCTGCACGAGCTGTCCTCCCGCGTGGAGGCCTCACACCTCAGCACCTGCCAGGAGCGGGAGCTGGGGATCCGGCAGCAGGACAAGCAGCTCCAAGGTACTGGGGCCCCGGGCTCCTCCGTCCTGTCCCCGCCGACGGGAGGGCAGGCGGGAGGGCAGTGAGCACCCTGTGGGCCGCCCCCAGCGCTGCAGGAGAGGCTGAGCCAGCAACAGCGGGACATGGAGGAAGAGCGGAGTCGGCTCCGGGAAGTCACCGGGAAAATGGAGGCACGCCTGGGTGAGCAGAGCCGGCTGCTGGAGCAGGTGGGGCCCGTCCTCTTGCCCCTGCTGCGGGGCCTGTCTCCCCGGCACTGGGCAACTGTACTCTGCCCTGGCCTCCTTGGCGCTTTTCTTTGTCTCCCCTGCCCCTTCCTGCCTTTGCAGGGACTCCCACCTCCCCAGCCTCCAGAAGTGTCCCCAGCCCACCCCTTCCAGCGCCTACCCGCTCATCACTTATGCCATCACTGATGTGACTTTGGGAGAAATGCTCTTGTCTCCTGAGCTGTCTTTAAACTCCCTTTGTCTCTTCCATCTATAAGAGCAGGCTTTGTGTTTTAAAAAATCATGCCCTTTTGTGCTTGTTTCAGCAACACATGTGCTAAAATTTTAATGACATAGACAAGATTAGCATGGCCCAGCGCAGGGACAGGCAAATTGGTTATAATCTAATAAGTGGTGAAAACAATTCGCTGCACCTGTGAAAAAAACAACTCACATTGACCCCTACCAAACAAAAAAAACAATTCCTGAGGGAATTGATACAGTAAATACTTGATGAATTCAGAAATAGTAATAACCTTTTTTTTGTACAAAGTTCTAAAATGATACATTTCATTGAAAAAATTAAAATAACTGGCAACAATAAAGAAAAATTATCCAGTAGCCCGAGATAGCCACTGATGACATCACAGATACCCTATAGACCTGTCAGTACGTGGACACAGATGCTTTTATAGCCTGCCTGCCTCAAACCAGTCCCCAGGCTCCTTCCCATTTTTACTGCTCAGGAAAGGAGGTGTTTGTGGCATAGCATGGGAAAAGCCAGATGAGGGTGGTTTGCCCAGCTCCCCGGGGAGCATTCAGGCTTGTCTGGGGAGCAGGTGGAGCCTCCAGGGGCTGGAGCGCTCAGCCCTGACCCTGCCGGGCCCGCAGGAACGCTGGCAGGTGCGTGCCGAGCAGTCTAAGGCCGAGTCGGCACAGCGTGCTCTGGAGGAGCAGAGGAAGGTCATGGTCCAGCAGATAGCCATGGAGCGGGAGGAGCTGGAAAGGGCCAAGGTGAGTCCAGATGCACCACGTTCGGCTCCGTCCCTGCCATCAGGCCCAGGGATGCTCACCGGGGCCCTCACACCCTCGCCGCAGAGCACCTTGCTGGAGGAGCAGAAGTCCGTCATGCACAAGTGCGGGGAGGAGCGGCGGCGCCTGGCAGCCGAGTGGGCCGAGTTCTTCGCGCAGCAGAAGCTGAGTAAGGAGAGGGCCGAGCGCGAGGCGGAGCGGGCGCTGCAGGTGGACACCCAGCGGGAGGGCACCCTCATCAGCCTGGCCAAGGTAGGACCCGGAGCCTCCCGGACAGTGGGAACCCCACGCAGCCCTGCCCCTCTCCACCCCCTGGCCCTCACGGTCTGCTCCTCCACAGGATGGTCGGCTTCAGAAAGCACGCAGAGGTAGTAAGAGTTACCACTGCGAAATTAAAACAACCACAATCATCACAGAAACAACTTGCTTTTAGCATCCTGCTTCTTTATACTCATTTGCTCTTTTAATCCTCATCACGTTCCCATGACTTAGATATTCTAGAAATGAAGAAATGGATTCAGAGAAATTGAGCCCGGGGTTTGGCCCCAGGTCTCCCACCACCTCCTCCCAGAGTCAGGGTGGAGTTCAGCCCCAGCAATGAAGCAGGGTGACCTGTGGGTCCCCAGAGCCCAGTTCAACTCCAGGAAGGATAATGCAGCCAGGCTTTGCCATCTCCAGGAGCAGGCAGAGCTGAAGATCAGGGCCAGCGAGCTCCGGGCCAAAGAGGACCAGCTGGCGGCTGAGAGGGAGGCCCTGGAGCGGGAGCGGCAGGAACTGCGTCTGGAGAAGGAGCGGGTCAGCGCCACTGCCCAGCGCATCAGGCTGCGCGCCAGGGAGGTGGAGAGCATGAGCCAGGTGCCGCGGTGCTGCCGGGGTGGGGGTGGGGGGCCGGCAGCGCGCTGACCTCCGCCAGCCCAGCCGACTCAGGTGGGGTCCCCACAGGTGGCCTCGAAGAAGTACGAGGACGGGGAGCGGGCCCTGCGTGACGCCCGGCAGGTGCAGTCGGAGCAGCAGGCCCGGCTGCAGCTAGTTCAGGAGCAGCAGGAGCGGCTGCGGCAGCAGGAGCGCCACGTGCACCAGGCAAGGCGCCTCCCAGAGGCTCTGCCCCCGGCACCCCTCCCCGGCACCCCCGCCCCGGCCTTCTGCCCTCACTGTGGTGTCCCCCTCTCTGGGGGCCGGGACAGGAGCATCTGAGTCTGGCCCAGCAGCGGCTGCAGCTGGATCGTGTCCGACAGGACCTGCCCTCCAGCCCAGTGGGGCTGCTCTCCAGGACCCAGGACCCCGCAGCCTCTGGCCTGAGTGGTGAGTAACTCTGGGAGGAGGGGACATCGGCTCAGCCCGCCCACTGGGCAGAGCATGCCAGCAACATCCTGCCCAGCCTCCTGCATGCTCAAGATAGGAGGCAGCTGAGTTTGTTTTTTTAAAACCTAAGTTATTTTTATTTCATTTACTGTTTTTTATTTTGGCTCTGCCGGGTCTTTGTGACAGCACATAGGCGTAGTTGGCCCATGGTGTGTGGGATCTTCCCGGGCAGGGAGGGAACCCACGGCCCCCGACTTGGAAGGCAGATTCTTGACCACTGGACCACCAGGGAAGTTCTCAGCTTAGTTTTAAAGTCGTCTTGTTATTTCTTTTTTTATGCTAGTAATGCATGTTATAGAAAAATAGGTCAAAAATAGAAGAAGGGAAACTAGTTTTTAAAATACTTCTCTCAGGACTTCCCTGGCAGCCCAGTGTCCAAGACTCCAAGCTCCCAATGCAGGGGGCCCAGGTTGAAACCCTGGTCAGGGAGCTAATACCGTGTTCTGCAAATAAGACTCAGCACAGCCAAATAAGTTTTAAAATGGACCATGCTTATATTAAAAAAAAAAAACACTACCTTCAACCCACTCTCTAGAACCACTTTATAAACATTTTGGTACATAATATTCTAGACTGTTGTTCTTGAGACGCTAGCCCACACCCCCTTTGCCTGGTAAAGATATAAAGCCACTCTTTTTCCTCCATAAAAAAAAAAAAAATGAGATTGCATCATATATTGTTTTGTACCTTTATTTTTTCCATTCAGAAATATTCAGATGAAACATATTTTCATGTCAGTAATTAAACATTTAACTCTTAATCCACATAATTTTCCTTTATGAGTTGTCCTATATTTTTACTAATTTCATACTGAGTGATTTTGTCAATAAGGTAACTAACACTTCAGTGGAAATCTTTGTATAATACATACATCACTCCCCGATTATTTCCCTCGAATAAATTTTCAGAATTGGACTTAGCAGCTGAGATCCCACGAGCATTTTCCAAGACTTTTGAAAGCTAGATGTGCCCAGAAGGTCGATTGGGTCGCACCTACCTGCAGCGGGGAGAAGGCCCCAGGATCCAGCTGTGGCTGTCCTGGTCTCCCACCACGCTGCCCCCTGACCCCGTCCTCCTCTGCCTTTCAGCCACGGTGGCACCTACCCCCGCCGTTCCTCGGTGCAGCCAACCGCCAGTCAGCCTGGGTCCCTCATACCTCTATGCCAAGCTGGTGCTGCTGAAACACACAGCTGAGCAGGTAAGCGTCCTGGAGCAGAGGCCACACAGGCCCACCCGCTGCCCCTGGACTTGGGGCTCCTCGTGTTCACAGTGGGGACAAGAAGCTCAGGCAGAGGCAGGAGAGAGCACAGCCTGACCCCGGGGAGGGCCGAGCCCACCCCCGCTCCCGGCGGAGAGCAGAGCGGCAGGTAAAGGACAGGCCTCACAGATGCTCAGGTGTCACTGAGGGAGCATTTCCTGCCCGCCAGGCTCTGCGCTGTGCCTTGTAAGTGTGCCCCCTCCCTCCCTGGCAGGCACTGTCATTTTTCTCCAGTTTGCAGACAGGACGAGGGGGACCATGTCATGTGCTGACACGTACCATCCCCTGGAGGGAGAGCTGGTGCGTTCCCTGCCCCACCCCCGCCGATTCCAGAACCAGGCAGAGCAGGACATCAGCTGGGAGAGGACTGATCGATCCGCTGACCCCCATGGTCCCCTCATGCCCAGTCCAGTGATCCACATCCCTGTCCACAGAAGCGGGTGCAGGAGGGAGCCAGAAGGCGACTGCTCACCCAGCTCTGCCTTTCAGGACCGCGACTTTCTGGAGAACGAACAGTTCTTCCTGGAGACCCTGAAGAAAGCCTCCTACAACATGGCATCCCACTCGGCCTGAAGGCTCAGCTGCCTCCTCAGCAGAGGCCTCAGACCCTGCAACTGACCCTCTGGCCGCCAGCTCATAGCAGGGGCTCCCAGGAGAGGCCCTCGATGCCCAGGGCCTAATTACAGCTCTTCCTGTGGACAGGGTGCCGGCGGGTTCTTTGCGAGCCTCCAGCCCTGGCTGAGGCAGGTGGGTGCGCCCGGGCCTCTCAAACACCCCGGGAGGCAGCAGCCTCTGGAGAGATGCCGTGCTGAGGGCAGGCAGCCCCATGACACAGTCAGCGGCAGCTGTGGGTCTGCTCCCCACAGACTTCCAGCTCGGGACCCAGGGTCTGACTGGGTTCTGTGGGCCCCTCAGCCCGTGGATGGTTTTAGAATCTTTGCACCTGGGCCTCTCACTCCCTTACCACATAGAGTGGCCGACAGAGAGCCTGGGGTCTCCCCGCGGACGGAGACTCAGAGTCGGACCACACATGTTACAGGGCCTTCCAGCCTCCTGGCTGACGAGTTGGGGGTGCCACAGGGGCAAGGAGCCGTGCCCAGTGATTTTACCTCGAGCTCTGACATGCTCTTGGGGCTCAGCCAGCCCATCCTGCTCGCAGGCTGGCACACAAAACCTGCGCCTCGTTCCCAGCTGCCAGGGCAACCGACTCACTGGCACAGACCCTGGGCTCATCAGCTTCTTCTGATACACTCCCCAGAGGGTAACAGGGTGCGGGGAAGGAGGAAAGGCTTTTTTCCGTGCTGCTCACTGGCTGCAGAAGCCCAGCTGCGTGGGAGGATACAGAGCGCCTGGCTGCTGCCCTGTGGGTGGGGGCTTTGCCCTTCTCCATGTACGGGCAGTGGGTCAAGGCCTTCCAGAAGGGCACCAGGAGAGGGGTGAGGGGGTTGGTAGTTGTCTGCTGCAGATCCAAGGACTCGACTAATAAAATCACAGTTACCAGAAACTTCCCTGACAGTCCAGTGGTTAAGATTTGGCACTTCCACCGCAAGATGCGCAGGTTTGATCCCTGGTTGGGGAAAAAGAAAAATCATCTGTTACCTCGAGAGCGGCTTCTCTCCCCTCCCATCAGAAAGGACTGTCTGAGGAGCAGGAAGGTGGAGGAGGGCAGTGCTGAGGGGTCGTGAGTGGGCCCAGAGGCATCTCTGCTCTTTGAGAACAGCCTCCAGCAGGATCTCATGTATTTACCCACTGAACTGCTATATCCTTCATGGCTGGGTTCGTAGAATTTGCCACAGCACATCAGAGTTGGAACCTATTTATCAGAAATGTTTGTTCTGTAGGGCTGTTATTTGCTGTAAAACTGATTGTGGCTGGGACCCTGCAGCCGCCCCCGCTCTCCTGGCTGGACCACAGGCCAGAGGAAGTTGTGATTATCACCTGTGCTTCACAGATGAAGGGACTGAGATTCGGAGGTTAAATAACCTGCCCAAGGCGGCAGCAGACAGCCAGACCTGGGTTTGAGCTGTGCTTGGGCAGGTTCGAAAGCCCAGGGCACTCAGTCACATCACAGCTGCCTCCTAGAAAAGAGTGCTGCACCCAGAACTTCTGTGAAGTAGAAGATCCCCTACTGCTGCTGGGGGTGGTGCCCACACCGAGGAGGGAAGCATCCATGTGCCATTAAAAGCCTTGTTGAAGCTTGGAATTCAGTCTTCTCAACACTCTTAATGAGTTCCCATCTTTGTGATGAGTTTGGGCATGGCCTAAGGTTGGGCGTGGCCTAGGAGAAGCTGGCATTTAAGCAAGCACTTGACAGATACATGGGTGATCACAGGAGGCGATCACAGGTATGACACATTGGAGGCTGTGCAGAGGCCCACAACGAATGAGCTTAGAATTAGGGGGCAGGTTGATGAGGCTCTGAATACCCTGTCAAAGTTTGAGCTTTTACCTCCAGGGCAATGGGTATTCATTGGAGGATTTAAAACAGGGTGGAACCATATTTGTGGGGTTTTTGTAATTAATTTTCTGTGTCACTGGGTCTTCGTTGCTGCGTGCAGGTTTTTCTCTAGCTGTGGTTCGTGGGCTTCTCCCTGTGGTGGCTTCTCTTGTTGCGGAGCCCAGGCTCTAGGGCGCAGGCTTAGTGGTTGTGGTACACAGGCTTAGTTGCCCCATGGCATGTGGCATCCTCCCAGATCAGAGATCGAACCCATGTCCCCTGCACTGGCAGGCGGATTCCCAGCCACTGGAACACCAGGGAAATGCAACCATATTTGCATTTTAGAAAACCTACTGTGGCTGTGGGTGGAGCCCAGGCTGACCAGAGCGGGCAAGAGTGGGGACAGGAAAGCACTGCACCGGACATGGCGTGGGGATCTGCTGTCTGACATGGAGGGTCAGGAAGGAGAATATGTCAAGGGAGACCCCCAGGTTCCTGGCCTGGGCAACTGGGTGCTCATGAAACAGCCATGTGGAGACGTTCCACAGACACTGAGTCATGATGACCCTTTACCCAGTGCCCGGAGCTGCTCCAAATCACCATCCCCGGCATTAAGGTGGCTTACTCGCTTACTCATCCCCTTTTCATTAACGTTCTCCTAGGCCACAGGCAGGAGGGGGCTGCTCACAGGACTGTTAGGTATGTATCAGCTGATCTTTTGTTTTCCCTTCAAAATGATAAACAACTCCTCAAGGTCATAACCTAGATGTTCCCTGTAGAGAGAGAAATATTGGTAGAAAGTAACAGTGATAAGACACCGGTGGGGCTGATACTTCCGGTTTCAAGAGTTATTCATGTTTATTATTTGCTTCAAGTTGATGCAATTGGGAATCCCTGCTTGGGCTTTTGAATTAAATCCCAGTGAGCCCCCCTCTTAGAAGGTTCTAGGACAGTGAGAGAATGGAATGTTTTTCAAAGGTAAGGAATAATTGGAACTAGTGGAATAATTGGTCCAGTGGTTAAGACTCCCAGCTTCCACTGCAGGGGGCATGAGTTTGATCCCTGGTCGGGGAACTGAGATCCCGCATGCTGTGAGGTATGGCCAAAAAAAAAAAAAAATGGAGAATTAAATCATCTTTTAAAAAGCATAATGGAGAAATAGGAGCCACCTGATTCACCAGCAAGCTCTGTGCCTCCGGCCCTGGAGGTCCCATGAGTCTTCAATTCTAGAGGGGCAGGCTGGGGGTAGGGGTGAGTGTTAGAGGCCAGTAGAAGAGGATTCAGAGCAAAAGATAAAATAGAAAAGAAGCCAGGTGTAAACACACAGGACATTAAGAAGGAAGGAAACCCAGTGCTCAGCCTGAGGCCTGGTTCTGCTCTGCTTACACAGCCTTTGGCTCTGCTGGTGATCAGCAGGATTTCACAAATGAATAAGCAATAACTCCTTCAGG
The DNA here is from genome assembly GCF_049115385.1 of Moschus berezovskii. NCBI lineage: Eukaryota > Metazoa > Chordata > Mammalia > Artiodactyla > Moschidae > Moschus > Moschus berezovskii. Next base: position 66,952,720 of record NC_142479.1, read on the forward strand.
GCAGAACTGGGTCTCACTGGCCTTAACATATAGCAGCTGTTTACTGATGGGTGCACTGGCATTGGTGGTGAGTTCAGCTGCTGTTGATGAAAACCAAATTCAAGGTGTGGCCACTTCCTGCTGAATGAAGAGATCCCTCACACCATTTCTGTGTGAATGGGAGGGTCAAGCTTCTGCTAGTACCAGAGCAACTGAATGGGTCACCAACCCTGGTTGGGACATCAGGGAAGCCTTCCTGGAGGGACAACTTCACTGGATCTAGGAGGTAACTTAGCAACAAGGGGAAAGGTTAGGAGGGCAAGGTAGAAGGACACGTGCAAAGGTCCTGTGCAGTGGGAGAAAAGTGCTAAGTAATTGAAAAATGTGAAACCAAGTCCCCGTAAAAACATGTTCCCTTACCAAGTTTATAATTAATCTCTCAATCCAAAACTTTATTTCCTTTCCTTTACCTTCTGACCTCAATCTTGTGCTAACTGGACACTAATCAAACAGAGTCAGATGACTAAAACTGCTGCTGTTGATAACATCGTTAATATACTAAGATTGCTACTATAGATATCACTGTTACTGTGCAAACTTTGACTGTTTCTCCAGGACAAGATGAGGTAACAGACCCCCTCAAGCCATGGATCACCTGGCTAGAGAGTCGTAAACCAGAAACATCCAGATACCCAAAACTTCAATTAAGAAATGTCACATGGGGTGGGGTCGGGAAAAAGTCACAAAATGATGATTAACCCCAGCTTCTTTGTTCCAGCCTTACAAAAAAAAAAACAAAAACCCTCCAAACTCAAAGACCAAGTTGGGGTAGATCTGAGGCTTGTCTCCCACTCCCCTCCTTGGTGTCTGGCAATAAGTCTTTACTTTGCCACAAACCAAACCCACTGTCGAGTTTGGCTCTGCATCATGAGCACACAAGCCCTTTGCTGGGTTACCAAAGGGTTGGTGTCATGGAAGCCTAAATTCCAGGATAGAGGAGCCAGAGCAGAAGCCACTCCAGGTCACCTGGGGTATTAAGTTTTATCTTGTTAGAACCGGATCCCAAGAACAACACAACCCTAAAAAGGTTTCAGTTCAGTTGCTCAGTCATGTCTGACCCTTTACAACCCCATGGCCTGCAGCACGCCAGGCTTCCAAGTCCATCACCAATTCTCGGAGCTTGCTCAAACTCATGTCCACCGAGTTGGTGATACCATTCAACCATCTCATCAGGCAGAGGGAAAAAAACTGGAGGTAATCCAAAGCTAACACATATACCACACTTTTGAAGGAGGAAATGACAACCTATTCCATTATTCTTGCCTGGAAAATCACATGGACAGAGGAGCCTGGTGGGCTAAAGTCTACGAGGTCAGAAAGAGTCGGACACGATTAAGCAGCTGAGCACACTTACCAGTTAGTCTTCCCTGGGGGCTCAGACAGTAAAGAATTCACCTGCAACTCAGAAGACCCAGGTTCCAACCCTGGGTGGTGAAGATCCCCTGAAGGAGGAAATGGGAACCCACTCTGGTATTCTTTCCTGGGAAATCCCATGAACAGAGGACACTGGCGGGCTACAGTCCGTAGGGTCACACAGTGTAGGGCCGGACTGAGTGACTAAACACTTTCATACCACAGTAAATGCTTTATATATGTTAATTTATTTAATCCTTAACACCATCTATGAGATAAGCACTATTACTACCTACTTTCTTTCCAAATGAGGAAAAGTGCAAAGGCGAAGGGAAAGTCACATCCTAGAATATGAACGCAAGCAGGGGGACTCCTGAGTCCGTGCTCACAACCCCTACTGCTGCCCGTGCTGCTACACCACTGCAGGGGCTGAGGACGCAACCTTCAGGAGTCAGATGACCCATGAGAACAACACGTGTCCGACTTTGCGACCCCATGAACTATCCAGTCCACGGAATTCTCCAGGCCAGAATACTGGGGTGGGTGGCCCTTCCCTTCCCCAGGCGATCTTCCCAACCCAGGGATTGAACCCAGGTCTCCCACACTGCAGGCGGATTCTTTACCAGCTGAACCACCGGGGAAGCCCGAGAAAACACCCAGAGCCCTGCAACGGGCGGACCTTCTCCTGCGGAGGCGGCTACAAGCCCGCCCAACAGCCCCCAGTCTGTGTCGCCCCCTGGTGCCCGGCGGAAGGCATGGGGCAGGACCGCTCGCAAGTCCGCCCCGCCGCCCACTGGGTACTTCCGAAGCCGGGGAGCCGGGTGCCGGCAGACACCTCCAGCCCAGAAGAGGAGGACTTCGGGCCCAGGACGGGGGCGGGGCTCCCAGGACGCGGGGGGCGGGGCTCCCAGGACGCGGGGGGCGGGGCTCCCAGGACGCGGGGGGCGGGGCTCCCAGGACGCGGGGGGCGGGGCTCCCAGGACGCGGGGGGCGGGGCTCCCAGGACGCGGGGGCCGGGGCTCCCAGGACGCGGGGGGCGGGGCTCCCAGGACGCGGGGGGCGGGGCTCCCAGGACGCGGGGGGCGGGGCTCCCAGGACGCGGGGGGCGGGGCCTGCGCCGTGCGCTCAGGCGCCGCTCCGGCCACCTCTGCGGGGTCCTGGGAGCGGCGGCGCGCCGGCCTGAGGGAAGATGGCGGCGCCCTGGTGGCGGGCCGTGCTGAACAGGAGTCGAAGTTGGCGGGGCTTCAGCACCTCAGGTGAGGGATCTGGGGTTGAGGGGCTCTTGGGGGTCCCCGTCCAGCCGAACCCTGGGTCTCGAGTCGGCTCCCGCTCCGGGCCTCCGCGGGAGTCGGGCCGGGGCCAGCCTGATGTCCTGCTGTCCGCCCGCAGCCGCCCTGAGCCGCCGGGCCGCTCCTCTGGGGCCGATGCCCAACGAGGACATCGACGTGAGCGACCTGGAGCGGCTGAAGAAATACCGCAGCTTCGACCGCTACCGGCGCCGGGCGGCGCGGGAGGCGCGGGACCCGCACTGGTGGCGGACGTACCGGGAGCATTTCGTAGAGGAGTCAGGTGGGGATGTCCGGAGCTGGGCTGTGCCTCCACCGCCGTGGGGCTCGGAGGTTTGGGCGGGGGGTGGGTTCCCCGAGCTTGGCGGAGAAGGCCTGCTCACGTTCCTGTGTGCGCTGGTGGTGGCTCAGTCCCGCCAGCATTTTTCATACCTTTTGGTCCCCCTCCTTGGAAAATTCTCTTCCTTTATTATTAGATTTCCACCTTTGATATCTCTACACCGAAAGTCTTTTACTGACCAACTCAGTTCAGTTCAGTTCAGTTCAGTCGCTCAGTCGTGTCCGACTCTCCGCGACCCCATGAATCAAAGCACGCCAGGCCTCCCTGTCCATCACCAACTCCCGGAGTACACTCAAACTCATGTTCACAGAGTCGGTGATGCCATCCAGCCATCTCATTCTCGGTCGTCCCCTTCTCCTCCCGCCCCCAACCTTTCCCAGCATCAGAGTCTTTTCCAGTGAGTCAACTCGTCTCATGAGGTGGCCAAAGTATTGGAGTTTCAGCCTCAGCATCAGTCCCTCCAATGAACACCCAGGATTGATCTCCTTTAGAATGGACTGGTTGGATCTCCTTGCAGTCCAAGGGACTCTCAAGAGTCTTCTCCAACACCACAGTTCAAAAGCATCGATTCTTCGGCGATCAGCTTTCTTCACAGTCCAACTCTCACATCCATACATGACCACGGGAAAAACCATTGCCTTGACTAGACGGACCTTGGTTGGCAAAGTAATGTCTCTGCTTTTTAATATACTATCAAGGTTGGTCATAACTTTCCTTCCAAGGAGCAAGCGTCTTTTAATTTCATGGCTGCAATCAGCATCTGCAGTGATTTTGGAGCCCAAAAAAACAAAGTCTGACACTGTTTCCATTGTTTTTCCATCTATTTCCCATGAAGTGATGGGACCAGATGCCATGATCTTTGTTTTCTGAATGTTGAGCTTCAAGCCAACCTTTTCACTCTCCCCTTTCACTTTCATCAAGAGGCTTTTGAGTTCCTCTTCACTTTCTGCCATAAGGGTAGTGTCATCTGCATATCTGAGGTTATTGATATTTCTCCCAGCAATCTTGATTCCAGCTTGTGCTTCTTCCAGCCCAGCGTTCCTCATGATGTACTCTGCATATAAGTTAAATAAGCAAGGTGACAATATACAACCTTGACGTACACCTTTTCCTATTTGGAACCAGTCTGTTGTTCCATGACCGGTTCTAACTGTTGCTTCCTGACCTGCATACAGGTTTCTCAAGAGGCAGGTCAGGTGGTCTGGGATTCCCATCTCCTTCAGAATGTTCCACAGTTTATTGTGATCCACACAGTCAAAGGCTTTGGCATAGTCAATGAAGCAGAAATAGATGTTTTTCTGAAACTCTCTTGCTTTCTCCATGATCCAGCGGATGTTGGCAATTTGATCTCTGGTGCCTCTGCCTTTTCTAAAACCTGCTTGAACATCTGGGAGTTCACGGTTTACATACTGCTGAAGCCTGGCTTGGAGAATTTTGAGCATGACTTTACTAGCGTGTGAGATGAGTGCAATTGTGCGGTAGTTTGAGCATTCTTTGGCATTGCCTTTCTTTGGGATTGGAATGAAGACTGACCTTTTCCAGTCCTGTGGCCACTGCTGAGTTTTCCAAATCTGCTGGCATATTGAGTGCAGCACTTTCACAGCATCATCTTTCAAGACTTGAAATAGCTCAACTGGAATTCCATCACCTCCACTAGCTTTGTTCGTAGTGATGCTTTCTAAGGCCCACTTGACTTCACATTCCAAGATGTCTGGCTCTAGGTCAGTGATCACATTTTCGTGACTATCTTGGTCGTGAAGATCTTTTTTGTACAGTTCTTCTGTGTATTCCTGCCACCTCTTCCTCTCCTGACCAGGAGCTGACTGTGGCTCAGATCATGAACTCCTTATTGCGAAGTTCAGACTTAAATTGAAGAAAGTAGGGAAAACCACTAGACCATTCAGATATGACCTCCATCAAATCCCTTATGATTATGCAGTGGAAGTGAGAAATAGATTTAAGGGACTAGATCTGATTGATAGAGTGCCTGATGAACTCTGGACGGAGGTTCGTGACATTGTACAGGAGACAGGGACCAAGACCATCCCTATGGAAAAGAAATGCAAAAGAGCGAAATGGCTGTCTGAGGAGGCCTTACAAATAGCTGTAAAAAGAAGAGAGGCGAAAAGCAAAGGAGAAAAGGAAAGATATAAGCATCTGAATGCAGAGTTCCAAAGAATAGCAAGGAGAGATAAGAAAGCCTTCCTCAGTGATCAATGCAAAGAAATAGAGGAAAACAACAGAATAGGAAAAACAAGAGACCTCTTCAAGAAAATTAGAGATTCCAAGGGAACTTTTCATGCAAAGATGGGCTCGATAAAGGACAGAAATGGTATGGACCTAACAGAAGCAGAAGATATTAAGAAGAGGTGGCAGGAATACACAGAAGAACTGACCAACTACCCCCGTCCCAATTCTGGGTTGGAACGCCCCTCTGTGCTCCTGTAACACTGTTGATGTCACCTTGGCCACACTGCATCCTGAGTCTTCGCTGCTTCCCTCCCAGACTATGAGCTCTCTAAGGACGGGGATCGTGTCTGTCTTGACCACCACTAGATCTCTACACCTGCCACAGATGACCAATACTTTGCTGAGTTAAATTGAAAGCCCTGGGGATGGTGACTCAGGGACCCTGCACGGCCAGCTGTGAACAGGCTTGAAGGTGATCCCAGCCATAATTAGGTCACCATCCGCCTGGGTTTCCCATGACCTAGACAAATAATGCTGTGGAAGAGGACATGGCAACCCACTCCAGTATTCTTGCCTGGAGAATCCCACAGACAGAGGAGCCTGCCAGGCTACACAGTCCATGGGGTCGCACAGTCAGACACTACTGAAGTGACCTAGCCCACATGCACGCAGACAGATGTAATCCCTTGTTTAGGGATTAGAAAATAGAATCTCACGTTAATTAGTGAGACTGGAACAAGTCCAGATCTGTGAAGCTAACAACACAGTATGTTTTGTGAATTAAAGACTGAGCTTTAGTAGCGGAGTTTGCCCAGTGAAAGGAAAAGTATGGACAGGGAGCTTAGCTAAGCCCTGATTCCACTTTCTCCAACACATCTTCCCTCTGCAGATCCCAAAGACAAGGTTGACATTGGCTTGCCTCCACCTAAGGTCTGCCGGACCCAACAGTTGCTGGAACGGAAACGGGTCCTGCGGGAGCTGCGGGCCAGTGTGGAGGAGGAGCGGGCCGCTCGCCTCCACACAGGTAAGCCTTCCTGAGGGAGGGGGTCCTGGGTATGTCCCTGCCCCCACCCTGCATCCCCACCAACATCATTCTTTTCCAGCGAGCATCCCCTTGGAGGCCGTGCGAGCTGAGTGGGAGAGAACCTGTGGCCCCTACCACAAGCAGCGTCTGGCCGAATACTATGGCCTCTATCGGGACCTCTTCCATGGGGCCACCTTTGTGCCCCGAGTTCCCCTGCATGTGGCCTATGCCATAGGCGAGGACGACTTGGTACCTGTGTACTATGGCAATGAAGTCACTCCAGCTGAGGTAACTGTTGGCCTGTGCCCCTTCCTGCCCTGTGTGCCAGATACATCCCACCATGGGGCCAGAGACAGCTCCTGTTTGAAACCGTTTACAGAGGCGGTTTGTATGGTGGTCAAAGGCACAAGCACAGCATCTGTGTAGGCTCAACTGGGGTTTTCTTGTTCTCTGTCTCTTTTTGATTTCCCAGTAAACACCACCATGATAAAGTAATCACAAAGAAGGGAATGAAAATAAAAGAAGCTCCATCAGAGTGCCCCCCTACCCCGGCCCCTAGCTTTTGGCCTTCTTGTGGTTCAGATCTCTGGATAGGCAACTCTGTAGGGCTCTTTGGATAAGTCTTTGCTCACTTGCCTCTCAAGGGGCTGTCCAGGGCACTTGGTCCAGAATGGGCTCTCCTTTCTCCAAGGCTCCCTCAGGCTCCTGCTCTCCAGAGTAAAGATCTATTTAGAACAGCTTGTCCGTCCCTGATGGGGTCACAGCACACTCGTTCTTTCCCCACCAGGCTGCCCAGCCCCCGGAGGTGACCTATGAAGCAGATGAGGGCTCCATGTGGACGCTGCTCCTCACCAACTTGGGTAAGGGTCTGGGGGCTCACGGGGACGCCTGCCTCCCTCACCTCCCTGGGGAGGCCCTGGGGAGCTGGGGGAGGGGCCATGTGGAAAGCTCCAGCCCCAGCTCCCTCCAAGGGAGGAGGACGGAGGGGGCGGCAGTGCCCGCAGTCAGTGGGGTGTGTTTGTGTGTAGATGGACACCTGCTGGAAGCGGACGCCGAGTACGTGCACTGGCTGGTGTAAGTACCTGGGACAGGGATGTGGCTCAGCGTTCGGGGAGGTTCCGACATCCTCGAAAGAGCTGCACTTGAACTTGAGTCTTGGCTCCAGCATGGATTAAACACCACCTCCCAACCCTGGAGGTGGTCCCTCACCTCGGCTTCCTGAGGGTGTCAGGGGTCCTGAAGGGTGATCCAGGGGCTGATCCAGGGTACAGAAGAAAAGCAGGCAGTGGGCTTCGGCCCCTCCCACAGGCCTCTCTGTCTCCCTTAACTCATTTCCTTACCTGTGAAACTAGGGTCATGCCACCACGTGCCTTAGCCACTCTGAGGGGCTCAGTGACAAGCAAATGGGAAAGGAGACCACAAGAGGCCTCTGGCACCTGTGGGCTGCCTCTTGTTTGCTCAGTGGCCTTGGGTTCTGAGCACCAGGCTTAGAGGCAGAGGTCAGGCATTTTTATTCAACTGCAGTTACCACCCTGTGCAGCAGGCCCTCTGGCACGTTGTACCTGGGGCAGGTACAGTGGCCATCCCTGTGCCAGGCTGGGCAGACACTCGCTGACAAACCCAGAGCCTTCGGGACATCAGGAGAGAAGTGGTCCCAGGTGGCGTGGCTCTCCCACCTGAGCAGCCCTGCCACCCCACCAGCCCCCCGGCTCCAGGAAACCAGCTGCTCGAGCTTGCTCTCATCCTGATGGTTCTGGGGCTCTTGTTGGCCTCTGAACCCCTACTTTTCCCCCCACACGTCTGCTCTCCATCTGAGGGTGTTCAGGGCTCTTCTTCCTACTTGATTGTGTAGTGGAGATCATCTTAGGGTCTTCCTGGGGAGTTGTAGCAACCTCTAGGGAGCATTGGGTGGGGATGTTCCTGCTGCCTCCTGCGGCGAGTGGCAATTAACAGATGCTTGTTTTCCCACCAGCACCAACATCCCAGGCAGCAGGGTGGCTGAAGGACAGGAGACGTGTCCATACCTCCCCCCCTTCCCTGCCCGAGGCTCTGGCTTCCACCGCTTTGCTTTCCTTCTCTTCAAGCAGGACAAGCCAATTGACTTCTCCGGGGATACCCGGCCCTCACCCTGGTAATCTTTGCCTCCCCACCCCGGCTCCCCCCTGGGCTCAGGCCAGCTTCCCAGTAATGGTCAGTCTTGCTCAGGTTTCCTCTCTCATCACTTGGGCCTTGAGGTGAGCAGCAGGGTGGTTGTGCTGTGCTAGACAGACCCTAAGGGGCTTCTCAGCATTGCCTGTGGGACCAGAGGTGGGGTGTGGGGCTCTGGCCCCCCCCAACTCTCAAATGCTCCCCTCCACCTCCCTCCAGCTACCAACTTGCCCAGCGGACCTTCCACACTTTTGATTTCTACAAGAAACACCAAGACGCCATGACCCCAGCTGGCCTGGCTTTCTTCCAGTGCCGCTGGGATGACTCAGTCACCCACATCTTCCACCAGCTCCTGGGTAAGGGCAGAGTGGGCAAGGGGGAGCGGGTGGCTGGTCTGAGCTCACAGACCTCCCCTGACATGCCAGGAGAAGCGCCTTCAGGAGAGGGCCAGCAGCAGGCGTGCCATTCCTGGGGTGGGCTGGCTGGGCACTTGCCCAGAGCAGGCAGACAGACAGACGGGCTCGGGCCAGCAGCACTCCACACTCGTGCCTCTCCTTCACTCCTCTGCAGACATGCGAGAGCCTGTGTTTGAGTTTGTGCGGCCGCCTCCTTATCACCCTAAGCAGAAGTGCTTCCCGCACCGGCAGCCGCTGCGCTACCTGGACCGGTACAGGGACAGTCACGAACCCACCTATGGCATCTACTGAGTGACTGGAGTGCCCCCACCTCAGAGTGAACTGGGCTTCTCAGGCCACCCTGCCAGGCTCTGCAGGCAGCGGCAATGGAGACATAGCGCCCAGGGGCCAACCCTCAGGGGTTCTCCTGCCTGAGGCCGCCCCTCTGCCACCGTCCCAGCAGGCTCAGGGCTTGGGAGGGAAGAAGGCTGGGGGTAGGGTTTCCAATAAAGATTTTTGCTGTAGCTGGTCTGGGTTTGTGTTCTGGCGCCCCCTGGTGGAAATCTGTTGCTTTATTGGCGTGCAGAGGGCCGCCTCCCACCCCAGGAGGTGCCCCCTCACCTCTGCTTCCTGAGGCTGTCAGAGGACCTGTGATCCAGTGGCTGAAGAAGGGTACAGAAGAAACGCAGGTGGTGGGGCCCTGGCTGCTCCCACAGGCCTCTTGAAAGAAATTTGCCAGCCCTGGGCATTGTCCCCTCGCTGGCTTTTCTCAGGCTCCCAGCCTCCAGATAGAAAAAGAAGGTTTGTCAGGTAGGGCACAGGCAGGTCTCAGAGGTCTCTGGGCACACTGCCCTGGAAACTCCTGCATACTTGCCGGGTGGTTAGGGTATTTCTCTTCTCTAAAGGAGAAGACTGCCTAGGAGCCAGTCAAGAGATCAGAAAGAAAAACTATCAAAATATTACAAAACAAGACAATACGAGGTTTGCTGCATCGAAGTGAGAGGATGTCGTGCCTCAAAATTAAACCAGCTGGGTCAGAAAGAAAGGAGAAAGTTAACCCCGCCTCGCCTCTCGCACTGGCCCAGCACGCTGCCCCAGGGACGGTGGGTGGGTTTGCAGGTCAAGTTTGGACCTTCAAACAAGGAACTCTCCCCAGCACAGTATTCTGAGTGCAGCTGAAGACTGCTTTGAGTTTCCACTAAGCAGGGTAGGAAGTAACCACTATTTTCTGGTCTCTGTCTCTTGGTAACCAGACATACCCACCTCACTGTTTACTTTAAAAGAACCAAAATTAGGCATAACTGAGAGAAGGGAGACACCCTAGTCTGGCAAGTGCCTGAAACTCAGCTCAAGGAAAAAAGTGCAGCAGAGCCCCATGGGTCTGCAGGGCATTTAATGAGCACCAGCTGTGTGCCCCATGTCCCTTGCCAGGCACTCCCACGTGCTGTCCTGATTCATTTAATGGCCAGAACCCCTGGGAAGTAGATAACTGTTGTCAGTGTTACTTGTATTAGATTTTCAGATGAGGGCGGCAGAAGAGGTTCTGGTGGTGGCCCTTGGCCAGGAGGAGGCTTGGAAACCCAACAGCTTTCCCAAAGCTCTATATCTCCAGAACCTGGGGCCAGATCCCTTGCACGGGAGCTGTTGGACTGTGGATCTCGGGAAGCGGGATGAGGTCCCAGGGTGGGACCAGAGAGAGCTGGACCCCATCTCCCAGCCTGGGCAGTAGAAGGCAGGCAGGGGCGCCTGGGAGCCGGAGGTGTAGGCGCTGGGCGGAACAGGAGCGCTGCAGCCGGCAGGCGCTGGGAGTGGCGGCTGGTTTGGTCGGAGGGGAAGAATGATTGTCACCCCGGCGGGTCCTCGCTCCGCCAGCCGCACCCACACTCCGGCGCCCGCTGTCCCTTTAAGAGGCCTTCCTTCCGCGCGCCCGGGCCGCCCGCCGCCGCCATGGCCGCGCAGCAGCTGGAGGACAAGCTGGCCTGCTCCATCTGCCTGGAGCTTTACAAGGAGCCGGTGACGCTGCTCTGCGGGCACAACTTCTGCGGGGCCTGCATCCGGGACTGGTGGGGCCGCCGCGAGAAGGTGTGCCCCGAGTGCCGGGAGCCCTTCCCGGACGGCGCCGAGCTGCGCCGCAACGTGGCTCTGAGCAGCGTGGTGGAGGAGCTGCGCGCCACGCCCGGCCCCGGCCCTGGCCCCGATCCCGATCCCGATCCCGGCCCCGGCCCCGGCCCCGGCCCCGGCGCGCGCTGCCCCCGGCACGGCCGGTCGCTCGAGCTCTTCTGCCGCACCGAGGGCCTCTGCGTGTGCTGCGTGTGCACCGTGCGCGAGTGTCGCCTCCACGAGCGGGCGCTGCTGGACGCGGAGCGCCGGGCGCGCGAGGTGACTCGCCGGGACCCGCACCACTCTGCGCCCGGGCGGGGGCGGGCAGCTCCAGCCGCCGGCTTGGCCCTGTTTTGATTCCGGGTTGAGAGGAGGTGGCGGTCAGGACAGGAATGCTTGGAATAGAGACGTCAGGGCCGGTGCCAGGTCCAGGGTGAGGATTCGGGAGTGAGTAGCCGGGATGGAGTGAGGAGGTCAAGGAGCCCAGAGCTGGAGGACAGACAACCCCCCCGGCTGCTGAGGACGCAGAGTCAGGACAAGAGGTTACTGCCTTGAGGGCTGAATACAGTGCGCGGAGTGTGGAAGTTTGCAGGGAAGAATAGGTGGTACAGCTGGACGGTAGAAGCACTGAAGGAGCTAGAACTTGGCTAGTGGGAGGGGCAGTGATGCTGGGGTGTGAGGGCAGGACTGTGCACCCTTGGGGGGGTGAACCAGAAAACTCTGCCCTGCCCCTTCCTACCTCCAGCATGTGTACCGTGCTGGAGGCTCTACGGCTCGGAGTGAGACGCAAGCATTGCACTTGGGAAGATCCAGTGACCTGGGCGAGTTATGAACTTCCCTGACCTGCTTCCTCTTCTGTGAAGCGGGGATAACATGGGTCCCTCACTTCAGGGTGTCGCTGGGAGGAGCAGAAGCAAGACAGGCTCTGGACCGGGTGCAGGGCCCCAAGTCCTAGTGGGGGTGCCGTCCTGCCCTCCTGAGGGTATAGCCGTGTTGCTCGTGTTCAGCCTGAGGCTTCTGTACCACCCGGGCACCACTCTGCTCCCGGCAGGGCAGGGGCTTTATCCAGGCCTCCCTGGGACCCTGACCCAGTTCCCCTAGGGCTCAGAACCAAGGCTGATGCCCTGTGTGCGGGCCTCACCCGGGTGTCACAAGAAGGGGAGGCTGAGCATCTGCAGGTGCTTGCTGACTGGCTGAGCGGGGACTTCACAGCCAGTCCTGACCCCTCTTATCACTCACTCGTCCCCCGGTGGGCCCACAGGCCCAGCTGAGAGCCATGCTGGAGGTCACCCAGCAGCAGGCCGCCCAGGCCCAGAGGCAGCTACAGGAGCTGCAGCAGCGAAGCAGCCAGATCCAGGTACCAGGCCTGTCCCCCTGCCACCCCGCATCGTGTCGTCTGCTGTGTCCTTCAGGCGGCCACCAGCCAGCCCCTGGGACACTGGGCAGTAGGCATGAGCTACCTTGAAAATGCCTCCCGGCAGCAGGAAATGAAGGGCCGGAGGGGGGAGGCAGAGAGACCTTGGCTCCCCACCCCTCAGCCCAGTGGGCAGCCGCCCAGGGCCCTGGCTGTCCTCAGCTCCTCCTGTGCCCACCCAGAACTCAGCCTGCACTCTGACCTCCGTGATATCTGGAAAGTTCAGCCGGCTGCTGCAGGCCCTGGAGATGCGGCGGGCCAGGGCTCTGAGGGACATTGATGTGGCCAAGACCCAGGCCCTGGAGCAGGCCCAGGAGGAGAAACAGCGCCTGCAGGGCCGCCTGGAGGCTGTGTCTCTCTGTGATGGCAGGATTCGCCGCCTCCTGGAGCATCTGGATGACCGGACCTTCCTCCAGGTACCAGGCCTCAGGGAGGCAGGCTGGGGGGCCAGTGCACCAGCCCCTTGTGCCCAGGCTTACTGCAGCTGTCCCCTGCGCTCAGGAATCACAGCAACTGGTGCCCCCAGGCCCTCTTGGGCCACTGACTCTCCCCCAGTGGGACGAAGATCAGCAGCTGGACGGCCTGAAGGAGTCCCTGAGCCAGCTGTGTGCTCTCCTCCTGGAAGAGGGGGCTCACCCCGGAGTACCAGCCAAAGCTGCTGACTTGGGCTCCGTGGGTAAGGTTGATCCCAGACCTCTGCCTGCCCCTCTGGGCCCAGTTGTCCCTCCCACTAGAGGTGGGAAAGGAGTCAGTGGCCTGGCCCCCCATGAGCGCTCCTCCCGATGACTCCCCTAAAACCCTGCTTTGCTCCGTAGAGTCCCCAGGTCCCCTGGCGTCAGTGCTGAGCCCGGTGTGTCCGCTGAGGAGGAGACTCTGGCAGAGTAAGAAGGCCTAGAGCACATGCGTGTCTGCGCCTGCGTGAGCATGTGTGTGAGTGCATTGTGCGCACATGTGGGTGCGTGTGTGTTCATGTGTGCACTGTGAGCACGTGTGTGTGTCCCTCTGCATGTGTCGGGGGCACCTACTGTTTCCTGACTGTTCTGTCCAGGAAGCCTGTTTCCCGCCCCTCCCCAGGGCTGGCCGTGCCCCCTCCCCAGGGCTGGCTGTGCCCCTTCCAGCGTCCCTGTTCCGGGATGCACACCTCTTGCGCGTGCAGCGAGCATAGTGTTTAAGGAGATTCTGGGAGCACGAACCTGGGATCAATCACGATTCTTCCACTTACTATGAAGTTAGCTTTCTGAACCTCAGTTTTCTCATCTGTGAGATGAGGCCGATGGAAGGTTCCACCTCAGGGGTCGCACGGAGGATCAGACGCTGAGATGATGTCCACGTTTATTCAGCTTCCAGTGACCCCCGCAGATGTCTGAGGGTCCATCAATGGAAATTCAGTTGCTGTCTGTCCCCTCTGAGAACAGTGACGGCTAGGCGCAGGCACCCTTGCTCACTCACCTTCCATCTGCCTCTGCCCAACAGATTATCGCAACCTGACCTTCGACCCTGTCAGCGCCAACCGCCACCTCTACCTGTCTCAGCAGGACCAGCGGGTAAAGCACCTTCTAAAGCCCCGGGGCCCAGGTGGGCCCGGCAGCTTCGAGCTCTGGCAGGTGCAGTGTGCCCAGAGCTTCCAGGCCGGGCAGCACTACTGGGAGGTGCGTGCGTCCAACCACTCGGTGACGCTGGGCGTCGCCTACTCGGAGCTGACAAGGCGCAGGCAGGGGCCCCACACGGACAACATCGGCCGCGGGCCCAGCTCCTGGGGGCTCTGCGTTCAGGAGGACTGCACCCAGGCCTGGCACGACGGGAAGGCCCGGCGCCTCCCAGTCGTGTCAGGGCGGCTCCTGGGCGTGGATTTGGACCTGGCCTCTGGCTGCCTCACCTTCTACAGCCTGGAACCCAAGACCCAACCCCTGCACACCTTCCATGCCATCTTCACCCGGCCCCTCTACCCCATTTTCTGGCTCCTTGAGGGTCGGACCCTGACCTTGTGCCATCATCCCGAGGCCACCCTCCCTCCAGGGCTCCAGGAAGAGGCCTCCGGGCTCAGCTGAGGAAGGCAGGGGACAAGTGCCACCCTGGTGGCCAGGTGCCACCATTCCCATAGGCCCAGAACCGCCAGCTGCTCCCCTGGGAACCTGAGGCCACAGCTCTAATGGGACCAGTTGTTGGCTGGAAGATCGACTCAGGGGCTGGCTGGGCCATTGGAGAGAGGCGGGAGGAAGCCTCCAAACGAGTTCACCTTCCCCTCCTATCTGAGGGGGTGAGGCTCAAGGGAGGAAGATGGGAGCCCAGTTCTCGGGCTGCCTGGACCTCAGAGACCAGCGCAGTGCCCAGGTCCTGCAGGAGCGCGTGCAGTGCAGGACGCACCACTGTGGGACACAGTCACTCATGGGGCAACGCCAGTTTACCTCCTACCGAGACAGTGCAGACCTTGGAACAGAGGATTCCTAGAGGCAGCCTTGAAAAGGTTGATTTTTACCTTCTCCCTCCTCATCTCTTCTCTATTCTCTTTCATATTTTGGTATATTTTCATCTTCTCTTTTACTTTGTACATCCTGTGCTCATATTCTATAAACAATTATGTTTTTCTGCATCTTTCATTTAACATAAGCATCTTCCACATTGTTCAGATTTTCTCTCTGAATGACCGCAACATAAATGGTCATCCTCATGACAAAGCCAAATTTTAATCAGAATTTGTTTACCCGTTATTGGACTTCAAAATGTTTTATTTGAGGGCTTAAAAATATGGCCATGATGACTTTTTTAGGGGAGGGCACACCCTGCAACATGTGGGATCTTAGTTCCCCCAACCAGGGATCAAACCCTTGCCCGCTACAGTGGAAAGTCGGAGTCTTAACCACTGGGCCAGGGAAGTCTTGAGATGACAACTTTTGAGCTGGAAGTTTTGGCCATATTTATTGCCCTGTATGTGGGCTACATTCCCTAAAGAGGAATCTCTCAACAGAGACACGATGGAGACTTGAAGATTTTATGTTTATACAAGGGACCGAAATGAAGAAACCTTGAGTCAGGCCAGCTTACGCCTGCCCCTCAAGGCCACCAGCCAATCGTCATGGCAGAGCCTCAGCTGCCATCATTCCCACCTCATCCCTACCCAGGGCGTGGGCATCAAGTGTAGGTGCCAGCACAGCTCCCGCTCCTTTTATTTTGGATTTTACCATTCAGAACATGTTTCCCTGCAGGTCCTTGTACATGTTTTATCTTGTGTTTCTGGAGGTGAGGGTACTGGGTCATTGGGGAGCAGTAATTTTGTACAAGAAAGTATTTCTTGATCAGGGTAGTGGTCCCAAGGGTGTGTGCTTTCTAAGTTTTTACACTGTGCATGCATATTTTATATACTTGTGTGTAAGTATTTGACAATAAAAGCTTTTTAGAAAAGGATAAGATGCAAAAACACACACTCCAAAAATTACAAAATAGTTTTATACTTCTATACGGTAAGTTTCCCTCCCCACATTGTCAGTGACCCCTGGTGCTGCCTTTGGCAGACTCCACCTTGTGGCCTCAATGTCAGTTCTCGGGTTTAAGGGCGGGACCAGGCCTCTGATTGGTGCAACCTGGGCAAGGAGCTTCCAGAAAGATTCCTAAGGTGGGGAGGTCCCCAAACAGGGTAAGATGGTTCTAACCCTGGACAGTCAGTATGACAGGATGACAGCTGGGTTAACAGCAGGAGTTGAAAGCAGGGTAGATACAGGATTGGGCTGGCCAGGTAGCCATTATCGCTGGCTACCCCAGCAGACAGATTCTAACCATCCCTCCTGATCCCAGAGCCGCTACACAAATGTCCAGCTAGCCAAGCCCACAGAAAAAGAGACAGAGAGAGGAAGAACAGCCCCTTCTCTGCTTCCAGAGTGCAAAGTGTCTTGGGTCATTTAATCTATGGATTTACTTTTCTTTTGGGTTGGTGGTCCTTTCCACATTGTCCTATGGGAATGTTCTATACTGTGACCATTAACTTTTGTTTACATGACACTACTGCCTTTTTTGGGGGGAGAGGGGAGTGCCATGCCATGTGGCATGAGGGACCCTAGTTCCCTGACCAGGGGTTGAACCCACTTCCCTGCATTGTGAGCTCAGAGTCAGCCACTGTACCACCAGGGAAGTTCATATTTTTATGAACTCCCATAGAGTGCTGTGGAGCAGTGCTTCCAGTGTCAGTGTGAGGGCAAGAATTAACTCTCCTGGACAGTTACTTCAGATTAAATTCTCTCAGCCCTGCTGATTCTAACAATTCTCCACCTCCTCACCAGAAAATGCCTAGGTGCAGAGGGAGAAAGAAACATGGACTCTGGAGCATAACATTTGTAAAGGGGACACATCTGATGAGCCTAGGAGTTTCCAGCACCTCTGCTCCACTCCTCACAGTTTCTGGGCATTTATGAGGCAGAATTGGGAGGGTGGGCATAGGAACAGAACAAGAGAAGGGAAGGGCAGGAGAGATTTCAAAAGACAGTGACCTCTGGGGCTGGTGGATTGGAGACCAGAGAGGGGAGGGGTAAAGAGAATCAGAGGCTATCCTGCCTGTGGAGGGAGGAATGGAAAGGAGCAGCGTGGTGACCGAGAAATGTGTCTTGGAGTAATGCGGGGCTGGAAACTAGAAGACAATGGAGCCCCATCTTTGAGACTCTGAGGGAGGAAAGGATTTCTATTCAGAATTCCATACCCAGCCAAACTGTCAATCATGGGCGAAGCCTGAACAAAGACATTTGCAGACACTTCCGCATCCATTACCAGGAAACTCCCAGAGGATGTAATTTTCAAAAATAAAGAAATAAAGAAGGGAAGGGGAGCCCTGGGATCCAAGCAATGGGAATTCAACATAAAGGAGAAATGATAGAAATCAAAATCTCACTTCCTAATGGTGAAGACCTTGCCATGAGAACATGCCTCTTGCGAAGGATCTCCTTCGTCCCTTTCGAGAAGAGAAGAGGAAACCCCAGAAGAAGCGCCTCGTGCAGAGCCCCGATTCCTGTTTCACAGATGTGAGATGCCCAGGATGCTATAAAATCACCGACGACTTTAGCCACACAAAGAGTAGTTTTATGTGCTGGTTATGCTACTGTCCTCTGACAGCCTACAGGAGGAAAAGCAAGGCTTCCAGGAGAATGCTCAGACAGAAGCAACACTGAAAGCACCCTGTATCAGAACAAATGGGAAACCATCCCAATAAACACATTGTGAATATTAAAAAAAAAAAAAGAATCAAAATCTCCAGAAATATGAGCACAAACATCCAGATGTTCAAGCTTACACCCGTGTGCTTTAGGGATATGGAGGTAAGTGCTAGAAGAGACAGAAGGGTTGAACCTAGTTGTCCATAGAAGCAAGAATCTGAGCAAGGTGGGATACAGGACTGCAGCTTTTATTATATGCCTCACTAAATTGTTTATTTTTCAGATACTCTAAATATATTATTTTGAAATAAATACATATGTTTTAAAGTACATCAGTAGCATAAAGAAGAAGTGCTGTTGTGGGATATGGCTTGGTTCCCATTTCCTTTTTCCAGAGATTCAAGCAAAGCTGAGTTTGGCTTGCCAAGTACTATTGTTTGTTCGATGCTTTTGCAGTTTGTTTTTGTTTCTGCTTGACTTTTTTTTTTTTTTTAAGCAATAATGGAGACAGACAGGGTCATTTATGAGGTTTAGGATTATTTTCAGGGTACACATTCTGGGTTTAAGTTCTGCCTCCTCTGCAAGACTAGGTCTGTGACCTCTGGCAAGATATGTAACCTGTTGGAATTCCATTTCCGCTCCTTCATGAGCGTCCTGGAGAGGACAGAGTGGATGCAGCCGTGAGCAGAGTGTCAGTTAATTAAGAGCCAGTTAATTTCAAGAATCATGAATATAGGGCTTCCTTGGTGGTTCAGTGGTAAAGAATCCAGCTGCCAATGCAGAAGACATGAGTTTGATCCCTGATCCGAGAAGATCCTACATACCGCAGGGCAATTAAGCCCAAGTGCCTCAACTACTGAAGGCCAGGAACTCTAGAGCCCGTGCTCCACAGCAAGAGTAGCCCCCGCTTGCTGTAACTAAAGAAAAGCCTGCGCAGCAACCAGCACAGCCAAAAAAAGAATAATTAATATATTGGGCAACTTTAAAAACTTCCATAATGGAAATGAGATACCAAAATGCCAGCACCCTGGCAAATCACATCTCCAGGCATTCCTGGAGGAGTACACCTTCCTGAACAGGCTGTGAGGTGGGGAGTGGAGGGCAGAACTTGTCCCCTGTATGTACCCCCAAACCCGAGTGGCATCTCCTCTCCCCTCCAGAGTCAAGCAAGTCTATGGTCTCAGAAAGCCCAGGCAGCCTGGCTGCCAAGCCTCTGATGTCTGAGCCTCTGAACCATCCCTCGTCTTGGCAGACAAGGGATGATCAAAATCAAGTGCTCCTTGTGGAAACTACTTATGGAACTCATTACACGCCTCTCTGCCAAACCAGGCACACCCAGGCTGGTTCACCCTGCTGCTCTGCCCAGAAGGTCTTTTCCCACCCTAGTTTCTGCACGCCTCCGAGCCCTAGCAGTCTGTGAAAGCCCAACTCAGATGACACTTCCTCCACGACGGCCTCCATGACTTCAACCCCACCCACTTCCCACAAATTCCTCAGGAGTGGATCCCACCCCTCTTGAAATATTTAATAGATCTTAGTTTCCTTCTCTCCTTCCAGGAGGCTCTGCAGAGCATATTTTTAAATCAGATTTTGTATTTTTATTAAGGCGTAGCTGTTTTCCAATGCTGTGTTGAGTTTCTGCTGTGTAGCACAATGAATCAGTTACAAGTATACATATATCCCCTCTTTTTTGGATTTCCTTCCCATTTCGGTCATTGCAGGGCACTGAGTAGGGCTCCCTGTGCTGTACAGTAGGTTCTCACTTTATACATAGCAGTGTATACCCTTGCCTGGAGAATCCCAGGGACGGGGGAGCCTGGTGGGCTGCCGTCTATGGGGCCGCACAGAGTCAGACATGACTGAAGGCAGCAGCAGCAGCGTATACCCTTTACATCATACAAGGTGAATTCCAGTCTCCCAGTTTGTCCCACCTCCTTTCCCCCCACCAAGTAAGTTTGTTCTCTGTATCTGTGACTCTTTTCCGGCTCTAGATTTTTTGTTTTTTGACTGAGCCTCATGGCTTGAGGGGTCTTAGTTTGCCAATCGGGGATTGAATCGGACTACAGCAGTGAAAGCAACAAATCTTGACCGCTGGACCACCAGGGAATTCCCCCTAAATCAGACATGTTTAACCCAGCGTTTTGAGTAGGTGGGAATTCTCTTTATTTTCAATGTCCTCTAATGGCAATCTAGCATTTCGTTCTATTACAAATGGAGAAAACACACCACAGTGATATTAGCCATAGCTGTGAGTTGTCACCAATAAAAATGACAGATTTTTCATAGTGTATTACAGAAATGACAGAGAACTTGAAATATGCTTACATTCATCACTGTCTCAAAAACACAGGGATTCTTAGAACTCCATCAGATCTTGTTATTTGTTCTTGTGTTAAAGAAACACAGATGTAACAAATTTGTTTTCTTTGTATTTTGTACCTGTATTTCAATGTAATTGATTGCCATGGAACCCTGCGCATTTTACTTTGTGCATTTAAAAGCATTACTCTGGGGACTTCCCTAGTAGTCCAGTGGTTAAGACTCCACACTTTCCCTGCAGGGGGCATGGGTTCGATCCCTGGTCAGGAACTACGATCCCACAGGCAGCACAGTGTGGCCAACACATAGAAAAATAAATACATAAAAATAAAAACATTACTCTGGAAAGATGTCTGAGACTACACTAGGCTTTGAGAAGGGCCCTGGAAGAATAAGAAAGGCTAACCCCCATCACTTCATGGGAAATAGATGGAAAAACAGTGGAAACAGTGTCAGACTTTATTTTTTTGGGCTCCAAAATCACTGCAGATGCTGGTTGCAGCCATGAAATTAAAAGACGCTTACTCCTTGGAAGAAAAGTTATGACCAACCTTGATAGTATATTAAAAAGCAGAGACATTACTTTGCCAACAAAGGTCCATCTAGTCAAGGCTATGGTTTTTCCCGTGGTCATGTATGGATGTGAGAGTTGGACTGTGAAGAAAGCTGAGCGCCGAAGAATTGATGCTTTTGAACTGTGGTGTTGGAGAAGACTCTTGAGAGTCCCTTGTACCGCAAGGAGATCCAACCAGTCCATTCTAAGGGAGATCGATCCTGGGTGTTCATTGGAAGGACTGATGCTAAAGCTGAGACTGCAATACTTTGGCCACCTCATGCGACGAGTTGACTCACTGGAAAAGACTCTGATGCTGGGAAGGGTTGGGGGCGGGAGGAGAAGGGGAAGACCGAGGATGAGATGGCTAGAAGGCATCACCGACTCTGTGGACATGAGTTTGAGTGAACTCTGGGAGTTGGTGATGGACAGGGAGGCCTGGCGTGCTGTGATTCATGGGGTCGCGGAGAGTCGGACACGACTGAGCGACTGAACTGAACTGAACTGAACCCCCACCTCTATGTGGATCAACCCTCTCCACCTGTGTATTCCTTCCACTTTGGCCTCTCATCAGCAGGAGGTCTGCAGGCCTGGGTGCAGGAAGCATTGCCTCAGCTTTTTTTAATGAATTTTTAAAAATAATTTTATTTATGTATTTTTGGCTGTGCTGAGTCTTCATTGCTGCTCGGGCTTCTCTCCAGTTGTGTTGAGCAGGGGCTACTCTCTAGTTGGGGTGCACAGGCTTCTCTCGTTGCAGAGCACAGGCTCTGGGGGGCTCGGGCTTCAGTAGTTGTGGCACGTGGGCTCAGTCATTTCGGCTCCTGAGCCCTGGAGCACAGGCTCAGTAGTTGTGGCGCAGGAGCTTAGTTGCTCCGTGGTATGTGAGACCTTCCTGGATCAGGGATTGAACCCGTGTCTCCTACACTGGCAGCGGATTCTTTACCACGGAGCCACAAGGGGAACCTGTTTTATGCACTTTTAATACAGTTCCAAGTTTACAGAAAAGTTGCAAAGATCACTCAGAGTTCCCCTATACCTCCCTCCCCATTTGTCCTTTTGCTCATACCGTGACTATGGTACATTTGTCACAGTGAAAGAGCCAATATTGATACATTCTTATGAAGTATATTCCATAACTTATTTGAATTTCCTGTTTCCCCCTAACATCCTTTTTCTCTCTCAGGAACACATCCAGAATACACAGGACATTTAGTTATCATGTCTCCATGGACTTCTCTTGGCTGTGACGATTTTTCAGACTTTCCTTGCTTCTGTTTGACGACTTTGAGAGTTTCAAGGGTTTCTGATCAGGCGCTGTGTAGACTGTGTCTTCACTGGGATTTGTCTAAAGTTTTAATCATAGAGTGGGGCTGTGTGTAGGAGGACCACAGCGTATCAACGGTACTTACTGCCGAACATGACGTCACTGTTGACATTGACCTTGCCCGCCTGGCTGGGCTGCTTTTCCTCACTGTACACTGTCAAGTTACTCTTCTGCTCCCTTTGGAAGGAAGTCACTCTGCACCCTCCACACGTACGGAGTGGGAAGCCATTCTCCATCCTGGAGAATGTGCCAGAACTGTTCAGAATCCCTCTGAGTGGGAAATTTGCCTATTCTCCCTCATTTATTTATTTACCCAGAGATTTCTTTATAACAGCATGGACTCATAGAAGTTTGCTTTATACTTAGGGTTACAGCCCAGTGCTCCTTTAGTTATTCTGTTGCCATTCTATTTCTTTTAATTTAACATTATGGAGGTATAGTTTACATATACTAAAATGCACCATTTTAAGTGCGTAGTCAGACTAGTCTCAGCGAACACCTCCACTTGAGGAACCCACAGCCTGAGCCACTGGCACATCACATGAGTGTCCATGGGCTGGAAGTGAATTCCTAGGACAGTGGACTTGGAGGACGACATCAACTTCCCATTTTAAGTTTAGAGAAGCCCAAGTTCCCCATCGGAGGTAAATAGAGTCACTAAGAGGCAGAAACACATGCCCATCAGCAGTTATTTTCCCTGCAGCTCAGCAACTTTGTCTTTTTTCTTTTTATATTTATTTGGCTGAGCCACGTCTTAGTTGTGGCATGCAGGATCTTTGATCTTCGTTGTGGGCATGTGGAGTATTTAGTTGCTTAGCTGCAGCATGTGGGATCTAATTCCCTGACCAGGGATGGAACCCAGTTCCCCAACACTGGGAGAGCGGGGAGTCTTAGCTACTGGACCACCAGGAAGTTTCAGCAGCTCAGCAACTTGGCTAAAGGTACTGAGGAGGGGTCCGGAGCGCAAAGGTGCCTGCCTGACACCGTGCGGTCGCCCAGCCTCTCTGGAGGCCCTGGCCGGCCATGGGGTGGACCCCCATCGGGGGTCATGGAGGGGTGAATTCCTCCCCTGCCTTCAGTGTGGCCCCTCCAGTCGCCTTCTCTGCCCTCTCTCTCACTAACCTTTCCTCCAGGAGCCCCTAGGGGTCAGACTGCGCCCCGGGTACAGGCCGGCCTTTTGCGCTGGGGGGCGGTCCGAGTCGGGGGCGGGCGGGGTCGGACCCTTGGCCTCTGTCCCAGGGGGCGGCGCCGCGTCGCGAACGGTCCCGGTCCCTCCCAGGCGCGAGCGGCGCAGGCGGTGCACCGCGGCCGCGGAGCCATGGACGGGAGTGGGCCCTTCAGCTGCCCCATCTGCCTGGAGCCGCTCCGGGAGCCGGTGACACTGCCCTGCGGCCACAACTTCTGCCTCGCCTGCCTGGGCGCGCTCTGGCCGCACCGCGGAGCGGGTGGCGCCGGCGGCCCGGGAGGCACGGCGCGCTGCCCGCTGTGCCAGGAAACCTTCCCCGACGGCCTCCAGCTCCGCAAAAACCACACGCTGTCCGAGCTGCTGCAGCTCCGCCAGGGCTCGGGCCCGGGGCCCGGCCCCGGCCCGGCCCCGACCCCGCCGGCCCAGGCCCCGGACCCGGACCCGGAGCCGGCAACACCCAGCGCGCCGCCCAGCGCCCCGGAGCCGTCGGCTCCCTGCGCGCCCGAGTCGTGGCCGCCCGGCGAGGAGCCGGTGCGCTGCGATGCGTGCCCCGAAGGCGCCGCCCTGCCCGCCGCGCTCTCCTGCCTCTCCTGCCTCGCGTCCTTCTGCCCCGCGCACCTGGGCCCGCACGAGCGCAGCCCCGCGCTGCGCGGACACCGCCTGGTGCCGCCGCTGCGCCGGCTGGAGGAGAGCCTGTGCCCGCGCCACCTGCGGCCGCTCGAGCGCTACTGCCGCGCCGAGCGCGTGTGCCTGTGCGAGGCCTGCGCCGCCCAGGAGCACCGGGGCCACGAGCTCGTGCCGCTGGAGCAGGAGCGCGCGCTCCAGGAGGTAGGGCGCGGGCGCGGCGGGCGGGCTGGGGCGGGTGATGGGCCTCGCGCGCCTGCCGAGGACCCCTCATTGCTTTGCCATCCTTAATTCCCCTCTCTAACCTGAGGATCTCTGCGGTGCCTTCCAGCCCTCACCGTCATCCGCTCGCTGTGGGACATTCCTCTCTGGATGAGAATGAGGGTTGGAGGGACCCAGTGGGAACTCGAAAAGCATGCAAAAATCGGGCTGGAAGACTGAGGCTGGGGCGGAGCCCATTGTGGGGTGGTTAAAGGAGCCTGGTGGGGTCCGCGGGGTCCGCAGAGTCCCCGGTGGACGGCCGGTGCCTCGGCCGGGTTCCTGCCGGTCCCGCTCAGATCTGCCCGGGCTGGGGGTCTGGATGGGTGTGGCAGACGACAGGAGTCGGGCAGAGGGTGGACCGAGCACAGACCGCTCTGTCGGGCTGTTCCGGGGGCTGGTGGTGGGCGCATGTGCTGGCTGTCCAGCCCGGTTACCTCCACCCCCAGTTTCCTTTGGCCCCCGGCCTGGTCTTGGCGCCTCTGGCCTTGGGATTTTCCGTCTCTCCAGCCTGAAGTGGTGACTCATAAGACCCAGGGGATTTGCCCGGAATCCCCATTTTTCAGGCTTGGACTGGGGACACAGACTCTTGGGGGACAGTGATTTCCCAGACAGTTTGAATGGCACCTTGCGCAAGGCCCCTTCTCACTTTCTGCTTCTTTCCCACGGAGGGAAGTTCTCAAATCACAGTGAGCAACGTGGAGGACCCGGAGGGCCCTGGACTTGCTCACCAGTCAAAGAGGGCAGGCAGGCAGCCCACGGCCCACCAGCCTGCCCTCTCCCAGGCATTCTGAAAGTGCATCAGCCTGGGCTTGAGGCCCCTTTGGTATATCATCACCACTCCCAGTCCACCTGGACCCAGATACCACTCCTGGTCACCCCCACCTCCCCTTTGGTGAGGCCCGGGACCCTCCTTCCAGACCCCTTTCTCCTCGAGGATGTCGTCCACAGGCTGAGCAGCCCAAAGTCCTGAGCGCCGTGGAGGACCGCATGGATGAGCTGGCCGCGGGCATCGCTCAGTCCCGGCGCACGGTGGCCCTCATCAAGGTCAGATCCTGTCCAACCCCGCCCCCGTCCACCCCTGCCGCAGGCTCCCGGTGCTGTGAGCTTTCAGCATGGCACGGTCCACCCCAGAGAAGCCCGTGCCCAGGGCGTGGCCCGGCTCCACTGAGCACGCCTGTCACCCCCCTGACCTGGCACAGACCCAGGGCAGTTTCGGGCTGGTGCCTCTGTCCACCCCTGCCCTCAGCAGGACACGGTGGGAAGGCGGGGGTCTGAGAAGGTGACCGAGACGTCTTCAGGGTGTTCTCTGTCCTCACTGCCCGCCCCCACCTCCACTGTCCTGTGCAGAGCGCAGCTGTGGCAGAGCGGGAGAGGGTGAGCCGGCTGTTTGCCGAGGCTGCGGCCGTCCTGCAGGGGTTTCAGACGGAGGTGCTGGGCTTCATCGACGAGGGGGAGGCGACCATGCTGGGCCGCTCCCAGGGCGACCTGCGGCGGCAGGAGGAGCAGCGGAGCCGGCTCAGCAGGGCCCGCCACAACCTCAGTCAGGTCCCCGAAGCCGACTCGGTCAGCTTCCTACAGGTGAGGGCGGCTCCGCAGGCGCGGCGGGCACCGAAGCCGGGAGGTGGCGGGAGCAGGGGGCCGCAGGGGGCCACCTTCGTGGCTGTGCCGGCCTCCTGGCGGAGCTGTCTGTCTCCTGCCCGGAGGAGCTGCTGCGGCTGGCTCAGCCTTAATGGGCGTCTGTCTGGCACAGGAGCTCCTGGCACTCAGGCTGGCCCTGGAGGAGGGGTGCGGCCCCGGGCCTGGACCCCCAAGGGAGCTCAACTTCACCAAGTCCTCCCAGGCTGTGCGCGCAGTGCAGGCAGTCCTGGCTGCGGCCTGTTCCAGCCAGTGGGAGCAGCTGCGGGGGCTGGGCGGTGACGAAGATGGGCTGCAGAAGCCGGGCATGGAAGGTGGGCGCCCCCCGCAAGTGACTCACCCTTCCCCAGGCTCCCCGCACAGGGCCCCAGGGCCGGTGCCCGCTCAGGAATGGAGGATGGAAACTGTGCCTAGTGCAGGGTGGGACCCCAAATCCTGCCAGGGACTCGAGCCACCACCCTGTAATCACGAGTCAGCCCCTTTGGCCGCAGCCCGGGGGGCAGAGAGGGCCTGTCCTGGCACACCTTCTGGCTTCGGAGAGGATGAAGCCCAGGAAGGACATGGAGCGGGGCGGGGATGGTGAGGGGGCGTGGAATGAGGACCAGGCACGCGTGTGCACACAGAGTACCGTGTTTGGGCACGTGCCTGTCCCCAGGTGGCCTGGGGTGCTGGGAGGATGAAGGGGGCGGGGGAGGATTTCAATAACAGGTTCAGAGGGGGGTCACCTTGCGCAGCCCAGCCACAGGCAGCTAGGGAGACCCCCTCCCACTGTCTCTTCTTTGGCAGCAGACGCTGAGTCCCAGGACCCCGACAGCACCAACAACCTGGAGAGTGAGGCTCCTAGGGATTTCTTCCTCAAGTGTAAGTTGACAGCTGGGCTTGCCAGGATGCTCACCTGGGTTCTCCCAAGGCTGCGCCTTAAGTGCCCAAGGGCCAGGATTCCTGTCCCTGGTTCAGGGGGTGAACTAGGTCAGTTCACAGGGGGCTCCCCACAGTGGCTCAATCGTGCCAGTTGCAAAGGATGGGAGAGGTGTTTGGGGAGGTGGGTCCCTCAGGGAAAGGCTGCCCCACCTGACCTTGGATCTGAGCCCCGCGTTTCTCTCTGGTCCGTGGGGGCAGTTGCCTACATCGTGGACTTGGACAGTGACACGGCCGACAAGTTCCTGCAGCTGTTTGGAACCAAGGGTGTGAAGAGGGTGCTGTGTCCTATTAACTACCCCGAGTCACCCACCCGCTTCACCCACTGCGAGCAGGTGCTGGGCGAGGGTGCCCTGGACCGGGGCACCTACTACTGGGAGGTGGAGATCATCGAGGGCTGGGTCAGCGTGGGGGTTATGGCCGAAGACTTCTCCCCACAAGAGCCCTACGACCGGGGCCGGCTGGGCCGCAACGCCTACTCCTGCTGCCTGCAGTGGAACGGACGCAGCTTCTCCGTCTGGTTCCACGGGCAGGAGGCGCCCCTGCCGCACCCCTTCTCGCCCACCGTGGGGATCTGCCTGGAATATGCCGACCGAGCCCTGGCCTTCTACGCCGTGCGGGATGGCAAGATGAGCCTCCTACGGAGGCTGAGGGCCTCCCGGGCGCGCCGGAGTGGCACGCCGGCCTCCCCCGTTGACCCCTTCCAGAGCCGCCTGGACAGCCACTTTGCGGGGCTCTTCACGCGCAGGCTCAAGCCCGCCTTCTTCCTGGAGAGTGTAGATGCCCATCTGCAGATCGGGCCCCTCAAGAAGTCCTGCATATCCGTGCTCAAGAGGAGGTGATACGGGGGCCCAGGGCTTCCTCCTGCTGCTGACCCAGCTCCCAGGAAGCTTGCTTCTCTGCACCCCTGGTTTGAATCAGAGAAGGCACCAGCCTCAGACCCCCACACATTCCCCAGCCTTCTCATTCCTAGAGGCCTCCACCTTCTGTACCCAAGGCCTTCCACCTCTCAGGGAGGAGGCCCCCCAGACCCTGTCCCCCTGCAGGCCTTGTTTCTGGGAGAAGGAACCACAGCTTGGACAGTTCCAGGCTACCCTGACCCCTCCTCTCCCAGGTTCCTGGGACACTGCCTGGCACACAGTAGGTGCTCAATAAACGTTTGGTGTATGAACAACTCCTTTTTCTACCCTTCTCTTGTGCGTGTGTGCGTGTTCAGCTGTGTCCCACTCTTTGTGACCTCATGGACTGTAGCCCTCGAGGCTCCTCAGTCCATGAGATTTTCCAGGCAAGAATACTGGAGCAGGTTACCATTTCTTCCTCCAGGGGATCTTCCCAACCCAGGGATTGAACTCGCATCTCCTGTATTGGCAGGCAGATTCTTTACCACTGAGCCACCTGGGAAGCACCCTTCTCTGCATCCACCAAGAATTCCCAGTACTTCTCATCTGTCCTGAGCTGGTATTGAAAGGCAGGAGAAGGAAGCAAGGCCCTGGTCCCAGGATTCCTACTGGGTGGGAGAGCCCTGGCCCAGGAAAAGGAGGCTGAAACGGGGTGCCTACCCTTTGCACACCCCCTACTCCCAGGTTCTGAACAGGGAGAGGCAGCGGTGGCTTCTCCCGGAGGGGTCCACCCCCACAGTCATTCTAGCTGCCCGCGTGTTTGCTTTGGATGGTCTGGTGCCCATCAGCTATTTTCATCCTTGCTGCTATAGCCTAGTTCTGGAACCTGCCGAAGGGTGTCTGCTCAAGATTCAACGCAGACCTCACACTCCGCAAGAGCAGGGCAGGACTCCTGGGCGTGGGCAACAAAGTCTGAGACCTAGAGCTGTTTCCATACGCACACCTTCTCAGCTCTTGAGGGCTGTGGCTGAACCGACCCCAGGGTGTGGCTGGTGCTGGGAACGTCTTCCCTAAAAGGACCTGTCTCTTCCTTTGGAGGCTGCCTCACATCTCTGCACCAGCTGGGTGCCTGGAACGGGGCTCAGCCTCCACGCTGGGGAGACCCCGGGCTCTGTGCCCCAGTAGAGCCTCTGCCTCTCCCAGGAAGGTCCAGGGCCCCCCTGCGGCCCATCCCAGCTTGGGACGCCTGCGTGCTGATTTCAAGGCAGAGAACTTGCTCCGGAGGCTACAAGGTGTGTTCCCAGCCCAACCTCCGCGGCCCGGGGGGTTCTCGGTGAATCAAGTGCACCCCAGGGAGGGCCGAGCCTAGAGAGGAGGGGCAGACAGAGGCCTCTGAGCCCCGGGCCTAAGGTCAGGCGGGACAATGGCTGAGTTATACAGCCAGACAGCAAGGCCATACAAGTCCTGCCCTGGCTGCCTCACCAGCTAAAAATAGCCCCTCCCACAGAGCCTGCCGGTGCCCCACAGCCAGGATGTTGTTTTTCCGGGCGGGGCTTGCTGGCTCCTGGGGCTCTGTGTTCTCGGCACCGTTTCCTTGACAGCCAAGGGCCCCAGCTCACCCGGGCCGGGGGCGGATGGGGGAGGCTGCGCCGCCACGTTGCTGTGGCAACGTGGACCAATGGGGAGTCCCCTCACCTCCGGAACCCTCCCACCTTTCACAGAGCCCCGCCCACCCCTGCCCTGGCACGCCCCATCCCACTCCTCTTACAGAGACCACTCAGGCCCCTGTTTCTTCAGGGTCCCGGGATGCCACGGAAAGTGACTTAGATGGACGAAGCCCCTGCACAGGACTGGTACTTCCTGCAATTCAGGCCTGACTAGTCAAGTCTGCAGCCACAGTGTCCCTGCCACTCGCAGACCGACTTTGTTGTCGTTCAGTCTTTAAGTCGTGTCCGAGTGTCTGCACCCACATAGACTGTAACCCACCAGGCTCCTCTGTCCCTAGGATTTCCGAGGCAAGAATACTGGAGTGGGTTACCATTTCCTCCGCCAGGGGAGCTTCCCAACCTAGGGATCGAACCCGCATCTCCTGCGTTGGCAGGCAGATTCTTTACCACTGAGCTTCCTGGAAGGTCACCAGAGTGATTGCCAGCTTCCAGAGATTCACAGAACCTTGTACACCTTAATCTCAGATCCCAGTGTTAACATTTACAGCTCAGAGCAGGGAACCGGCTCACCCAGGGCTGCACAGCTCAGAAGAATTTGGCTGAGGCTGACCCCAAGTTTCGTTGTCGTCCCCAGTCTAGAGTATTAGCTGCAACCCTGCACTTCCTCTCTGATTGTAGGATCTTACTAGAGCTGGAGAGATAGGGTGTATGTGAACGTCTCTGTGTTTCTGGGTGTATCGCTTTGCCTGTGTGTGTGTTTAGGTGCCTGTGTGTGCCTCTGTGTGTGTCTGTGCTTGTATGTTGCTTGTGCATTAGTGTATAGGTCTGTCTGGGTGTAGTTGTGTGTGTGGATCCAGCCCAGTGACTTTTCAAACATGGTCTGAGGACATCTGGAGTTCTGAGGAGGGACACTGAGGCAAGGGATACCAGTGGGCCAGCTCCTCACCGCCCCACCAACGCTTTATAATCAGAATAGATTTTATGCAAGATGACTTGCAAAAAAGAGAAGCTGTTAAAAAGACAAAGTTTAGAAAACCATCGATCTAGTCCAAACCTTCTTTTACCACCGCCATTTGCAGATGAAGAAACTGAGGGATGTGCTTAATAGCGTCTAGACACACACACACACAGAGGCTGCTCCCCAGTGCTGTCGCCTGTGGAAGAGCTGCTCCCAGCCCAGACCCCAGTTTCCACGGCCACCATAGTCCTTTCTTCCAGAGAGGCCTGAGGCTCTGTGGTTTCCGAAGCTCCCGTGGGAGCCAGGCCAATAACAGACATTGGCAATGCGTGAAGAGTGTGAAGGGTCGTCGGAGGCTGTGTCGCTATTAGCCGAGTCTGGCTCCTTTGGGCCAGGCAGGGAGCCAACCGCCACTTGAGCTTTGTTTCTGTGGGAAAATAAGCCCCAGAATTCCAAACAACAGGCTGATCAACGGACTCAAGCATCTCTCCCCTCTTGGCAGCTGCAGACAGCTAGGTCCTGCACCCCTCCCTGCTCCCACCATCACCCCACCCCCGATTACAGGAGAAAAGGGGTAGACGCATCCTCCCCCCTCCTCCCTCCCCACTCCTCCTCCTCCCTCCTCCTCCCTTTTCTCCTCCTCCAGCCCACTCAGAGAGCTCACAGAAGTGCCTTTCTTCACTTCCCAGGCACAGGGTGAGGCTGGACTGACTGTGGCTAAAAATGAGGGCCTGGCCAGAGAGATGGGGCTGGACTGGGAGGGGCGGAAGTTTGCAGTTGTCTCTGCCATTGCTGGGTTTTCTCCCCTGGGAAGAAGACAGTATTTAGCTTCAGGATCTGTGTCCCATTCAGCCCCATACCTGTCCCCCAAATCTGTGCTCCCTGTCCACTGATGCCGAATAGAAACATGAGACAGAATTTGGAGGAAATAGAAAGATGGCTTACAGGCTTCCTTGGTGGCTCAGTGGTAAAGAAGCCGCCTGCAAGGCAGGAGACGTGGGTTTGATCCCTGATCTGGGAATATCCCACATGCTGTGGAGCAACTAAGCCCGAGCACCACAGCTGTTGATACTGTGCTCTAGAGCCCAGGAGCCGCAACTACTGAGCCCATGTGCAACTTCTGAAGCCTGCATGCCCTAGAGCTCGTGCTCCTCAACAAGACAAGCCACAGCAATGAGAAGCCTGCGCACCGCAACTGGAGAGGAGCCCCTGCTGTCTGCAACTCGAGAGAACCCCGTGCAGCAACGAAGACCCTGCACAGCCAATACATAATTAATAATAACAATAATAAAAGGAAGATGGCTTAATTCCGCTGCCACGCATGGGGGAAAGACACAAAAGGCTAGCACCTCAAGGACTGTACCCTCCTCCTAGGAGAATTGAAAGACATTATATAGCCTGGATTTCATGGTTTTAGGGTAAATGATAAAGCTCAAAGTAGTGAAGGGCTTGTGTTTTTCTTCTTCTTGTGTTATTTCAAAACACTCCGGTAACTGGGTTTATTTGTCTCTGGGTTATCTGCCTTTGACCTTCTTTCTGAAAAGCAAACAGCGATAAGCGGTGATTTGCTTCAAGAGAGTGAGGAGAGAGCAAACACCAGGTGCAGGGTGCAATAAACATAGTATTGGGGGTGGCAGGTTAGCTTTCTGAAGGACAGATCTAACAGACACTACAGATTAGTGACAGGTAAAATAAGACTGAATGTTGAGCTTCAAGCCAACTTTTTCACTCTCCTCTTTCACTTTCATCAAGAGGCTTTTTATGGCAGAAAGTGAAGAGGAACTAAAAAGCCTCTTGATGAAACTGAAAGAGGAGAGTAAAAAAGTTGGCTTGAAGCTCAACATTCAGAAAACTAAGATCATGGCATCTGGTCCCATCACTTCATGGGAAATAGATGGGGAAACAGGGGAAACAGTGTCAGACTTTATTTTTTGGTTTCCAAAATCATTGAAGATGCTGGTTGCAGCCATGAAATTAAAGGACACTTACTCCTTGAAAGGAAAGTTATGACCAACATAGATAGCATATTAAAAAGCAGAGACATTACTTTGCCAACCAAGGTCTGTCTAGTCAAGGCTATGGTTTTTCCAGTGGTCATGCATGGATGTGAGAATTGGACTGTGAAGAAAGCTGATCGCCGAAGAATTGATGCTTTTGAACTGTGGTGCTGGAGAAGACTCTTGAGAGTCCTTTGGACTGCAAGGAGATCCAACCAGTCCATTCTAAAGGAGATCAGTCCCGGGTGTTCATTGGAAGGACTGATGCTGAAGCTGAAACTCCAATACTTTGGCCACCTCCTGTGAAGAGTTGACTCACTGGAAATGACTCTGATGCTGGGAGGGATTGGGGGCAGGAGGAGAAGGGGACGACAGAGAATGAGATTGCTGGATGGCATCACCGACTCGATGGACATGAGTTTGAGTGAACTCCAGGAATTGGTGATGGACAGGGAGGTGTGGCGTCCTGTGATTCATGGGGTCGCAAAGAGTTGGACATGACTGAGCGACTGAACTGAACTGACTGAAAATAAGACTAGACGTGATTAAGTCTTTCAGGCCCATTTAAGTTTCTTCTCTAGCCTGTTCACCAATCTCTTTACTTTCCTTGTTCTCAGAAGAAGAAACACTTCATTTCCATTTTTGCTGCAACACACTCAACATTTGATGCCAATGTTCAAAATCTAGAACAAGAGGTCACTCCTTTTCTGCACCATCATGTCTTCCAGGAGATGCCTAAGAACTGCAGGAGGTCCTGAGTGGTCCTCAGGGGCCCCACTTGGGTGCAAGCCTCAATCTGCTTCCCAGCATCCTCAGCAAATTGGCCAGGGAGGCGCTCACAGCCCGAGCACGGAGACAGGTAGGAGGTAGTCTTTGAGGTCCTGGGTACTTTGTCTGTAAATGACACTCAGCTTTTAATTTTACTCTGTAATATCTCTGATTTGGCTATAACGTAAAGAGTAGCACTTCTCTGCTCCAGCAGTGGAGAAGAATGGTTTTGTGTGTGAGTTCTGGAATCAGAAAGTCTGGGCTAAAAATTCCACTTTGGCCATTTCCTAGCCATATGCCTTTAGGCAGCTTACTTAGCCCCCTCTGTGCCTCAATTTCCTCACTAGTAAAATCGGGATAATAATAGAAGCGCAAGGACTTCCCTGGTGGTCCAGTGGTTAAGACTCCTCGCTTTCAGTGGAGGGGGCGCGGGTTTGATCCCTGGTCGGGGAATTAGGATCCCACATGCCGCTCAGGGAAGCTGAAAGAATAACAAATGAGTGAAATAAAAATCTGTGCATCTAGATTGCCAATGATTTGTACTGGGTTTTAAAAATAGTAGTAGTAGAATTCAAACACAGATCAGAGATATTACAGAGTAAAATTAAAAACTGAGTGTCATTTACAGACAAAGTACCCAGGACCTCAAAGACTACCTCCTACCTGTCTCCGTGCTGGGGCTGTGAGCGCCTCCCTGGCCAATTTGCTGAGGATGCTGGGAAGCAGACTGAGGCTTGCACCCAGGTGGGGCCCATGAGGACCATTCAGGTCCTCACTACAGAGAACAAACAGGTGGTTGCCAGAGGGGAATGGGTTGGAGGAGGCAAAAAATCAGGTGGGAGAAATTCAGAGAAAAGTGCGTAGTGTTTTTTTGAGGATGAAATGAGCTATTTAGGCAAAGTGCTTGGCACAAGTCTGGCACAGAGTAAGCCTTCAATACGTGTTGCTGGTATTATTATTATTCTCTTGAATGCAGTGCTGGGGAGCTGTTCCTGCCGTTATGTCCACAATGAGGCTCCCTCTTTCCCTACCCCACTCATGACTACGATGCTCCCCAAAGCACTATTATTTATTCTACGCCTTTCTTCACCAGTACCACTGGCAGCACATAAATGGTTCTTGGAAGCTTACCGGTGAGGATGCGGCCTGTGTCAACCATGCTGCTTCGTCATACATTACATGTCCTGATTCTAAATTATGAATATATTCTTAAAATAAATTAAAATGTGTACACTTATATTTCAAAAATAAATAAAACTGATACTCTTCGAAATTTTGTCAGTCCTTGGGGAACTCCATGAATTTGTTCTTTGGGAGCTAAGTTTAGCCCAGACTACGTGTGTATTCAACACAGTGTGTACTCAGGGCTGGGGATACCATGGTGAGTAATCCCAACAGAGATGCCGGAGCCACACCACCGGCCCCATGATAGTCGTAGCCGTAATAAGTACTGCACAAGAAAAGAGCAGGGACTCCACCCCTGGGATACAACCAAAAGAACTAAAAGCAGGGACTCAAACAGATGCTTGTAAACCCATGTTCATAGCAACATAATTCACAACAGCCTAAGGGTGGAAACAACCCAACTGTTCATCAATGGACGAATGGATAAACACAGCGTGGTCTATTCTGACACATGCTATCACATGAATAAACTCTGAAGACATTATGCTAAGTGAAAGAAGCCAAATGTGAAAGGACAAGTCTTGTGTGTTTCCACTTTTACAAGGCACAGAGGATAGGCGAATTAATACAGACAGAAAGTAGGAGGAGCAGGCTCCCAGGGGCTGGGGGCGGGATTGAGGGGCTAGTGTTTACTGCAGTCAGAATTCCCATTTGAAGTGTTGCATAAATTCTGGAGAAGGATCATGGGGATAGTCTCACAATAATGGGATCGTGCTTAATGCCACCGAACTGCACACTTAACGGTGGTAAATTTTATGTGATGTAGCCAGGGTATTTTTACGCTGAAGAAAAGTTTTGCCTCTGCTATATTACAAAACAAAACGAAACACAAATTTTCCAGCGACAGAAATTTTTTTGAAAAAGGAAATTAAACAGTGGTCATGAGAAGGGGCCCTGGTGGGGCTAGGGACAGGCATTTTCAAGAAAGACCTCCCTGGAGGGACAGCTGAAGCCTGGAGGGCAAGCAGTGAGCAAGGCGGAGAGCATGGGTGTGGGCTTGGGACTGGGCCAAGCACCCAGGGACCAAAGTGCTTTAAGGGAGGCAAGTGGTGTGAAGTGGCAGCCAGGCCTGGTGGGGCAGAGCCTGGTAAGGATTCTGGACTTTAATTAGGAGGAATGAGCAGCCCATGGCAGGGTTTCACATGGGTAAACAATACAGTCGGATTTGAAAGTTTAAAATCACTCTATAGGGAATTCCCTGGCAATCCAGTGGTTAGAGCTCCATGCTTCCACTACAGGCGGCTTGGGTTAGATCCCTGGTTGGGGAGCTAAGATCCCCCATGCCTTGCAGGATAGCCAAAAAAAAAACCCAACCCACTCTATTATTTAAGTGAAAAATGGTTTTAAAGATGGGGGAAAAAAAGGATAAGAGAGATCATGTATCTTTCCAGGGAGATGGAAAGGAGACTCCCTGCCCCCCACACTCTTGGAAGGAGAACCCAAAAATAGCAGGAAGGGGCCCAGATCCACAGAAGCCCCTCCAGACTCCTCCCTGAGCTTCATGTAGAAGGGTCCCTCCAGGTATGACTCCTCGGTGCTGGGGTGGAGACGAGGTCAGAGGTGATGCCTGGGTCTTTCTGGCTTTCTGGGATGTGGGAGTCACAGAGGGGAACTTGAGAGCAGGGGCGTTGTGTAAACACTCCCACAGCAGGAATCACTCAGAACTGGCCTTGCAGCTGTGCCTGGGGATACTGAACTCCCGCAGAGCAGGGAGGTCTGGATGGGGAACAGCCGGGTGGAGCTCATCTCCATAGTAACCAGAAACAGCCCCAGACAAGCCCTGGCTGGGCTTCCTGACGCAGGAGCAAGGAACCTGTGTTACTGAAATACCCGCGGCCAAAATGACACGCCCTGAAACAGCTCACTTCCCATCACTGGCGCCCCACGTGGAGTCTACCGCTCCAGCTTCGAAGCCCAACCAACCAACAGCAGATGGCGGAAAGTTGAGGCTTACCAAGAGTTTTCTTTCTCAAGAAGATGACTGGCTAAGTGAAGGAAAAAAATGCAGTGTATCGAGTATGACAAGGTTCCATAATACTCAGGTACAAGAAATGTCAATTTTGGTATTTTTCCTAAATCATAAAATTTGATTATGAGCTGCCCTTCACCAAGAGGGTAAGAAATTCAATCTCAGGAATTTTTTTTTTTTTTTTTGCCGGTTTGGGGGGTCTTCCCCCAGTAGAATGATAGTCTGGGTTTATACAGTGCCATTGGAGAAGGAAATGGCAACCCACTCCAGAATCCTTGCCTGGAAAATCGTATGGACAGAGGAGCCTGGTGGGCTGCAGTCCACGGGGTCTCAAAGAGTCTGGCATGACTGAGTGACTAACACTTACTTACACTATACAGTGCCATGGGATAGAAGGGGGCTTCCTGGATGGCTCAGCGAGTAAAGAATCCATCTGCAATGCAGGAGATGCAGGTTAGGTCCCAGTGATCCTTGTATGCTGAGCCTCCTCTCCCCCAGGGGTTTGGAGATTGTGACCAACTGTTGTCTTTCTGCCCCAGCCCCACTGTGTGAGTCTGCTTGGGTTGAGCAGACTTACAAAGTAACACAAACTAGGTGGCCTTAACAACAGAAATGCATTGTCCCCCAGCTCTGGGGAGGCCGGAGTCTGAGATCAAGGTGTTGGCAGGGTCGGTCCCTTCTCAGGCAGAATGTGTTCCAGGCCTCTCCCATAGCTTCTGGGGGTTTACTGACAATGTTTGGCAGTCCTTGTAGCACTCTGCCTTTGTCTTCACATGACATTCTCCCTGTGTGCATAGCTGTGCCCAAATTTCCCCTATTATAGGGACACTAGTCACGTTGGACTAGGGCCCACTCTAATGACCTCATCTGAACTAATTATATCTACCACAGCCCTCTTCCAAATAAGGTCACGATTTGAGGCACGAGGGGTTAGGATTTTGACACATGCATTTGAGGGGGGACACAGTTCAACTTACAACATCCACTCTTTAAACCGGGCTCTGTGGGACAGGGGCTTGTTGTTGTTGTTCTGTTGCTCTGTCCTGTCTGACTCTGCAACCCCATGGACTGCAGCACGCCAGGCTTCCCTGTCCTTCACCATCTCCCGGAGTTTACTCAAACTCATGTGCATCGAGTCAGTGATGCCATCCAACCATCTCATCCTCTGTTGTCTCCTTCTCCTCCTGCCTTTAGTCTTTCCCAGCTTCAGCGTCTTTTCTAATGAGTCGGCTCCTCGAATCAGGTGGCCAAAGTATTGGAGCTTCAGTTTCAGCATCCTTCCAATGAATATTCAGGATTGATTTTCTTTAAGATTGACTGGTTTGATCTCCTTGCAGTCCAAGGGCTTCTCAAGAGTCTTCTCCAACACCACAGTTCAAAAGCATCAATTCCTTTATGGTCCAACTCTCACATTCATACATGACTACTGGAAAAACCATAGCTTTGACTAGATGAACCTTTGTTGGCATAGTTATGTCTTTGCTTTTTAATACACTGTCTAGGTTGGTCATAGCTTTTCTTCCAAGGAGCAAGCATCTTTTAATTTCATGGCTGCAGTCACCATCTGCAGTGATTTTGGAGCCCAAGAAATAAAATCTGTCACTGTTTCCATTGTTTCCCCATCTATTTGCCATGAAGTGATGGGACCGGATGCCATGATCTTCGTTTTCTGTTGATACAGGGGCTGCTGCTGCTGCTAAGTCGCTTCAGTCGTGTCCGACTCTGTGCGACCCCATAGACGGCAGCCAACCAGGCTCCGCCGTCCCTAGGATTCTCCAGGCAAGAACACTGGAGTGGGTTGCCATTTCCTTCTCCAATGTGTGAAAGTGAAGTCGCTCAGTCGTGTCCGACTAGTAGCGACCACATGGACTGCAGCCCATGGGGCTCCTCTGTCCACGCGATTTTCTAGGCAAGAGAACTGGAGTGGCTTGCCATTGCCTTCTCCGGGATACAGGGGCTGCTGCTGCTGCTGCTGCTAAGTCACTTCAGTCGTGTCCAACTCTGTGCGACCCCATAGATGGCAGCCGACCAGGTTCCGCCGTCCCTGGGATTCTCCAGGCAAGAACACTGGAGTGGGTTGCCATTTCCCTCTCCAATGTGTGAAAGTGAAAAGTGAAAGTGAAATCACTCAGTCATGTCCGACTCATAGCGATCCCATGGACTGCAGCCCACCAGGCTCCTCTGTCCATGCGATTTTCTAGGCAAGAGTACTGGAGTGGCTTGCCATTGCCTTCTCCGGATACAGGGGCTAGGACGCTGCATTTCTCCAGTAGCAGCTGCTCCCCTGCCGGGTTCTGCCAACAGGGGGGTGCTAGAGGGTCTGAAGGGCGAGGAGAATAGTGCCAACTGCTTCCCAGCTGCTGGCTGTTTCGTCATCACTGGAAGGCTTCCTCACCATGGAAGCTGCAGTTCCTCTGTTGCTGTTTAGTCGTTTAGTCGTTTCAGACTCTTTTGCCACCCCATGGATTGTAGCCCACCAGGCTCCTCTGTCCATGGATTTCCTGGGCAAGAATACTGGAGTGGGTTGCCATTCCCTTCTCCAGGGGATCTTCTGGATCCAGGGATGAAACCTGTGTCTCCTGCATTGCAGGCAGATTTTCACCACTGAGCCACCAGGGAAGCGCAGCTGCAGTTCCTTATCAGCAGCTAAATGCAGTTTGCCAGTTTCTCCATCCCTTGCAGAACTACCTACCCTGAGCCCTGCCACCAGCAAGCATGTACCCCACTCAAAGCGTTAGGTTTTAGTCCCCAGGGGCATTTCCTTCAAGCTCCTATGTTTTATTATAATTATTCTGACTTTGCCCTTTGGTTCCTCCAGTCCTAGATTCAGGTCCCTCTGGGACACCTTAGAATTATTTATTTTCACCTTTTCTGTTACCTAGCGACCTACCTTTAAAGCAACATGCCTAGCTTTATACCTATGTTAATTCTTTATACTGAATTCTCTGTTCAGATAGCTGGATAATTTCACACAACCCCGCAAAGCACACTTCAGGACCCCCACTGACCACAACCCACCTCTTGGGATTGCTATATGGGAGCAGGACAGATAAGGGGGCAGGTTGGAGGGGTACCACTGGAGAATTCCCCAAACTGTGCTCCAGTTCAGGGTTCTGGCAAACACCCCTTCCCTCTCTAGGTCCAGTCATTCTGTCGTCGCCAATCTCCAGCCCCTACAGCCCCAGTCACAGATAGCAGGCTCCAGGCAAGAGCCTGGGGCTTTGCACCTTCAGGGTATGTGACAACTTCTGTGTTCAGCCAGAGCTGGGAACTAATGTTAAGGAACAGGAAGGCGTGTCTGCCCTCTTGGTTGAGAAATGGAAAAAAGCCCCTCAGTCTTTTGAGTCTCCTAGCCCTTAAAGGGAGAAGGCAATGGCACCCCACTCCAGTACTCTTGCCTGGAAAATCTCATGGACGGAGGAGCCTGGTAGGCTGCAGTCCATGGGGTCGCTAAGAGTTGGGCACGTCTGAGCAACTTCACTTTCACTTTCATGCCTCGGAGAAGGCAATGGCAACCCACTCCAGTGTTCTTGCCTGGAGAATCCCAGGGACAGGGCAGCCTGGTGGGCTTCCATCTACGGGGTCGCACAGAGTCGGACATGACTGAAGTGACTTAGCAGCAGCAGCCCTTGAAGAGTAAAGCAAAGACGTGACATCTAAAGACAAACTCTCAGCCGTGCCTGGTGGTACAGGGAATAAGAATCCACCTGCCGATGCAGGGGACAGGTTCAATCCCTGGTCCAGGAAGAGTCCACACTAAAGCCTGCGTGCCACAACTACTCTATAGTCCGAGAGCCACGACTAATGAGCCCGTGTGCCACAGCTAGCCTGTGCACCTAGAACCTGTGCTCTGAAACAAGAGAAGCCTACCACAACAAGCCTATGTGCACGACAGGGGAGCCCCCCGCTCACGGCGGCTAGAGAAAGCCCGAGTGCAGAGACGAAGACCCAGTGCAACCATACATAAATAAACAACTTGTAAAAATACGAAGAGAAACAAAGCTCTCCTCCTCACCAAGAGGATGAGAATGACCTAAATCTCACTGACACACCCTTTAGTAAACTGATTCAGTTCAGCTCAGTTCAGTCACTCAGTCATATCCGACTCTTTGCGACCCCATGAATCACAGCACGCCAGGCCTCCCTGTCCACCACCAAATCCCAGAGTTCACTCAAACTCATGTCCATCGAGTCGGTGATGCCATCCAGCAATCTCATTCTCCGTCATCCCCTTCTCCTCCTGCCCCCAATCCCTCCCAGCATCAGAGTCATTTCCAGTGAGTCAACTCTTCGCAGGAGGTGGCCAAAGTATTAGAGTTTCAGCTTCAGCATCAGTCCTTCCAAAGAACACCCAGGACTGATCTCCTTTAGAATGAATTGGTTGGATCTCCTTGCAGTACAAGGGACTCTCAAGAGTCTTCTCCAACACCACAGTTCAAAAGCATCAATTCTTTGGCAATCAGCTTTCTTCACAGTCCAACTCTCACATCCATACATGACCACTGGAAAAACCATAGCTTTGACTAGACGGACCTTGGTTGGCAAAGTAATGTCTCTGCTTTTTAATATACTATCTAGGTTGGTCATAAAT
This sequence comes from Moschus berezovskii, assembly GCF_049115385.1. NCBI lineage: Eukaryota > Metazoa > Chordata > Mammalia > Artiodactyla > Moschidae > Moschus > Moschus berezovskii. Next base: position 66,992,938 of record NC_142479.1, read on the forward strand.
TTCCTTCCAAGGAGTAAGTGTCTTTTAATTTCTTGGCTGCAATCAGCATCTGCAGTGATTTTGGAGCCCCCCAAAATAAAGTCTGACACTGTTTCCACTGTTTCCCCATCTATTTGCCATGAAGTGATGGGACCAGATGCCATAATCTTAGTTTTCTGAATGTTGAGCTTCAAGCCAACTTTTTCACTCTCCTCTTTCAGTTTCATCAAGAGGCTTTTTAGTTCCTCTTCACTTTCTGCCATAAGGGTGGTGTCATCTGCATATTTGAGGTGATTGATATTTCTCCCAGCAATCTTGATTCCAGCTTGTGCTTCTTCCAGCCCAGGGTTCCTCATAATGTACTCTGCATATAAGTTAAATAAGCAGGGTGACAATATACAACCTTGACGGACTCCTTTTCCTATTTGGAACCAGTCTGTTGTTCCATGTCCAGTTCTAACTGTTGCTTCCTGACCTGCATACAGGTTTCTCAAGAGGCAGGTCAGGTGGTCTGGGATTCCCATCTCTTTCAGAATTTTCCACAGTTTATTGCGATCCACACAGTCAAAGGCTATGGCATAGTCAATGAAGCAGAAGTAGATGTTTTTCTGGAACTCTCTTGCTTTTTCCATGATCCAACTGTTTGGGGAACCGTAAATATGGGACAGTTTCGGCTCCAGGAGTTGGGCGGATGCAAGTCCCATCTCTGGCGGGGTGGGGTGGGGAACCGATCGGGTATTATTCACATCAACTCCAGTATTCTCCTCCTGTCCACTCCTCTTCCCCCACCCACCCACACGACCCTCATCCTTCCTTTTGGAACAGGAGTTTTCAAAGTGAGGATTACGAAATCAATTTAGGGCACAAGGATTAGCAGATTTAAAAAGACAATGTATTACAGAAAACCTCAGAGGGCATCACGATATACAATTAAAATTGTCTCAATCCTGATCTGTGACTGTCTCAATCCTGATCTTTTTCCTTTTTAGGCGATACACTTCACAGTCTCCTTCTGGGGAAAAATAGCATTCATAACAAAATGCTTAAGCAGTTTTCGTTTTATTTACTTTATTCTTGAGGTATAGTAAATTTATAATGTGTTAGTTTCAAGTGCAAGCGAAATGATTCAGTCATACACACACACCCATATATTCTTTTTCAGATTCTTTTCCATTATAGGTTATTACAATATATTGAGTATAGTTCCCTGTGCTATTCAGTAGGTCCTTAATGTTTGCTTCTGTTTGCTGTTTAGTTGCTAAGTGGTGTCTGACTCTTTGCAACCCCATGAACTGTAGCCCTCGAGGCTACTCTGTTCATCAGATTTTCCAGGCAAGAATACTAGACTGTGCTGCCATTTCCTACTCCAGGGGACCTTCCTGACCCAGGGTTCGAACTTGTGTCTCCTGCTTGGCAGGCGGATTCTTTACCACTGAGCCATCCGGGAAGCCATACAGTAGTATATGTTAACCCCAAACTTCTAATTTATCTCCACCTCCACCCCTGACATGGTTCAACAATGAACTGCCCTTAAGTCCCTTAGTGTAGTCCTGGAAAGGACCTGCCTTGTCCATCCATCGCCTGGGAGCAGCCCTAACAATGCATTCACATGGTCACGTGTTTTATGAAACTTGCAAAAGTTGGACACTTAAGCCAGAATGGGTTAAGCCTGCTATCTTGCTCCACTCAGACTTCCTCTTCCTCACATTTCCCCTCCTGTCATGAGGCCTCAGTGTGGCCAGAGCATGGTGTGTTTATAATCCTGTGTTTTAGTTCTTACACAGAGCCTCCAACAAGGGAAAGGCTTCAGGCTCCACAGAACCAGCCTCTGGCTCTGCCACCAATCGGGGTCGTGCACGTTGTCCCACCTTCCCTCTCAAGGTACTTACAGCAACTGTTCTTGCACCCCCATTATTGGGTGAGTTTTCTCTCTCTTTTTTTTTCCTCTCTTTCTTTTTGAAATGTATTATTAACATTTAAAATGCACACAGTAGGGACCTCCCTTGTGGTTCAGTGGTTAAGATACTGTGCTTCTACTGCAGGGGACACGGGTTAGATCCCTGGTGCGGGAAAGTGAGATCCCACATGCCGCATAGCCCAAAAATAAATAAAATGTGCACAGGAAACAAACAGTATAAAAGAGCATGAAAGTGAAGTCGCTCAGTCATGTCCGACTCTTTTCGACCCCATAAACTGTAGCCTATCACACTCCTCCATCCATGGGATTTTCCAGGCAAGAGTACTGGAGTGGGTTACCATTTCCTTCTCCAGAGGATCTTGCCGACCTAGTGATCGAACCCAGGTCTCCTGCATTGTAGGCAGACGCTTTACCATCTGAGCCACCACGGAAGTCCTATAAAACAGCATACAATGCACAAAAAGTAACCTGCCAACCCCAATTCCCAGAGCTGAGCTTCAAAGCAGTAATGCCAAAAACGATGCCTGGTGGATCTTTCAAGAGACTTAATATCTAGATCTTATTTTTTAGACAAATGTAAGTATATTTATATACCATTTGTTCAGACGAACCTTAGCAATCTTTTCATTTCAGCACACAAAATTTGACTTCATTCAACGACTGCATAGATTGCATGTGTGGATTTTTGTGTGTGTGTGTGTGGCTGTGCCAGGGATATAGGCTGTGCCCTGCTTTTACCACCTGGTGGCTCAAATGGTAAAGAACCTGCCTGCAATGCAGGAGGACCCGGGTTTGATCCCTAGGTCTAGAAGATCCCAGTATTCTTGCCTGGAAAATTCCACGGACAGAGGAGCCTGGCAGGTTATACAGTCCATGGAGTTGCAAACAGTCAGACACGACTAGGAGACTTTCACTAACTCCCTGACCAGGGACGGAAGGAAATCTTGCCCCCCGCAGTGGAAGCACGGAGTCTTAACCACTGGACCCCCAGTAAAGTCCCATATGTATGGAATTTAACCTAACCTTCACGGGCAGATTTCATCATGTCCCCTGATGTACTACTTCATCGCACTTTTCCTGCAACGTCCAACCTGGTTTTGCACAAGACCTTATAGAAAACTGTTAGCTGCTTCATAGTATTTTCTAGTTTTTGACCCTTAAGCTAGGAAATCTCACTCAGAACGATAGTCAAGCAGGTGGATCACAAGGTTGGCCACCACTTGTCAGGAAATTAGCAGTGTGCTTCAAATCAAACTCTGATCCCTTAAAATCAATGATACACCAGCACCGCCCCGGGGGGAAGTGAGACACCACCCCGACTCCCACTCCCACAATTCCCGGGAAAGACCCGCCTCGGAGGTGGGGGAAGTTTACAAAACTACAGCGGCCGAGCGGGCACCGCACAATGCTGGGTCATAGTGAGTCAGCCCTGAGCACTCGGTCTCGCACTGTGCCCAACTGCGTTCAGTTACTCCCAGTCTGGTTTAAATCTTCGAGCCTGGAAAATGCTGGGAGGGCTGGGCGGCAGAGCCATAACGTTCTAGACAGAGCAGCGCCACCGCGAGGCCAGCTGCGGTGGACGAGGCGATGAGATGCAGGCGCCGGGCTTCTCTTCCCCGCACAGAGATTCCCACCGCCCACTTCGGAGGGTCTTGGGTTTGATTTCATGGGATCGATCGCAGTTTTTCCTGACTCTTCTCTGCCAAAACAGACTGGTCTTGCACTCATCTGTCTGGCTCAGTGATTACTCAAAGTGTGTGTGGGGGAGGGGGGAAGCAAAGTCATAAAAGAAGTTCTCCCCAAACGTTTGTAGACGGAATGAAGCTGCCCCAGTTAGTGATCAGCGCTCCTACAGCTGGGGTAGGTTACAATCCCCATCCTGTGGGTATGAGCTTTTGCCTCCAGCGCCTTTACGATTAATTCCTCTGTGGCGGACCGAACTGTTCATTCGGCTCCCTGGGAGGACCGAGTAGAGGTGGGAGGGGATTAGTTATGCAACTCATGGAGTCAATCTGGGCCCGTGGTCTCGGAGACTACAAGTTCCAGAATGCATCCTCCCGCTAGCGTGTAGGGAGAGGTCGGGGTTGAGGGGGCGTTGCCTTCTGGGAGTTGTAGTCTCGAGCTTATTTGTGATGCAGGCGGAACCCGGGGAGGGGGGAGGGGCGAGGTCGTAAACTATTGGCACGTGACGCACGGGATCAGGAGGTAGGGCCAGCCTCCGCACGGGAGCTGTGATTGGCTGGCGTTTAGCCGAACGACGCCACCAGGGGCGGACCGAAGAAAGGCGCAAGCGCACTGCGTCGCCAGACTCGGGACCCTTTTCCGAGGGACTATGGCGCTCAACAAGAATCACTCGGAGGGCGGCGGAGTGATCGTCAACAACACCGAGAGGTGACGACAGTGCGGAAAAGCCCTAGAGGCCCGGAGGGGCGGGCGTCGAGGATGTGGGCGGTGGGCGGCGGGGCGTGAACCCGTGGAGAGGGGGAACTGATGGCGGCGGGGGGTAACGTTGGGGCGGGGCTGCGGGCAGCTGAGTGGGTCTTGAGGGAGGGGCCGGGATGCTGCGGTCAGCTGTGGGTTGGGGCCGGGCCGGCCGGATGGGGCGGGGGGGCTTGCAGAGACAAGTGGAGCCCGCGGGTCGTTCTCGAACCCCTTGCCCAGAGTAGGCGACGTTTGGAAACGCGGAGAGCTTTAGACGAAACTAACTGCCACTTATTTAGGCGTTTACTGTGTGTCGGGGAGGGGCTGCATCTGTGCTGCGTTTCTTCAGTCTGAATCCTGTGCGGCAGATGCTGTTACTCTACACATTTTACACGTGAGGAAACTGAGGCACAGGGAAGTTAAGAAACTTGCTTGAGCTCACAGAGCTGTAAGTAAACAGCAAAGGAGTCTTGATTCCAAAGTGAGTAGCCTTAACTACCAGTATGTAGCGTTCCAGTGTATTCCAGAACTGCTCAGTTTCCAGGTGAGAAGCTGAGGCCCAGAGGTGAAATTACATAGTTAACGATCGTCAGATGCCTGACATATTTCCTATAAAGGTCAGTCTTTGCCTCTTTCCCTTGAATTCCTGTTGGCTCGGGTCACTCCCCAGAGCAGTCTCCCACCTGTCCTGCCCAACCCCACTCAATTCTGTCTCTCCTCCTACCTTCCACTCCTTGAATGGCTTCTCTCCTCTTGCTCCTTGGGCGTTGAGAATCAGACCAGCCAGCCCTGGTTGAGCTCTGATGACCCAAAAGAACCTCTTGAAGGAGCAAAGAAGGAATCTGAGTCCCCAGAAGAGACTTGGTGGGATCAGAGCCTAGACACTGGTTAAGGCCAGCACTCAGCCCAAGGCTGTAACCCGGCACGCTCGTTGAGTCTGAGGAAAGCACTCAGGGAGCCCAGAATACTCTTTCTCCATGTTACCAGCTCAGGGTCTGCCAGGCCCAGCCTCTTCCTGATCGTGACCTCTTTTCTCTGAGCTTTCCTTGTCTTGTCTGGTACTGGTCCTCTTTCCACTTACCCCTCCCCAGCGAAGGAAGTTGTGATAGCTGGGAGGGGAAAAAAGACAAATAGAACCACGGGAGCTTGGACCGCATTGTCTTGTAATCAGAGAAACCTCACATTGCACTGGGTGTGTAGCCTCTCTGTGTGCGAGCCAGTCCCAGGGTGGACAAACCCTGCTGATGCCATTTGGTGTTATCTCCTGGGACTGTTCTTTCTCTCTCAGTGGGGCTTTTCCGGGACAAGAACGTTATCTTAAAAACAAATAATGTTATCTATTCTCCTGGGCCTCCTACCTGGTTTAGGACTCAGTACTGCTGCATAATGGTGTGCCTTGTTTTTAGCAAATGCTTGAGCCCCATTTCTGAAAAAGTTGTGTAAACAGTAACTGAAGTCTCCATTCGGCATATAAAGCTTGATGTGTAAAACAGTGAACCTCACTCTTCAAGAATCCCTGTGAGAGCAATGAGAGCTATGGACTGTCGTGGGAAAAAGCACATGTGATCATCTCAAGGGCTCATGGACTGATAACCCTGCAGACTCAGCTTAAGCACCCCAGGTTTAGAGGAACCCTGAAGTGAGCCCTTTGGTAAGGTGGAGAGTCATGTCTTAAAATGTTATGCATCAGGTTTAAAAAAGCAAACCAACAAAAACAGAGCACCTGCCGTAAGGACCTGGAAGAAAAACAGAAGAGTTAACCCAGATGATCTAACCTGATTGGAGGGATTATGGTGTCTGCAAAGCCCTGCGGCTCTTCTACTGCACTGGTCACTTTTTTTTTTCCTGGCTGTGCCCTGCGGCTTGTGGGATTTTAGTTCCCTGACCAGAGGTTGAACCTGGGCCTTCCACAGTGAGAATGGGGAGTCCTAACCATTGGACCGCCAGGGAAGTCCCTACACTGGTCACTTTGGGGCTGTGTGGGTGGGGTTCGGGGAACCCAGCTTGCTCATTTTTCCCATGGCTGTGTTGTTAGGCTCCTCACAGCAGTGTTGAAACGACTACATGCTGGCAGGTACTCATAAGCAGCTGCTACCCAGGAGGGTTCAGTGGGTGACAGATTGTGACTCCAGCGGTTTCATCAGGGCCTGTCCTCTTTTCTCACAGCATCCTGATGTCCTATGACCATGTAGAGCTTACGTTCAATGACATGAAGAATGTGCCAGAGGCCTTCAAAGGGACCAAGAAAGGCACTGTCTACCTTACCCCGTACCGGGTAAGTTTGTACAGGGAGACAGCTGGTTTGGAGACTCGTGGCTCCAGGAGGTTGATATGAGAGCCTTAGGTCAGCCTCAGCCTTGTGAGTCTAGTGGCCTCTGAACCCTGATGAACGTCAGTATATTTCTGTCACATCTCCCTGGTTCTTGAACCACCAGGCTCTTTGTGCAGCAAAACTGACGGCTGGACAGTGAGTCCGTGCAAATTCCCGAGCTGCTGCTGCAAGCAGCCTGGAGTTCAGTGCAGCTGCTGGAGTGACCTGGGCCTGGAGGGAGAGGCCGTGGTTACTGTGGGTTCTGTAGGAGGAGCCCGTGAGGCCCCTGTGCACGTCCAGAGTGATAAGTGTGGTCCACAGGGTTCAGTAGCATGGCCGCAGTCTCTGGGCTGGGGAGAGAGCCCGGCCGAACCTGGCAGAGCAAGAAATGCCAGCCTGCAGAAAGGGCCTCACCTAAGAGTTCCCTGGGCAGACTCAGAGAGACTTCCAGAGAAACACAGGGATGTTCTTGGAGGAAGATGGCTGCCTGGGGCCCCCGAGAGCTGACTTAGAGGTGGAGGTGGGGGAGGCGCACAGGCCTTAGAGGAGACCCAGGTAGGGGTGGGGAGGGCTGTCTCAAAACCCTGTCTCTGGGGGTTCAAGTTGGCATCTCCAGTCACAGATTGAAGTCGTGGGTGTAAAACAGCAGGTTCTCCACACGTGGGGTGGGAGCCTTGCTGATTGGGCAGAGTCCATGGGCGGGTTAGTGCCGCCCCTTCTCCCGGGGTCCGCCACCCACTGCCATTGCCCACTTTCAGTTCTGTGGAGCTCAGGCTGGACCCCCATTTCGGAAGCCCTTCCCCGACCCTCTGCCCTCGCCTCGCAGCCTCTTCACTGAGGCTCTGCGTCTGCTGCCTCCTCACCACCCATGAGTGACAGAACAGGCCATCCTGTTCACACGTGTGACCTGAGTCACGCATTTTTCTTGTGAATTCACACATCTGGCCTCCCCAGCCCGGCTGCACGTGGGGCCTTTTACTCCAAAAGGCACTGTCCAGGGGTGGCTGTTGCAGAGAGTGCCCTGGGGCTGCTGGGTGCTGGGTGCGGCCACCCACCCCAGCCCTGGGAGCGGCGGCTTCACACAGAGGAAGCGGTGGCCAGGCGGACTGTGGTCCGAGCGGTGATGGCCCTTGTCTCTCCTTGCAGGTCATCTTCCTGTCCAAGGCGAAGGATGCCATGCAGTCCTTCATGATGCCCTTCTATCTGATGAAGGACTGTGAGATCAAGCAGCCTGTGTTTGGGGCAAACTACATCAAGGGGACGGTGAAGGCTGAAGCAGGAGGTGGGTGACGAGGGGGCTCTGGGCTCCGGAGTAGCTTCCAAGACCAGCCCTTGGGCTGCCAGCCATTCAGCGGGGGGTGAAGTTGCCAAGATCTGGGAAATGCTGGCATTCAGGATGACAGCTCAGATCAGAGAGAGAGAGCGCGAAGGCGGCTCAACGACTGTAGACCCAGTGAAAACGCTCATTGTGACCTGGCGCGTGTGTCAGACGTTAGGTGTGGGAGGGAGCTGTGTCAGGTGCATGGGAGGCAGGGGCCTTTTCCCTCGAGCCCATCTCTAACGCCCAGCCTGCTTGCTGGCAGGCTCTTGGCAGACCCCAGAGACCGCTGCGCCATGCTCACTTTCCCCCACACTCAGCCCGGCCTGAGCCTTGCTGTTGAGCTCACAGTTCCCCTTTGGACAGAAGCCAGGCTGGAGGTGCAGGGGTTTGTTCTCAGCACCACCACCCCCTCCCCCTCCCCCGAGAGTGAGAGATCTGTTTTGAACTTGAATCAGCTGTTGCTGCTTTATCGGGGGTGGGAGGCCTCAGCGCAGCTGTGCTTACAGGACTGCACAGGAAGTGGGCAGGGAGCTGGCCGGGTCGCAGTGCTGGCGTGCGATGTGTGTGGCAGGCTGTTGGATGGGGCCTGGAGCGGACCTATAGCCATCTCTTCAGACAGAACGCTCTTCTCCTGAGCTGTCGATGCGCTGTTCTCTTCTCAGGTGGCTGGGAAGGCTCTGCATCCTACAAGCTGACCTTTATGTCCGGGGGCGCCATCGAATTTGGACAGCGGATGTTACAGGTGGCATCTCAAGGTACCGAGGCTCTCAGGATCCGGGGCTGAGGACACGTGGAGCATGTGCTGTTTTGTTCATTTGGGTTTGTTCCCTTTTAGTTCTGCTTTTCAAGCAGTCAGGAGGTGAATTTCTGGGCCCTGGGCTGCCCGGGGCTGGGAGTTGGGAAAGTGAAAGTGTTAGCCACTCAGTCCTTTCTGACTCTTTGCGACTCCTTGGACTGTAGCCAGCCAGGCTCCTCTGTCTGGAATTTTCCAGACAAGAGTACTGGAGTGGTAACCATTGCCTTCTCTAGGGGATCTTCCCGACCTAGCATCGCAGGCAGATTATTTCCTGTCTCAGCCACCAGGGCGGTGGGAAGGAAACTTGTAATTAGCATCACCGCCTTGTACCCCAAAGGCTGAGGTTCCTTTGCCTGGAGCAGGTATAGGACGATTTGCCAGAGCCGTTTGGCCTCGAGGACATTTGGTCTCAGAGAAACAGACGCAGCCTTTATGCTCCTATGAGGCAACCTGTGAAGTGCCCAAGGGCTGTGTTCCGCAGACCTCCTCACCTTGGCCCCAGGCTCCCCCAGCTCTGTTCTTGCCCCTCCCTGAGCCTCCTTCCTCCCATCCCCACCTCCACCCCATCTCCTCCGCCCCAGCTCTGACCTCCGTCCCCACCCAGACCCCTTGCCCTGTCCCTGCCGAGGCAGCCTCGAGCAGGGAGGGCTTAGGCGTGTCTGCTGCACACATGCAGGGGCCCTGCAGCTCCCCGCACCCGAGGCCGGAGACACTCACCTCTCTCTCCCCTTGCACTGTAGCCTCGCGAGGCGAAGCCCCCAGCGGAGCCTATGGTTATTCTTACATGCCCAGCGGGGCCTATGTCTTCCCCCCGCCAGTCGCCAATGGAATGTACCCCTGCCCTCCTGGCTACCCCTACCCACCGCCCCCACCTGGTGAGTGTATCCTTTGCTGCCCACCCTGCACCCCCGCCTCCCGCCCACTAACCACCCCTGCCCAGGCCAGGGGGTTGCAGAGGGGAGACTTGTCATTGGACCTGCTTCAGGACAGACGGAGCAGCTGGAGGGGCCCGGGGCGGGGGGTGCCAGCTGAGGGGCCAGGGCGGCGCTGCTCACTGGGTCCTGTTCCTCTCACCAAGCAGAGTTCTATCCGGGACCCCCCATGATGGATGGGGCCATGGGGTACGTGCCGCCCCCACCGCCACCCTACCCCGGGCCCATGGAGCCTCCAGTCAGCGGCCCTGATGTCCCCTCCACTTCTGCAGGTGAGCTCAGCCCCTGGGCTGCTCCCCACGGGTGCGTGGAAGCCACAGATAATGCACGGCCACTGGCCTAGGGACAGTCGCAGGGGACCGGCCAGCGGTGAAGAGAGACCGGTGGCCGCCAGCCTTTACCTGGCAGTGCCCCCTGGGCAAGGTCTCCCTCTGTACCTCAGTCTTCCTATCCGCAGAATGTGCCAACAGAACCACCTGGGGGTGTCGTGGTGAAGATCAGATTGGGAGGTGTACGGGGGGTGTCTCCACAGTGCCGGAAGCACTCGGGGAAGGTTAACAACTTCTTGATGGAGGAAACCGGGTCCTTGGCACCAGCCACCTGAGCACCAGGGGCTGGGGTTGCCGGGGCGGCTGGAGGTGCCGGGGAGGCCTGTCTCTGGGGCTTGTCCCAAGTGTGTGTGTTCTCACAGCTGAAGCCAAGGCCGCGGAAGCAGCTGCCAGCGCCTATTACAACCCAGGCAACCCACACAATGTCTACATGCCCACGGTGAGTGGGGTGGGCATGCGCTGGAGGGGCCCCCGCAGCCCCAGCTGCTGGTGTTCAGAGGCGGCAGAGACCTCGCCTTGTTGGGACTGTTCTAACGTCATTTTTCCTTTCTTCATCAGAACCAGCCTCCACCGCCTCCCTACTACCCCCCTGAAGATAAGAAGACCCAGTAGATCCCGCCCCCCCACCCCTGCTGCCTCCCCTCACTCCTCCCCTCCCCTGGGGGCTGAGTCGGGGTCCTGGGGCTTGATGGGAGGGCCTTGTCCTTCCTCCAGCTCTGATATAAAAGAGTTATCAGGAACTCGCCTCAAGGGAAGGGGGAGCCCCTTGACTCGGGGCGGTGCCTCCCAGTTCCGCACAAGCCCGGAGCCCTCCAGCTTCCCGCGCCGTCCCGTGGCGGCGGGCGCCCCCCTGGTCCCCGTCCTGCTCTCGTAGCTTCCGCCCATGGAGGGACTCTCTGGCCACCTCCTCCACCGCAGTCCAGCTCTCTGATTTTGTAGCCACTTTATCCCCAGCCTCACATGCCCTGCTCGCCCCGGCGCCCTGCCAGGCCCCACTGACATTCCGCCTGCCCTCGTCTGTGCCTGGCTGAGGAGGGCCACCTGCCCGCCGACTGCCCGCCTGCGTTCCATTCCCAGCCGGCCGCGCCCCTTCACACTCACCTTCCCTGGGCCTTCCTGTCATCTCCGCTTTCAACGTTTGGGGTTTCCCACCAGCCGCCCGGGGTGGGTGGTCTGAGGGCAGCCATGGCTGGGGGCAGAGCCCCTCTGCTGCCTCGCTGGTTTTTCTGGAATTTGTTGCCGTTCACCTCTCCTTTCCCTCTAGAAGGGGCCTCTTGGACTGGAACTGGAGACCGCATGTCCACTTGGGGGCTGCCAGGTGGACTGGGAACCAGACCCCTGAGCCCTGGGGCCTGGCCTGGACATTGACCATGACCTCTTGCCAGCCCTCAACCTGCTTTCTTCCCTTTAAGCATCATGCCTGGTTGGCAGTGTGTCCCCAGATCACTAAAAGTTTGCTGTCACTTGCTCCTGGACTGGCTGTGAAGAGAGGAGATGGTTATTTAAAGAGGATTCCCTATTTATTTGACAAAAAAAAAAAAATTCAGTTAATATATTAATGTGAAATAAATCCTGTTTGCACCTTGACTTGTCTGCTGAAAATGTGAACTAGTAAAAATGAATTGACTGGACCCCTGTCTGGCTCTGTGTGTGGTGAGGGAGGCACTCTCGGGAAGGGGAGCTGTCTGGCCTCCGGCCGGGGCCGGGCGGGAGAAGCCTCCAGGATGACCATGTTCCCTCCTGTGTGAGAGTCCCTTGTTCTCTTGGCCCATTTGGGCCCAGGATGCCGAGGCCTCTCCCGTGTCCGTCTCACGGGGATTGCTCAGCAACAGAGTGATTGCTCAGTAACTCCACCCACAGAGTGCCCCGGGGCCCAGCAGCTGTCCTGGTGGTAGGCCTCGGACACAGGATGGGCATGGGCGTTCGTTCCTCGCCCCCGGCTGGCGTGGTCACTGCCCTTCCCTGAGGTGCTGGGCGCGTCTAAAGACTGGCAGGGCGAGCCTGGCCCCTGTGGCATCGGCCCTGTTGCAGCCCTCCTTGGGAAGAGCCTCCATTTCTGAGGCTGGGAACGGCGGGGAAACGGCCACAGCCCACGTCCAGGCCTGCACCCCCGGGACCCTGTCCTGGAGGGAGGCCCTGGATGTGGTGGAGTCCAGCCTAGCCTGAAGCATCCATTTTCCTGTGCCTTCTGGACCAAGTCACCTCCCCAGTCTCTTCCTTCTGGCTAGCCCTGCCCAGCAGCCCCTGGGCTTGGCGAAACCCTCTACGAGGGCATTTGAAGAGGATGCCCTCCCTGTGGGGGCAGGGGCCGTGGGGCTCTCCCTGCCTGGCACAGCCTGGCCCTGTCAGCTCAGTGGAATGTCACCTGTGGGGCAGAGCAGGTTGAGCAGTTGGCTGGCCCCTGGGGGAGACGCCTCTCCAGGTCCCCACCCTGTGCCCTGCCCACTCCCCCACCTCAACCCCAGGTCTGCGGCCCATTCCGGGGAAGCTGCGGGTGAGGACCTACTGGCCAGGTGGGCCTCCCTCAGTCACCCGGTGGGGGCTGCTGCCCCCCTCCCTCATGCCCCTTGCTGGACAGTGCTGGACCCTCCCCAGGGCCCCTGTGTGGGAGGCTGCAGTGGGGCAGCCCCGCCCCACACTCCCCAAGTCTGCCTCTGCCTCCAGTCAGCCCAGCTTCCTCCCAGCATCCCAGCCAGCCCCAGAGAGGAAGGTGCAGGGGCCAGGGAGACAGGGGCCCCCACCCCGAGGTGGTGAAACCCTGACCTGACCCTCCCCCGGGCCTGCCCTTCCTTCCCTCTCCCCTGGTGGCAGCCCCGGGCTCTTTGCATAACCCTGCGGCTTCACTATCTTCCCCCAGGCGGAGGGGAAGGGCAGGGCTGGACACCATGGCTACGCTCTTCTCCCGGCCCCAGCGGCGCCCTCCCCTCTTGCGCCAGGCCATCAAGATAAGGCGCCGCAGGGTCAGAGATCTGCAGGATCCCCGGCCCCCATGGGCTCAGGAGGTAGGAGGGACCTCAGCGGGCAGCCCAGCGGGCCTGGGTGGGGCCCCACCTCTTGTGGCTCTACTCCCCTCCCTGGCCCTACCCCAGCCCCGGGCGGAGCCTTTGGGATCCGGGTCGGCAGAACAGGTGTTCTCTGGGCTCCGCAGAGCCTCAGGCCCAGGGTCTGAGACTCTCTGAGACCCCTCCCTCTGATGGGCCCCCGCCCACGGCCCCCGCCCCTACTGCTGGCCATCTTGAGCTCCTCCAGTTCCATGGGCTCCATTAGGCAAGGAGTCTCGCTGCTGTGGGCTGGGCTTTGGGGGACCCGCTGAGCAGCCCCTAGGCCCGCTGGGCATGACCCCCAGTCTCCCACCTCGCTGCTGGGCCTCACTTCCGCCGCTGGGGTGCGGAGCAGAGCCGCCGATAAGCAGCCCTGTTTCCTCTGGGGAAGGAAGGAAGGTTGGGGCCACGGGCCGCGCTGAGCTCACGTTGCCGGAGGGCAGCTGAGGACCAATGGACCCGAGCCATGGCAGGCCAGGGGACAAGGAAGGTGGCCCGGGGGCTGGGCCCCCAGGAGGCCTGCCACAGGAACAGGTGCGCGGCACCATTGGGCTGGACGCCGGATGCTGGGGCCCTTGAGCCGTTGGGCTGGGCCTGCCCTGGGGGGAGCCGTACGGGCATCCAAATCCCGGTCCTGGCCTCTGGGACACCCTGTCTTTTTGTCTCACTCCCCAGATCGAGCCTTCATCCCATCACTTGTCGCCTGAGGAGGTAAGAATTGGGGTGTCTGGGGGGAACAGAGGGGCGCCTGGGGGGAACAGAGGGGCGCTAGGAAGCGAGCCAGCATCCTCCCAAACAGCCCCCTGCCCCCTACCAAGGCTGGGTCTCAACCCTCTCCCCTCCCTGTGCGTGCGGACGCCTGGTCCCTGCTTCGGGCATGTGCCCTGGGTGCCAGGATGGCTGGTGGCGCTCAGACCTTGTGGTGGTGGGTGGACGGGGGATCCCGCAGTAACCCTGCCGTGCCTCAGCGGGCCCTGCTCTACGAGGAAGCTCTCTACACCGTGCTGTACCGGCTGGGGCAGCCCGAGCCCAACCATGTGGGGGAGTCCTCTGAGCTGCTGCAGTACCTACAGGAGGTGAGCCCAGCCCCCTCCCGCCCGCCTCCCTGCAGCCTGGCCGCCCCCACCCCGTGCCCCCAGCTTCCCACACTCCTGCCCCACCAGGCCTTCCACATGGAGCCCGAGGAGCATCAGCAGATGCTAACGCGCGTCCAGCAGCTCGAGGTAACCCGCCGGGGCCACCCTGGGCCAGCAGGGGGGCTGGGAGGGCCAGCTCCCTCAGGGACTCAGCCCCCACCTCTTGTCGCTCCAGAAACCAGTCTTCTGTCTGAAGGCAACGGTGAAACAAGCCAAGGGTATCCTAGGCAAGGATGTCAGTGGTGAGTAGGCAATGGAGACCCGGGGCCTTCTTCCTGGCTCCTTCCTCTCCCCGTCACAGCCTGTCCCAGAGTTCCCATCCTCCAAACGTCCCCTGGGGCTCAGCTGGGGGCTGCTGGCCCCTGGCCCTTGGAGTCTGGGATGGGGAGGGGGTGATAAGGACTCTCCCTGGGAGCCTAGCCAACACCCTGACTGCCTCCCTCACCCCTCCTCCCCAGGGTACAGTGACCCCTACTGCCTGCTGGGCATTGAGCAGGGGACGACGGTGTCTGGGGGCAGCCCGGGGCTCCGGCGCCGGCAGAAGGCCGTGGTGAGGCACACCATCCCCGAAGAGCAGACTCACCGCACCCAGGTCATCACCCAGACACTCAACCCCGTGTGGGACGAGACCTTCATCCTGTACGTGGCCCTGCCTCGGGTCCCACCCACTCTGGTCGTCAGTGGCTACTCGGGTGGTGGGGGTGCCCCCTATCAGTGAGATCAGAGGGACTTCCTGGCTTCGGGGAGACAGCATGGCTTGACCAGAGGAGGAGGCTGCTCCCAAGGCAGGGAAGACAGACGGGAGGCCAGACAGGACAGGGCAGTGGCATATTTGCCACATGCTGGGGAAGGTGGGTCAGGCACGGCTGGGTTAATGGGGGTGAAGGAGGGGGTGATGCATTTGAGGAGGTGGAGTTTGCAGGCAAGGGCTAAGACTTGAGGATGGGTAACTTTGAGGACCTGGCTAAGCTCCGGGAGTTGGTGATGGACAGGGAGGCCTGGCGTGCTGCAGGCCATGGGCTCGCAGAGTGGGACATGACTGAGCGACTGAACTGAACTGACTTTGAGGATGGCAGACTCAGGCCTGGGGTCTAGTGGCCTGGTCAGGGGGCCTAGCCGTCCAAGCCCCTCAGCCATGCTCTTTCCTCACTACAGAGAGTTTGAGGACATAAGCAACGCCAGCTTTCATCTGGACATGTGGTGAGGGGCGGGCCCCGCCCCGCCCGCTGGGGTGGGGAAGAGAAGGGGAGGGGGGCTCCCAGGACACCCTGTCCGCCTCCCGCTGAAGCCTCTGCCCACACCAGGGACATGGACGCCGTGGAGTCCGTCAGACAGAAGCTTGGGGAACTCACAGACCTGCATGGACTGCGAAGGTGAGCCCCGTGTGGTCCTCCCTGGGGAGGAGTCGGGGCTCTTCCTGCCTGCACCCCCACCACGTGCACCCCGGTGGCTGGGCTGCAGGCTCTGGCTGGCCCAGGTGGCCAGAGGTAGGGAGCAGATCCCAGCCTGACCTGGCCAGGCTCTCGGCCCCTCTCCCTGAGACAGGATGTTTAAGGAGGCCCGGAAGGACAAAGGCCAGGACGACTTCCTGGGGAACGTGGTTCTCAGACTACAGGTGAGTAGAGTGGGGGTGACGAGGGGTCCAAGGGAGGGGTTCAGGTCTGCACCGGGCAGAGCCTGGGGTCTGCCTCCCGTCGCCTCCCTGGCCCCCAAGCGTTAGCGGCTCCTGCGGCTCAAGGGCGTGGGCACCTCTTGCCTGCCCAACCTGCCAGGACCTGCGCTGCCGTGAGGATCACTGGTACCCCCTGGAGCCCTGCACAGACACCTACCCGGACCGCGGTCAGTGTCACCTCCAGTTCCAGTTTATCCACAAGCGGGTAGGTGGCCCGGCCGGGTGGGGAGGAGGGGCTGCCCCGGGCGTGGGGTCCCCGCTCACAGCCATGCCGGGCCGCCCCCCTGCCGCCCGCAGAGAGCCACCACGGCCAGCCGCTCGCAGCCCAGCTACACGGTGCACCGCCACCTCCTGCAGCGGCTGGTGTCCCACGAGGTCACCCAGCACCAGGTACTGCCCTGCTGGGGCTGGGCGGGGCCGGGGCCTGCCTGCCAGGTCCTGACACCCCTCCGCGTGCCTCCTCAGGCCGGCAGCACCTCCTGGGACGGGTCGTTGAGCTCCCAGGCAGCCACCATCCTCTTCCTCCACGCCACGCAGAAGGACCTGTCGGACTTCCACCGGTCCCTGGCGTGAGTGCCCAGCCAAGCCAGAGCGCCCGAGGGCCGTCTGCACTGCACCACCCTCTCCCTCCCTACTTGCCCTCCTTCAGGCTGGCAGCCCCAAGTCTAACCCTCCAGAGATTTCTGTTTGGGGCCCAAACTGTGTATTTTAAGTTTTGAGTCAGTTGCCAACTGACTCAACTTTGTCTGTCTTGGCTGCGCGGGGCCCTTGTTGCTGTGTGTGGGCTTTTCTCTAGTTGCGGCGAGCAGGGCCTACTCTTAGTTGTACTGTGCGAGCTTCTCACTGCAGTGGCTCCTCTTGTTGCGGAGCAGGGCTCCAAGGCATGCAGGCTTCGGGAGTTGTGGCAACATGGACTTAGTTGCATGTGGCATCTTCCCAGACCAGGGATCAAACCTGTGTCCCCTGCATTGGCAGGTGGGTTCTTAACCATTGGACCACTAGGGAAGTCCAGTCGCCAACTTTTAAAATCTGGAGATTTCCCATACAGATTCACATCTCCAGCTTCCCATGAAAGATTTGTCCCGAAGCTGCAGGGCTGTCGCCTTGCTGGGCGGCAGGGGATCAGGGCAGGGAAGCCTGGCTTCCCCCGTCCATCATGGCTGCCTTCTGGACACTTCACACCCTGACATCACCTGAGTCCTTCTGGGCAGTCGAGTCTGCCACCCCAGCCCCAGGGCCCCAGCAGGAGCGATGGTAGCCGCTGTATCCCTGAATGGCAGAGGCCTGTCCTGTGCTACTGTCCTGCCCCAGCCTCCTTCAGCCTCCCGCTTGTCTCGGCTCGGCCCCCTCTGTGAAGTTTCCCCTCAGCTCTCTAAAGGGATGCTCTGGTTGACTTGGACTTGGACTTGAAGGCTTAAGTCTCCAAATTTGACTTTTCGAAAGAAGCAAGAAGTCCTGAATTTTAAAATCACAAATATTCAAATTTGAGAGAAGGGGCAATTCATTTACATGTTTTGAAAAGCCCTTATGGGAACAAAAGGGCTTCCCTGGTGGCTCAGACAGTAGAGAATCCGCCAGCAATTCGGGAGACCCAGGTTTGATCCCTGGGTTGGGAAGATCCCCCGGCAAAGGGAAAGGCTATCCACTCCAGTATTCTGGCCTGGAGAATTCCATGGACTGTATAGTCAGTGGGGTCGCAAAGAGTCGGACGTGACTGAGCAACTTTCACTATGGGAATAAAAGCAATCCCACAGGTTATTTTCAGTCGCTGGTTTTCAGCCTCTAAAGGCTGATGAGAAACCCTGGGAGGTTTTGGGGTGGAAACAGAGCTGGGGAGGTTTGGGCACTGTCCACCCCTGACCCCCTCCCCCAGGCCAGGCAAGCTGTGGGAAATGAGGTCCCCCAGCTGGCTGAGGGCTTCCTGTCTGCCACAGGCAGTGGCTGGCCTACAGCCGTCTCTACCAGAGCCTGGAGTTCCCTAGCAGCTGCCTCCTGTTCCCCATCACCAGTATCGAGTACCAGTGGATCCAGGGCCGGCTCAAGGCCGAGCAGGTGGGCTGGGGGGCGCTGGGGGGAGGTGTTGGGTGGGCAGGGCTCAGGGAATGGCTTCGGCCCCCTAAAGCAGCCCCCGCCTCACAGAACCTTCTGGGCCTTGCAGCTGGAGGAGCTGGCCAGCTCGTTCAGCTCCCTGCTGGCCTACGGGCTCTCCCTCATCCGGAGGTTCCGCTCTGTCTTCCCCCTCTCGGTGCCTGACTCCCCAGCCCGACTGCAGTCCCTCCTCAGGTCGGTGTTGACCCCCATCCCCGTCCGGGGGCACCTCTGAGTGGGGGGCAGGATGGGCAGCCTGCTGGAGGAATGAGGGGGGCTGTGGGGCAGCGGCATCTTGGACACGGCTCCCCATCCCCCCAGGGTCCTGGTACAGATGTGCAAGATGAAGGCCTTTGGGGAACTATGCCCGGACAGCACCCCTCTTCCCAGCCTGGTGACTGAGGCGCTGCGGGTACGGTGCCCGCCCTGGGGGTGGGGAGGGCCCGTGTCTGGGCCTGGCGCCCCTCCCTGCTCACGGCCTCCCTGCCCCCAGGCTGGCACCGTGGAGTGGTTCCACCTGAAGCAGCAGCACCATCAGCCCATGATGCAGGTGAGGGGCTCGTCCCAGGTGGTAGGTGGTGGGACCGGATGCCCCTGCTCGAAGCCCTGTCTGGCTAATTTCTGTCCCTGCCAGGGCCTGCTGGAGATGGGCAAGGCCTTACTGAGCCTGGTACAGGACATCATTGGCGACCTGCACCAGTGCCAGCGCACGTGGAACAAGATCTTCCATAAGTGAGCGGGTGGCGGGGCAGGGGCGGTGCATGGGGGCTGGCACGGGGTCCAGAGGGACCCAGCTGTGTGCTGCCAGGTCACGCCTGCTGCCTTTCCTCCAGCGTGCTCAAGATCGACCTCTTTGCCATGGCTTTCCTGGAGTTGCAGTGGCTGGTGAGGCTCCCCACGTCCCGAGGCCTCTTACCCCGCGCCTGCCTCTGGAGCTCCGCCCACCACGCCTTCCCTCCGCAGGTGGCCAAGCGGGTGCAGGACCACATAGCCGCGGTGGGTGGCTCGGTGACCCCGGAGGTAGGAGAGAGCCTGTTCCAGCTCTACGTCAGCCTCAAGGAGCTCTACCAGCTGGGCCCGCTCCCCTCGGAGAGGTGGGTAGTCGACAGGCTGCCGGGCGAGGAGGGCTCGCAGCCCCCCAGGCTGACCCCCGGTCTCCCCAGGGATGGCGTCCTGGCCCTGGAAGGCTTCCACCGCTGGTTCCAGCCGGCCATCCCGTCCTGGCTGCAGAAAACCTACAGCGTGGCCCTGGCGCGCGTGCAGCGCGCGGTACAGATGGACCAGGTAGGGGTGGGGCCTGCTAGGGGCGGAGTCCAGATTTGGGGGTGTGGCTTCCGGCTCTGCGGTGACCTTGCAGCAGGTGCGGAAGCGGGTAACCAGCTTTGAGCGGTGCTTTTGAGGCCAGTTGCAGGTGTGAAACGCTGTCTCCTGTAATACTCCGGGGTAAACCGAGGCTTCCCATAAAGGCTCATCCTGGCAGCTTGCGGGCTGTGGGTGGAGCCCTGCTTGAGTGCCTTGCAGCCCCCTGCCCAGCTATGAGATTGCTGGCAGTATGAATTCTGGATGCTTGCAGATGGAAGCAGGGAGGAAGGGGCATGGATTTGGCAAGCCTTGAACTCTCCTTTCTACACGCTCCCCCATCTCCTAGCTGGTGCCCCTGGGGGAACTGACCAAGCATAGCACGTCCGCCGTGGATCTGTCCACCTGCTTTGCCCAGATCAGCCACACCGCCCGGCAGCTGGACTGGCCTGACCCGGAGGAGGCCTTCATGATCACTGTCAAGTTCGTGGAGGTGCAGCCTCATTCCCACTCCACCATTTCTCCCAAGTTCTCACCCAAGTTCTCATCTGGTTCCCTGACCAGGGATCGGACCTGAGCCCCTGCGTTGGGAGAACAGAGTCTTAGCCACTGGTTTCTTTGTTTTAGTTGCTAAGTCGTGTCCAACTCTTTGTGACCCCATGGACTGTAGCCCACCAGGCTCCTCTGTCTCTGGGATTTCCCAGGCAAGAATAGTGGAGTGGGATTGAAGTACTAGGAGGAAAAAAAAAAATACTAGAGTAATCGCCATTTTCTTCTCCAGGGGAAGGGCTTGCCTGATAGCTCAGTTGCTAAAGAATCCGCCTGCAATGAAGGAGACCCCAGTTTGATCCCTGGGTCAGGAAGATCCACTGGAAAAGAGATAGGCTACCCACTCTAGTATTCTTGGGCTTCCCTGGTGGCTCAGCTGGTAAAGAATCTGCCTGCCATGCAGGAGACCTGGGGTGGATCCCTGGGTTGGGAAGATCCCCTGGAGAAGGGAAAGGCTACCTACTCCAGTATTCTGGCGGGAGACCTAGGTTGGATCCCTGGGTTGGGAAGATCCCCTGGAGAAGGGAAAGGCTACCTACTCCAGTATTCCGGCCTGGAGAATTCCATGGACTATATAGTCCGCGGGGTCGCAAAGAGTCGGACACGACTGAGCGACTTTCACTTCACTTTTCTCCAAGGGAATCGTCCCAACCCAGGGATCAGACCTGTGTCTCCTGCATTGGCAGGCAGCTGCTTTACCACTGAGCTACCTGGGAAGTCCCAGTTCTCACCCTAGCAGCATCCAGAACACTCCACCCAGGACACTGAGGTTCCTGTGCCTCCCCTACCTGCCTCTCCTGGCACCCTTCCCCACCAAACTGATTATTCCCTTCTCACCCCAGGACACCTGTCGGCTGGCTCTGGTGTACTGCAGCCTTATAAAGGCCCGTGCCCGGGATCTCTCTGCAGGCCAGAAGGACCAAGGCCAGGCAGCCAACATGGTAAGGGCCAGAGCAGGGGCGCTGGACTGGGCTGGGGGCGGAGCCGGCCAGTGCTGACACTATTCGGGAAAGCCTGCCTCCTTGTGCCCCTGCCCGCCTGCAGCTGTGCGTGGTGGTGAATGACATGGAGCAGCTGCGGCTGGTGATCGGCAAGCTGCCCACCCAGCTGGCATGGGAGGCGCTGGAGCAGCGGGTGGGGGCTGTGCTGGAGCAGGAGCAGCTGCAGAACACACTGCATGCCCAGCTGCAGGGTGCCCTGGCTGGGCTGGGCCATGAGATCCGCACCGGCGTCCGCACCTTGGCCAAGCAGGTAATTTGCTGGATCCACAGTGACCCCGCCCCACCCAACCTCAGCCTGAAGTCCTCTCCCAGCAGGACTGGGGTCAGTGTCACGCCCTCTCCTCTTCCTGAACCTAAACTCAGGCCCCAAGCAACCTCTCCCGATCCCCCCGACTCATGCCTATGGCCTCCCTCTTTCTGTTTTGTGTCTCTAGCTGGAAGCAGGCATTGCCAAGCACATCCAGAAACTCGTGGGCATCAGGGAATCCGTCCTGCCTGAAGACGTGAGTGGCCCGCCCTGCTCACCGACCTTTGCCAGCAGCAAAGGGATGGGTCAGGGATTCCCAAGGGGCTTAGGGTGGGCAGGGGGCTGAAGGCCGTGAGGTATCAGAGTTAAGCTCCCTAGACATGGGCAAGGAATGTTCCCTCATTGTGACAAGAAGCTCTGCCTTGCTAGAGTTTTCATTCTAGTAGGGGAGGTTAAAAAAGAGCTAAGTATAAACTGTCCCTATAGCTGTTATTGGAACTATACATATGTATGTGTGTATAAACGTATATATGTCTACACGTGTTTGCGTGCTAAGTCACTTCAGTCATGTCTGACTCTGCATGACCCTGTAGACTGTAGCCCACCAGGCTCCTCTGTCCATGGGATTCTCTAGGCAAGAAGACTGGAGTGGGTTGATGTGTCCACGTCCAGGGGATCTTCCTGACCCAGGGATCGATCCCACATCTGTTACATCTAACCTGCATTGGCAGGAGCGTTCTTTACCACTAGTGCCGCCTGGGACGCTCATGTGTATTAGATAATGATAAACTCTCTAGAGAAAAACACACAAGGGAGTGGAAAGGATCAAAGGATTGCTTTTTTTTTTTGGCTGCACCATGTGGCTTGTGGGATCTTAGTTCCCTGACCAGTATGGAAACTGCACCCTCTGCAGTGGAAGTGCGGAGTCTTAACCACTGGACCACTAGGGAAGTCCCTGAGGACTGTAGTTTTAGATAGTGGCCAGAGAAGGCCTTACTCAGAGGGTAACAGCTGAGTCAAGACCTCAAGGAAGCAAGAGAAGGAGCCATGAGGATTTCTGTGGGAGAGAACAGCATGGGCAAAGGCGGGACCAGGTCTGGCAGGTTCAGGGACGATAGAGGAGGCCAGTGTGGCTGAACCCACTGGGGCCGGGGTTCACTCTGCAGACATTCCATAGATGGGCAGGAAAGCTCCTGGCCCTGTTTTCTTTCCAGGCCAGGGTGAGGGGACTGGGGTGGGACCCAAATGGGCCAGAGCCAGACATGCTGCTACCCTTCCCCAGGCCATTCTGCCCCTGATGAAGTTCCTGGAGGTGAAGCTCTGCTACATGAACACCAACTTGGTGCAGGAGAACTTCAGCAGGTCTGTAGCATCCGCCTGCCCTGCCGTGTCCCACCGCCTCCTCCTCTCCTCCCTCCTGCCCCTCCTTCCCGGCCTCAGCATCCATCCTCTGGGGAGAATGCAACCGGGTTCTTGAAATGCTCTCTGCCGGGGTCAGGGCGCTCAGGACTGCACAAGCCCATCCACTTCACCTGGGGCTGAGCTGAGACCTGCCGGTTGCCCTCCACTGGCCCTGGGCTGCATCTTCCGAGGGCTGCAGCTCTGCCCTCCCTAATATTCCTGGAAGCTGGTGTTCCTCTCCCATGTTCCAGGAGAGCTTCCCAGTAGGGTCTCTCGGAGCAGGGCCCTGCACACAGGCAGCAGGGGGAAGGGGTCAAGGGCGTGGGCTCCGGATGGCCTGGATTCAGACTCCAGCTTCACTGCTGCTTGGTGGATGGTCTTGAGCAGACTCCTCAAGTTTTCTGTGCAGGTGGGCACAGTTCTGGCCTCTGCTGAGGACTAATGAGTCACATGAGGTGCTGAGAGCAGAGCTTGCAACAAAGGAGGTGGTTGGTGGCTGAGCTGCCGTGACGGCCGTGGCGATGATGCCGACTGGTCCCCCACACGGGCCCGCTGGCTCCCGGAGGCCTGTTCCTCTCCCACTGGGGCAGCACAGCTCTGGGAGCCCATCTGAGGGCTCTTTAGTTGCTGTCTGTGGGATCTTAGTTCCCTGGGATTAAACCCAGACCCCCTGCACTGGGAGCACAGAGTCTTAACCACTGGACCACCAGGGAAGCCCCTAGACCTCCCCCATTCTTTTTGTGTGTGTTTCTCTGCCTGACTCTACTTTGACAAGTGAAATTTCAGTTATTTCAGGTCATTATTAGGATGGACTGTGGCTGGGTTTGCTGTTTTTTTTCTCTCTGCAATTAGTACCTGCTGATCCATAAGATCCTATTCATTTTGGCCGCTTGCATCTTCGTTCAAGATTCTGTCATTGGGGGCCACCCACTCCCCCCTTTGTTTATTGGGGTTTGGTAATCCCATGAGGATTCTTCACTAGCTTGTGGATAGGACTGGGCCTGACTGCCCCCTTACCCCTTCTTCCCTCAGGAGACCAGCCCTCCCTCCCTCACCTGCCTATGCCCCAGGTCCCAGTCCCACCAGTGAAGTCCCACCAGGTGGAGGGTGGGGGCGGGGCGGACCTGGGGGCTGGCCCCGGGGCCCTGAGGCCTCCCCTTTCTCAAGAGCATCTCGGTTTCCTTCTCTGTCCTCCCGTCCTGCGTCCCTCTGCACGTCCCCCCAGCCTCCTGAGTCTGCTCTGGACACACACACTCACAGTGCTGGCGGAGGTGGCTGCCTCCCAGCGGAGCTGCCCCCTGGCCTGTAGCAGGCTGAAGTTTGCACTACAGGTAATAACACCAGTGACAATAATGTTAACCCTGCTGGGACTAGTGCCGGGGGGGCTCATCTCTCACCTCTCACCCCCCCTCTAGAACCTGGAGATCTGCTTCTACGCAGAGGGCTGTGGCCTGCCGCCCGAGGCCCTGCACACCGCCACCTTTCAGGTAGGGCCTTTGGGTGAGCTGGAGGCACTGGGGAGCCTGCCTTCCTGTGCTCGGTTGTGTCCAAGGCCTGCTGCATAATTTACAGGGCTCAGCGCAAAATGGAAATATGGGCCCTTTCTTAAAAAAAAAAAAAATTGAAAAACTTAAAACAGCAACAGCAGAAACTTAAACCAAGCGTGAGGTTCTTCTAAAGCCGATTGGGGCAGGGCGGCTGAGACATACCTGCGGAGCCCGCCACATCGGTGACTCTGGCTGTCGCCGGGGCAACCCTGGCTTGCGGTCCCAGGGCGCCCGGTGCTTTCCACATCACTTTGTGGGCTTCCCCATCGGCCGTGACCTTCTGAAGGGCAGCCCTGGGCTGCGGTTGGGGATGACGGTTCAAGGTGTGTTCCCTCCTCAGGCTCTGCAGAGGGACCTGGAGCTGCAGGCGGCCTCCAGTCGGGAGCTCGTCCACAAGTACTTCTGCAGCCGCCTCCAGCAGCAGGTGAGGCCCCGCGCTCCGCCGCGGGCACCGCGCACCTGGAGCCCCGCGCCCCGCCCGCTCGGCCCCCGCTGACCCCGCCCCTGCGCCCCGCCCCCAGGCAGCAACCACCTCCGAGGAGCTCGGGGCCGTCACCGTCAAGGCCTCCTACCGCCCCTCCGAGCAGAAGCTGCGTGTGGAGCTGCTCAGCGCCTCCAACCTGCTGCCCCTGGACTCCAATGGTGAGTGGAGGCTGCCCCTGCCGCTCTCCGCGTCTGCGCTCGGGTCCCCCAGAGTTCCTGGGCGTTCGGTGCGCTTCCCCTGGACCACCACGAGGGGGCAGTGCTAGCGGGCAGGGCACCGCTGCTGGGGTGCGGACTGCACTCAGGACTTGGGGTATCAACCTTGGCCAACGTCCCCTCCCGGGCCACTTGCCAGGCTCCAGCGACCCCTTTGTCCAGCTGACCTTGGAACCCCGGCATGAGTTCCCCGAGCTGGCCCCCCGGGAGACCCAAAAGCACAAGAAGGACCTTCACCCACTGTTTGATGAGACCTTTGAATTGTGAGTGGTCCCTACACTGGCTGCGTTCCCCAACCCCGGACCGCCTCAGACCTGCTCCTCCCAGCTGGGGCCCAGGGGCTCCCCTCAGATGACCCGGTGTGAGTCCCAGGGAGAGGGCAGTGGGGACAAGTGTTTGCTGGCACATGCCTCAAACCTGCACCCCTGTAGGTGGAGTTAGGGGGCATTGTTGGGGAGACTCCTCCCACATGTTGGACTGACAGGCTTGCTTTCAGGGAAGGGTCCTGTCTCCGAGGTCCTCTGTTCTGCAAGACGGGGGGCCTGGGTACACAGGGGCCCCTGGTTGAAAGCATCAGCCCATAGTCAGAGCAGGCATGACAGCATGTGCCCCAAGATACGCCAGGCTGAGAGCTGATGTTGTGATCCTAATCCCCACCCATCTGGGCAAGCCCGCGTGTGGGGGTGGGTGGCCATGGCACTACGCGGGGCGGGCAGCTGGGCTGACTCTGTCCCTCCTCCCAGCCTGGTGCCTGCTGAGCCGTGCCAGAAGGATGGGGCGTGCCTCCTGCTCACGGTGCTGGACCATGACACGCTGGGGACCGATGACCTGGAGGGGGAGGCATTCTTGCCGCTGTGCTCCGTGCCCGGCCTGGCAGGGACAGAGGAGCCTGGCGAGGTGCCTCAGACCCGCCTGCCCCTCACCTACCCTGCACCCGACGGTAGGCCTGAGCCCTTGGGCAGGGCAGAGGCTGAGAGGCTGCGAGTGTGGGGCCTGGCCCAGCACAGGGGTGCAGGGGAGGGGCTGCCGGGGTCTGGAGCCCCCAGAGAGGCAGCGACGTGGGGGTCAGGAACGCCTCCGTGGAGGCAGGAGCCTGTGGAGCCGGAGTGGTGCTTGTGTTGCTGAGATCTCAGGTCTGATCAACGACCCGTGGTCTAAGCTGGGCTGCGTGTGTGCGCCTCTCCCTGGTGGGATAAGGTCACTGCGTTTCGCTTGGGGAGAGGTGCTCTCTCTCTGCCCAGGGGGCATGTTCCTGCAGAGCAGCCCCTGAGCTCGAAGAGAGTAGGTCTTATGTCTGAGCGCTTGTGATGGCCCGTTCTAAGCCCTGACACATTAACCCGCAGACCACTCCCTTACAACCACCCAGCAAGGCAGCTGTTGCTGTTCTCCTGATGAGCAAACAGAGGCTCACTTTGGTTAACTCGTCCAAGGTTTTCATATGAAAAGGTCATGATCGCCACCTGAGGCATATCAGCCTCTTGAGCTGCAGCTGGGCTGAGAGTTCGGGCTGACGCGCTGCCCAGGAGGGCAGCGAATGCCTCTCCCACCTCGTCTGCCAGGCTGTCCTGTGAGCGTGGATGGGTGGGCCCATCCCTAGGCTCAGGAGGACGGGGTGGGACCGCAGCCCCGGCCACTCGCCAGGGTGCTGCGTCTCCCCGAGTCTGACCCCTAAACGCCTCTCTTCGCAGGGGATCCGATCCTGCAGCTGCTGGAGAGCCGGAAGGGTGACCGCGAGGCCCAGGCGTTTGTGCGGCTGCGGCGGCAGCGGGCCAAGCAGGCCTCCCAGCACGGCCCGCGGCTGGGGCGGTAGCGGTGGAGGCTCGGTCCTGGGGGCAGTGGCCTGGGTTCTCCCGCCACAGGGCAGCCCTCCCGCCTGGCCCAACACCCCAAAAGGGCCCTTCGGGTCTGGGGAGCCCTAGCATGTGGGGGATCCCGCTGCCAGAGCCGGGGCCCACAGTGATGAGAGCCCGGTTCACGGTATTTATACTCCCTCCTCCCTTCGGTCCTGGCCTCAGCATTCCCTGCAAGCCCCGTCCCAGGGGTGGGAGGACAATGGTTTGCTTCCCTCACCCCTGCCCCCCTGCCTCTTGGGGAGAAGTTACTCTGGCAGAGCAGGGTCTCAGCCCCCGTGTCCTGTTCTAGCTGCTGGGGTGGGAGCCAGGCTCCTGGGGCCTGTTCTTCAGCACCTGTGATGGAGGGAACCTTGGTCCTCTCCTGAGGGGCCTACTGGCATCCAGGCTGAAGAGCTGGGAGCCAGGGACCTTCTGGCTCAGAAGGGTGAGAACTGGCAGGCTGTGGGGATGGTTTGGCCTGTCTGCTGAGGACCCCTCCTCCTTGGGACAGTGCCTACCACCTAGAAAGTGTCTTAGCAAAAATAAAACAAACAATCTGCTGTCCTCTCACCAAACATGAAGTGTTGGCCTGCAGTGGGGCCCAGGTTACAGCCAGGCCATGCAAACTCCCTCCTCAGCCCTCAGGAGACCTTGAGCTGCCCCGATCCTGGACCCCGGCCCACCCCTCACTCCCCCGTGTTACAGAGCAGCGAGGTGGGCATGGAGTAACTGATGCTGCGGCAGGGGCTGGGGCAACTAGGATCACTGGTATTTTGGCTGAAGCCTTCGAAGAAACCACCCACTAGACATACCAGGCTCTGTGGTCCGTGCCAGCACAGGAGTCTGGCACTCTCGTGAGAGCACCTAGAGTGGGGGGCCTCCCCAGCACAGGCTGAGCCCGAGGCACCGCTCTAGACAGCAGGGCTTAGAGGAATGGCCCCCAGACCTACCTAGGGGAGTGGCCCACAGGCTGGGAGTCAGAGCCTGGGGCTCACTGTCATTCACTTGACCCTGGTTGAGTCACTTAACCTCTCGGAGTCTGCACAGGGGTGATCAGATAAGGTCATCTCCAAGGCTCTGGGCAGCTCTGTTCCCCTGAGGCAGGGGGAGGGTGGTGGCCTGAAGGCTCCCTCAAGGGGCAGGCCCACCCTTCTTTTGATGCTTTTATGAGCAGGCACTGTCTGTTCCTGAGAAACTACTCGGGGCCTCGTCTTTTGGAAGACAGTTAAGTACACCATCTGCTACTGACAACAGAGCTCTAAAGAGTCCTCTGGCCTGGGCGGCCTCCAGGTCCAGGATTAAAGGCCCCAGCAGGCCCGCAGCAGAGAACACGCTGTCCAGGAGCAGCCTCTGGGCCTGGGTGGGAGGCCAGCCTGGGTGCCGGTCCAGCGCACAGTCAAGAGGCCTCATTTAGGGCCCCGCTCTCCTGCACCCCCCTGTAAACAAGCCGCCATCACAAGTTCATAGTTTATTTCCAATACGTTTGGAGCTTTGATTTTTGCATTTTTGTAAAAAAGTTTTCTCGATTCATTGAAAGCCCTTTCGTGCTAAGCCCAAGGTGGGGCCTGGGCTGGGCCAGACCCTCGGCGGCCCTCTCGCTCCCACCCCAGACCCCTCGTGCGGGGAGCGGGGTGGCCTCCCTCTGCCCACTCTGCCCTCCCACCCCTGCCATATCTCTCTGTACAGAACAATGTTTAAAATGGAAGCTAAGACACAACATACATCGGACAGGCACGCACACACATGCACACGGGCGCCTGCTCCCCACTGGGGCAGGACGTCAGCTGCACTCAGAGAGCACCACGGAATGCATACGGAGCCCCGCCCTGCAAGGAGGGCAGGGCCGGGCCCCGCCTTGGTCCTCACGGCCCACAGCTCCTCCCCACCCACTGCCCTGCTAGCTGCCAGGGGGAGGGCTGTGCAGGGGTGGGGGGCAGCAAAGGGCCACAGGGAGTGGAGAGGGCAGTGCCAGCCTCCAGGTGCCCCAGGGCCAGGGAGGCCACTCCAGGAGCCCAGGGCTGGGGGAAGGGCTGGGGAAGACCCCGGCCTCAGGTACCTGAGGGGTAGAACGCCTGGGCTTTGCCCCTCGAGGAGCGTCAAGGGCCCAGGGTCGGGAGTGGGGCTGGCCCCACAGCTTTGGCCTGCCAGCCCAGACTAAATACACATTTGGTAAACCTAGGAGCTCGGCGGGCGTGGACCCCCTCTCAGCCTCACAGCTGGAAACCAGGGTTGCCCCTGGGTCCTCCACACTCTGGCGCTCGCCCTGGCCTGGGGAGGCGGGGTGAACAGGGCCTGCCCTGAAGGCTTGTCCCCTCCCCTCGGCCCTATCAAGCTTCCCACCCTGACCTGCTCAGGCCCCAGGAAAAAGTTAAAAATAGTTAGTTCCTACATAAAAAAGAGACAGAAACAAATTCCCTGCCATAAGGCTGGTGGGAGAAGAGGGGACTTTGTCTCTGCAGCAGGAAAGGTAGGGAGCGGGCAGGGGAGGAACTGCAAAATAGTTTTTTTCTTTTAAAAAGTGCTTGGTAAGTCTGTTTTAAAGTGTGTGTCTATATCTATGTACAGATATACACACAGACACTGTTCACACGCTGGCCGCCCACACATACCTGCACACATACAGAAATGTATACATATACATAATCATATACATATACATACATACATACATACATACATACATACATATATATATATACTTTAAAAAGTCCTAGGTGAGAAGATCTGAGCCAGGCCGGGGCCAGGCCTGCAGGGTCACGACTGGAGGGAACGGGCCCGGCCCGGCTGGCAGACGGGGCACTCACTGCCCTCGGCACAGAGCTCACACAGCACGGCGTGTTGGCACGGCAGCACTGCTCGGTTCTGCTCCTGACACTTGAGGCATTTCACCGACTGCATGTGGAGTACGGCCTGCGGAGAAAGGCACAGCACAGTCACCGGCCTGGCCCCGCGTGGGACACGGGCTCCCTCAGCTCTCACTTCAGCCCCTCTGGGCAAGGGGATGGGACACAGAGCTCTAGGGCCTGCTCACAGCCCCCAAGAGGGCAGGGCCAGAGGCCAGGCTCACCGCCTTGAGGCACCTCATCTCTGCCTGCAGCCGCCAGTGGGTCCAGCAGGGCCCGGTGGGGTGCGGGAAGGCCAGGGCTGCTCTGCAGCTCCCAGTGGGTCAGGCCCTTCCTCACACTGAGGCCTCCTGCCTCTTGTCTTGTTAGATCTTGTAGTGACCCTAGGTCCCCCGTGAGAACTCTGGGGTCTGGAGAGGGTACTGCTGGGCCTGAGGCGACAGGGCCACACATGGGGCGTGGCTGCCGGAGTCCAGAGAAGGGCAGAAAGCTCGTCCCTGCTAGGCCGTGTTCCCAGGACCCAGAAGGGCACTGAAGAACGCAGACAAGAGCCCCAGGGACCTAACATTCTGGAACGTCTGCTGGAGTGCAGAGCTCACAGGAAGGGAAGGGGTCAGGAGGAAGCCTAGGGCGCAGGCGCACTAACGCAGCTCAGCTCAGGTCTGCCCTCCAAAGAGCAGGAGTGGGCCCTGGCGCCCCCTACCTCCACTCTCCCCTCCCCAGTGACGTGCAGGCGTCCCGGGTCAGCTCAGCTGCAGCAGAGGCTCTCAGGAGGAGGGTGGCCAGCCCCGAGAGGCAGGGGCCCATCTGAGTCCCAGCACGGGCCGAGGCCACTGCAGGCTCACCCGTACTCCCCGGGGTGCTGACCTTGTCCACTTGCTCCAGGTGAGCCCGCAGCCGCTTCTGGAGAGAGTGGAGGGTGGAGAGTGAGAGGGCCTCCAGGCCGGGGAAGGCGGGCAGGGCCTGTGGGTCGGGGCCCGAGTGCAGCCGCTCTAGCTCCTCCTGCAGCTTCTTCACCTGCACCTCCAGGGCATCCCGCTGCTCCCGGGCCAGCTCGCACTCTGCGCCCGCCGCGCTGGCCCGCTCCCCGGCCTCCTCTGCCTCCTTCTTCCAGGCATCAC
The DNA here is from genome assembly GCF_049115385.1 of Moschus berezovskii. Taxonomy (NCBI): domain Eukaryota; kingdom Metazoa; phylum Chordata; class Mammalia; order Artiodactyla; family Moschidae; genus Moschus; species Moschus berezovskii. Next base: position 67,023,421 of record NC_142479.1, read on the forward strand.
AAGCCTGTGGGCCCAACACGCAGCACCTTGTCACGATGGCCCGCTACCCTTCTCCCCTGCCCGAGAGGGCATCTCTGGGGGCCCGTAGGGGCCACCGCGGCCGCGGGGCCTGCTGGGAGCTGGGGCAGGTGTCTGGGAAGGGGGGCAGGGAGGAGGGCTGATGCTGCCTGCAGAAAAGAGAAGTTTCAGGACCTGCGAGAGACCCTCTGTGGGCAGGGCAGGAGGCCAAGCCCAGCGGAGCAGGGGAGTGCTAGCTGGAGCTGGTCAGCACCTTGAGGGGCAACCAGGCTGTGCCCCATCTCAGAACCTAGAACCCTGGACTCAGAGCTCAGGAGTCAGGGCTGCTGGGGAGAGGCACACAGTACTATGGGACCAGACCAAATGAACAGCTTGGAGAGGGGATTCCAGGCCTGTGATACCAGCTACCCCATGGTCCCGACTGAGAAGGCAAGTTTTTCCATGGGGGAAGAGAATAAATAGCCGCATTTCTGTCCTGCTCTCTGGGACCCCTGGCTCCCCAAGCCCCTGCACCCACTCCGTGTAAGACAGGCTCTGGCTGAATGCCCCGGGCCCTGGGGAAGGCGGGTGAGCCTGGGAGCTCAGTACCTGCTTGGCCTGCTTCCAGGACTCCTCCCACTGCTTGATGGTGCCGTTGGCTTCGTCCAGCTCCTGCCGAAGCCGGGCCAGCTCGGCAGCCCCCGGCCCTGACAGGAAGGCAGGGGAAGTGCCTGGGGAGAAGCTTCCAGAGGCAAAGTGCTCCCAGATGCTGCTGTTCATCCCATTCAGACCTGCCCCGGGAAGGGGAGGGCCATCAGCGCTCTGAAGGGCTTTGGGCCCGGGCCCTGTCAGCCCTGCCTGGGGGCTCCCGGGGGCTGTCTGTGCCAAGCTCCAGCAATGCCAGGCTGGGAACTTCACAGGGATGTATAAGCGCCACCTGTTACTTCTGCGTCTCAGCATCCCTGTCCGTAAAGCAGGGTTCCCCTCACTTGCCTCCCAGGGTGATTCGGGGAACTAGAGAGAGCAGCCAGAGTGCGTGATGATTTGTGATCCAAACTTTCAGGCTAGAGGAAGGGGAGCGTTCTTGTGATGTGAGGGCCCAGGAGGAGATTCAGGAATGCAAGACATGGGTCAGAGCCTCAGATGATGGCAGAGCTGGAGCAGGAAGAGCTCAGGAAGCCCTGGGCCCAGAGGAGACGGAGATAAAACACGTTGCCAGGAATCACAGGAACGGCAAGCGGGAGAGCCAGTACAGTCAGGACACCCGGCTGCAGGGCCTGCGCTCAGCAACAGGCGGAGCCACGTGCTCACCCAGCGCCTCCCCTGCTCAGCTCTCCCCTGGCCATTCGGCGGGTGTTTGCTTAGACAGACTGGTTCAAAATCGGGAAAGGATTATGTCAAGGCTGTATACTGTCACCCTGATTATTTAACTTCTATGCAGAGTACATCATGAGGAACACTCGGCTGGACGAAGCACAAGCTGGAATCAAGATTGCCAGGAGAAATATCAATAACCTCAGATATGCAGATGACACCACCCTTATGGCAGAAAGTGAAGAGGAACTCAAAAGCCTCTTGATGAAAGTGAAAGAGGAGAGTGAAAAGGTTGGCTCAACATTCAGAAAACTAACATCATGGCATCCAGTCCCATCACTTCATGGGAAATAGATGGGCAAACAGTGGCAACAGTGGCTGACTTTATTTTTCTGGACTCCAAAATCACTGCAGATGGTGACTGCATCCATGAAATTAAAAAATGTGTGTTCCCTGGAAGAAAAGCTATGACAAACCTAGACAGCATGTTAAAAAGCAGAGACATTATGCCAACAAAGGTCTGTCTAGTCAAAGCTATGGTTTTTCCAGTAGTCATGTGTGGATTTGAGAGTTGGACTATAAAGCAAGCTGAGTGCCGAAGAACTGATGCTTTTGAACTGTGCTATTGTTGGAGAAGACTCTTGAGAGTCCCTTGGACTGCAAGGAGATCCAACTAGTCCACCCTAAAGGAGATCAGTCCTGAATATTCATTGGAAGGACTGATGCTGAAGCTGCAACTCCAATACTTTGGCCACCTGATGCGAAGAACTGACTCATCTGAAAAGACCCTGATGCTGGGAAAGATTGAGGGCAAGAGGAGAAGGGGATGACAGAGGATGAGATGGTTGGATGGCATCACCAACTCAATGGACATGAGTCTGAGGAAACCCCGGGAGTTGGCAATGGACAGGGAGGCCTGGTGTGCTGCAGTCCATGGGGTTGCAGAGAGTTGGACATGACTGAGCGACTGAACTGAACTGCTCATACTGTGTGCCCCTGCTCTGTGGCCCCTAAGGCGCCCCGTCTTCCAAGGGAGACCTGTACCCACCTCTGGCTACATTCTGCCCACATGTATCACTCTAATGACTTCTTTCTTGCTCCCTTTCCCACTAATCCAGCCAGGATGTTCCAGAACCAAACGGATTTAAGAAAGTCTGTCTTCCAAGCAGCACAAGCACAGCCACGTGACCAGCGCCGTCCTGCGTGGAGACACAAGGCCCTCGGCCCCGTCCTGGAGGTGAGGCGCTCCACCGCACCTGTCCTCTCACTCGGGTGGTGTTTCCTCCAGGTTAGGTTCCCCCGTTATCCTGAGCCACAGAGCCGGCCCTTTGCCTCCACATGAGTGCGGGTCTCTAAGTATGCTCTCAGGGCTTGCCGCCTGTGCCTCCCCCAGCAGACCACGGCACCACGCCAGCAGGGACGCCTGAGCCCACGCTGTATCCGTACAGTTGCTCAGTTAACTATGCGGGAAGGAATGAATGAATGCGTGGCCAGTACAGAGGGCTACAGTCAAGATGCCTCCAGAGTGTGTGAGGCAAGTCTGACAGAAATAGCTCTAAGCCTCCGAAGCTGACGGCTCAATGTCATTCCTAAGTGTCTCCAGAGAGATGAGGGCAGAACCCACACCTGGTTGGAAAGTCAAAGCGCACCTCAGAGGCTCAGGCTCAGTGTGACCAGGATGGCCAGCACCCTCGGGGGCCCCAGGGGGGCTGTTTCTGGTCTCTGGGAACAGCTGCTAGAGGGGGAGTCAGAGTAGTAGATGCTGGTGACAGAGAGGCAGCGGGCTGGGCGTCGCCGGTTTACATCTGTTCCCATAGGGAACGCTCCCCGGGCCCCGCGCATACACGCAGGCCCCCCCTCGCCCCTCTGCTCTGACCTGCCTTCCAGAGGCCCGGTCCGCACAGTTCCAATGGTGGGTTTGGCAAACAGCCTTTGGGGTTACAGCTGCGTCTCCCTGGCGCTTCTGCCGGCCAGGAAGGCCACCCTGCACTGGGGGTGAGCCTGTTCGACCTCTCCCTTGGCCTCCAGGAGCTCTGGGTGATGGGCAGAGCCACCACACTGGCACAAAGAACAGACGGAGGCCCTGGCAACTCTGAGGCTGTGCTTCTCACTGTGTACTGGTCCGGCACCTGGCACTTCACTGGCATCATTTAAGCCTCGGCACCAGCTTACGAGGTGGAACTGCCACTATCCCCACGTGACAGAGGAAACAAAGGTGGAGGACAAGCCCTTGTCCAAGTCCACACGGCTCAGAGTGCTGCGCGAGGGGCCTGACTCTCCTCTGAGCCCAGACCCCCAGCTCTCGCCTCCACTCTGTACTGCCTCCAGCCGGGACAGAACACCCAAAGGCACTTTCCAAAAGCCCACATTCCCGCCCCAGGCCTTAGGGAGCCATACTGGCTCTTACCCAAAGATCCATGGGATGCTGAGGTCCCCAAAAATGCGTTCTCTGACTGGCTCAGGTGGCCCTGGGGCTGCTGCAGGAAATGTGAGGAGAGGCTGACGGGAGGGGACGGGGACGCGGAGTGGAAGGAAGCAGAGCTGCCCAAGGAGCCGGGGATGTTCACGGGCGCGGAGCTCTGCAGTAGACTGCCGCCTGCGACAGAGGCCAGGAGGAGACCGAGTGAGGGCTGGGTGGGTCAGGCTGGACCCCAGAGCCCGCCCCCACCCCAGCCCCCTGCCGCCCAGTACCCATGGTGACGCTGCCTGGGTGGGACACCGTGCTGTTGTCAAAGGTCTTCTCTAGGGCAGCCACCCCAAACTCGTTCAGGTCGAGGTCATCCAGCGCAGACTCTGGAGGCAGAGTGAGCGGCGTATGAGCCAGCCGGCCTCCCGAGGGGCCACACAGTCCCCAGGTTCCAGGCCCCGCCATCTGGACCCACCTGCCCTTAACTGCCTCTTCTCCTGCCCCTGCCTCATCTCAAGTCTCCACACTGCCCGGGCTGCTCCTCCACCCAGACTGACCCCCGGCCAAGTCCAGCTCCAATGGCTCTCCATTCTGAAGCCATCTGCTGGCCCCGGGGGAAACGAGTCCCTGCTGGCAGGCCTCCTCCCCTGAGCTCCCTGAGGGCGGGCAGGTCTCTGGACCCTTGGTGGCTAGTGCCTGGCAGTTGCCCAGCACCCGTCCACTGGGCCCTGCAGAGCCGGACAGGAGCGCAGGAAGCCTGTCTCAACTGTCACCCCGTTGCCTCTGAGGACTGGGCACCAAGCCTCACCCACACAGCCTGCTGAGGAGAGGGCAGGGGCATCTAATGACCAGGCGCTCTGAGGACAGCTGGCAGGCTGTTCACAAGGACACCTGTTGGGGCTGGCTGACACCTGTGGTGGAATGAGGCTGCATATCCCCACGGGGAGAGGCCCCTCTTCCAACCTGTACAGAAGAGCGGGCTCACGTGCTCAAAAGCCCTCTCAGCTGTGCACCGTGGACACACGCTCCATCCAGGTCAAAGCACTCGCAGTGCCCACCTTCTCATCTCCCAGGGCTGATGTCTGAAGCGACCAGCCTCACTCCAGAGACCCAGTATCCCTGGCTACAGACCTACTCCTAGACTCGCAACAGAAGTGGCCCAATTACCTATAACCGACTCTACTGTGTCGCTGGTGGGGTAGAAGGGCAGAGCATTTGCATTCATGCCAGGGACGCTGCTGGCACCAGCGGGGCTGGGGGGAGTGGCTGCTAGGCTGGAGGTGATGCTGGAAGAGATGCTGGAGGTGAGGGGGCTGCCCACGGGGAGGATGCCCAGCATGTCCTGCAACGAGAGTGAAGAGGAGATGGAGTTGGACACCCATGGCCAAGGGCTGGCGGCAGGGGCTGGCTGGGCGGGCGGGAAGGGTGCACCGCAGCTCTTGGCTTGTCCCCTCAACGCCCACCTGGGGGCTGGAGACCGCAGGCCCCCTAGCCCTAACCCTGAGGTGGGGCGGGGAGCGGGCGCAGTGCCCGTTGCTCAATGAGTGTTTGAGTAATCCATGAGTCCAGTGCCGAGGGCTCCAGGGCCTGACCCCCCACGCCCTCTGGATTTGGGGCCCCACCTCAATCCTGCCCTCAGTCTGTAGAGAAAGCAGTGCCCAGAGCTCCCTGAAGAAGCCTCCTGGGGTTCTGGGCCTGTCCTGTCTGCAGCAGGTGCCAGAAGGGGAAGGCAGGGGCTGAGGGCTCTATACCTGTTTGGGCTGAAGCAGAGGCTGCTCTTGACTCCTGGGCTCTAGTGAGTGGGGTTTTAACTTGGCCTGAGAGAAAAGTCAGGGAGCAGGAGATGAATGTGGTGCTAGGAGGCCTCCTGAGTCCAAGAGTCCTCCCAAGCATCAGCTTGAGGAGGCTGCAGGGACTGGGGGCAAGGAGGCATGAGGCGCTGTTGTGTGGTCCCCCTGCACTCACACGCACTCTCCCTCCCTCCCTTGGGGACCAGGGGCACTGCCCCTCTCCTCCCTGGTGACTCCAAGTCACAGAGAAGCCCAGTTCCAGACCCCTCTTGTCCTGCTCCCCAAGGCCCTACTGCTCCATCAAGGCAGCACGGGGCAGAGCAGACACTGGATGCAGGTCAGAAGACCGCGGTGGGAACCCCTAGCCCTCAGTTGATAGCTCTGATGCTGGGTGAGGTGCTCCCCTCTAACCTGCCTGTCTTCATCTGTAAAATGGGACGGCCTCACCCACTCTCTTAGTCTTCGAGAGGCTGGGGTCAGGGACTTTCTAATTCCGGGTCACGTTCCCCGTAGCTGGGCCAGGACAACCCTCCGGGGCTTCTCCGGCCACAGGCAGAATGTGGCTAACCTCACCGGGCTGCGCCGCATCCCTTACCTGGCATTTCAAATTTTTCAGGTACTCAGCTCCCACCTGGTCTTCCCTCTCGAAGCCAGGAGCCTTCTTATAGCTGCCAGGGGCAAGGCCAGACTCCCCAGGAAAGACAATGCCTTCCAGATTGGAGGGCTTCCGGATGGAGCCCGGTGGGGAGCCACAGAGGTTAGATGGGCTGCTGAGGCTGCTGTTTCTACAGAGGAGCTGCAGCAAAAGAAGAGAGTGGGCCGGTGAGCAGGATGTAGGTGGGGGCATGGCCACCCTCCATCCCCTTGTCGGAGGGACAGTCTCCAGCAAGAGGCTCAGTTCCATTTCCATTTGGCAGGGGGAGCAACCAGCACCCGGGAATTCGGAACCTCATGAGGCTCTCCGTCCCTTCTACAGCTCTACCAAGGCTGACCGTAGGCTCTGGGGACACCCCCCCAGCCACGATCAGCTGTTGACAGAGAACCCTGGAGCAGAAAGGGCAGGCCCCCTGGGCAGAGGCCGTCTCCGCAACAGAGGCAGAAGCTGGCTCTGGGCAGGAAGGGTGCCCCTACCCCCACCCCTAGACAGGCACGTACAGCGCTGAGGTCAGGGGCGTGTGGGCTGGAGGGGCTCACAGGCACCGAGTCTCCAGCAGCGGACGGCATGTACAAGACGGGGCCTGGCTGGGTGGGGCTGGACACAGCTGAGGAAGGCTGCAGGTCGTCACTGAGCGGGGGCTCTGCAAGAGACGGGGCAGGGCGTCAGCAGGCCCCTGAGCCAGCGCCAGGCCTCCAAACACGCAGCCGGGTCTCTTTAAAGGAGCTCACGCAGCCCCCTGTGTGTGAAGGGAAGGCTCCTCCTCGTTTCTATTGATGGCACACACCCCACTGTGCACTGACTACGCACCAGGCAATCTGTATGAATGGGAATCTTCACAATGACCGGAAGATAGAAGTAATATCATGGTCTCCATTTGACAGATAAGGAAACAGGCTCAGAGTGGTTAGGTAAATCTCTCAAGGTAGCTGAGCTAGGAAACAGAAGAACTGGGATTTGAACCCCAATCCACATGACTCCAAAGCCTGGGCCATTCATCAGTTTTCTGTGACGCCTTAGCAAGGCCCACCTCTGAGCCAAGTGTATGCTTCCCCCTCACTGGGCCTGCAATTTCTTCTTCACTCTAATCCCTGAGACAAGGCCTAAGGCTAGGAAGGGATTAAGAACAAACAGCAGTGGTCTGCGGTGGACAGGGGCAGTAACTCAAGCCTGTTTCTGAGACAGGCAGGGCAGTGTGGAGCTGCGCTGAGCAGCACGGCAGCCCAGAACCACAGGCTGTGGCTGAGACCAGAGTGTGGCTGGTCTGGACTGGACCGTGCTACAGCTAATCAAGTACACACCGGCTTTCAAAGACTTGGTTTGGAAAAAGGAAAAAACCTTGACTTTATATTGATTATATTTTAAATTATTTTATCTTGGGTTAAATAAAAATATACTAAAAACTAATTTAACACTATTTCTCTTTTTTAGGTGAGGTTACTTGAAAATCTGCGATGACTCAGGGGGGCTGCATTAGGTTTCGCTTGGACAGCTCTGCTCTCAGCAGGGCGGAGCGCCAGTGTTCCATCCGTGGTGTCCGCCATGGGAGAGGCACAGCGGCAGGGGCTCTGCCTGGGACTCTGAGCGCGCCACCAGGGGCACAGTCCCTGCTGTCTCACCACCCTGGAAGCTATGGGTTTTGAACCAGCTCCAGAGAGGTGGGGCGGGGCAGCGGGGAATGGAACTCCCAGTGTGGGCAGCGGGAAGAGCATACGTTCTACGTGGGCGAAGGCGCAGAAGGGTCCTCGGGGACAGCTGCCCGACTGCTGCATATCGTTGCACTTGGTGGATTTATAGATCTGGAGGGCAGAGCAGAAGAGAGGCAGGTCAGGCCTGGGCAGAGAGGGACGGCAGCTGGGGTGCCTTCAGCAGGGCTGGGTTAGCTTAGAAGTCTCTTCTTTCTCCTCCCCACTCGAGGCCACTTCTCTAAGTCTCTCCTACCAATTTCTTGCTCAAGACAGAGTAAGCAGACATGGCCACCCCTAGCCGGGGACCACCTCCCTTCCTGGGTCACAGGCCCAACCAGCCCTGACCCAGCTCTCACAGAGGGATCTTCCCCACTCATGATCTTGGTCAGGGCTACGACTTTCCAGCGTGCCTCTGGGCGTTAAGGGAGCCACGTTCACAACACCCGCCCCTCGAAGGGTCGCGGCTCCAAGGCCCACCTCGGGGTGGAACTGCTGCTCCGTGCGTGTGTGGCAGTACTGGCAAGAGTCTCCGTTCTCACACTTGCCAGGGTCTCCCCACTCGTCCCCGTGCTTTACGTTCGGACATGGAGACGACCTGGTTTAATAACAGGGTGGGATCAGAAGAGTGCAGACTGGACCTGGGGGATGCTAATGAGATCGCAGCTCAGGGCCCCTCTCAGGTCTCCCGGCTTTGCAAAGCCAGGCTCAGAAACAGGAAAGATCAGCTGTAGAGCGAGCACCTTACTCAGGCCAGAAGCCAGGCTTTGCTTCCCTGCCCAGCCTGGACAGGGTTTTCTTCCCTTCAGCAGAGTCCTCCCCTCCCCCCAGCACTGCCACTAAAGGAGAGCCAGGCTACAGCCACATCCTGGCTTGGCCCTGAAGACAGCCCTCTGGGTCAGAACTAGAGAGGTTTCTAGTGAAAGATCCTCATTTCACGCCAAAGGATCGTTCAGCTCTCCTAACCATTCCCCTCCCCTGTAGTGGGGTCCTGCGACCCCTGGGGCTGGTCTCCCTGCCCTCCCCCCCACCGGGAGCACAGTGGAAGCAGCCTCGGCCCTGAACTGTCACCTGCCACCCCTCTCCCACAGCTGGCCTGCTGGGGCCAAAGGACCTGTATTTGTGTTTCCGGGGGCTCCGCCGCCGGTCCTTGCTGTTGTGGTAGTAGGGGCAGGCGTAACCCTGACGGCACAGCCGCGGGGGCTTCTTACACGGCTCCGTCTTATAGTTCCCCAGCACATAAGCAGTCTCTGCACAGGGAGACAGAGGCAGGGGTCAGGTGGGCAGGGTGTGGGAAGGGAAAGGAGAAGCTACTGGGAAGGGTCCAGAAGCCAAGATTTTGGTGACAGGAATGAGCAGGGCCCCCTCCCTGTGGGCCAATGCCAAGTCTGCAACCCAGGAGAGAGGTAAAGAGGACGCCACCATCCCTCACTAGAGAAGCTCACAGGTCAGAGTAAACAGGGAGTCCTCGGGAGGGCTGAGAATACACCTACTCATGTACATGCTCAGCAACGTATGCGTGAAAGCCCCTCAAGGTATTTAGGGAGCGCTAGGCTCCTCTGTCCATGGAATTCTCCAAGCAACAATACTGGGGTGGGTTGCCATTCCCTTCTCCAGGGGATCTCCCTGAGCCGGGTCTCCTGCGTTGTAGGCAGATTCTTTACTGTCTGAGCCACCAGGGAAACCCCTAACACTTTGGGATGACAGGACCAGGGTCAGGGGCGCCAGGGGAGACTCCCCCAGCAGGGCCCCTGCAGGACTGGGCTGCAGCTGGCTGGTGTGAGGTGGGGTGAGGGGGCACAGGCCTGCCAGGAGCGGTGGTGGTTTGGGGTGGAGAAGGCAATGGGTGGTGCTCAGGGAGTCTATGCGGGGGACAGGGGAGAGCACAGGCAGCTGGTGGCAGGGGCTTGGCCATGGTGTGGCCACCCTTACCTTGCCACCGCGGCTCCTCACTGAGGATTTTTTCTATCATGGCGTGGCTCGCGGCCCCAGCCGACTGGCCTTCCAGGCTGCCCTCTACTGTGGTCTGGCCATTCTGCAAGGCCTCCATTGCCTGGAGCTCCCTGCGGGGAGAGCAGCGGAGGAGAGACAGAGCAGGGAGGGGGCGTGAGGAGGAAGGCAGCAGGGCGCCAGCTCTGCACGCCAGCTGCGGTCCTGCCCGGGGCCCTCGGCCAGCAGCCCGGCATGGCCTTCGGCCCACCTGAGGTCGTAGACGGGGGAGCGCAGATCGCGGGGCCCGTGGGCGAACGCGCAGTGCGGGCCGTTTTTCGCGCAGTTGCCCTTTGCGTCCGTCTCGTGGATGCAGATCCCCGTCTTGTAGTAGCGCAGGTGGTAGCGGCGCTCGGTGTCCCCCGCGGTCCTGTGCAGGAAGGGGCACCTGAAACATGGGGGGCGCAGCTCACTCACCGCCCCACCGCAGCGGGGCTCCCGGCCCTGCCCCTTCCTTGCCCATGGACGGCTTTTCATGACCCGGAGGAGGCACTGATGGGGGTCGAGCAGGCGAGCAAGTGACAAGTCCTACTGTGGAACAGAGCCACCCTCCCACTGCTGCAGCCCCAAGCGGGGCCTGAGAAGGCCTGGCGTTACATGTCAGCTTCTTAAAGGCTACTCAGTTGGGGCCCCAGGCCATCCTGAAAAGAAGCTTCCTGGGGGGCACTCTTGGGAGAACACACGCTGCCCAGATCAGGGGTCTTCAGAGAAGCAAACCGCCTTGAGTTCTGGGCACTGCATTAGGCTGGGGGTGGGATAAGCAAGCCTCTGATCCCTGAGAGAATGGGGAGGGCTGGTGCGAGACGGCCAGTGAGGCGCACCCACAAACCCCCAGGATGGCCCCCCACTGCCACCTCTGCATGGGGGAAGCACACATTAGGCAGGGTCACGTGTGCCCGGAGACTTCCCAGGTTTGCCACCTCCTTACGCTTGTCGTTTATTAATGCCGTCTCTTCACAGAGCTCTGTGGCAAAATATTTTGTCGTTCTTTTAGTCGCTCAGTCATGTCCGACTCTCTGCAACCCCATGGACTGCAGCCAGGCTCCTCTGTCCATGGGATTTCCCAGGCAAGAATACTGGAGTGGGTAGCCACTTCCTTCTCCAGTGGATCTTCCTGACCCAGGGATCGAACCTGCATCTCCTGGATTGCAGGCAGATTCTTTACCACTGAGCCACTGGAGGAAGCCCTGGCAAAATATTCAGAGTCAGCAAAAAGGGGAACTGGTGAGGCTCTGTGTAAATGGCTGTGGTGGGAACTGCGCAGGCTGAGGATAGGGTCCTGTGAGCTACAGGGGACCAGGACAGGAGGCCTAGGAAGCCACCTTGGCTCAGGCGTGGCCTTCAGGCTTAGGAGAAGAAAGGCCTGCACAGACCTCTCCAAAGTGGGGAAAGGAAAAGGGGCTTCCCCTGGGGGACAGCAGGCTCTGAGCCCAGGTCCAGGTCACCGGAAGGCGGGCCAGGCTGCAGCAGTCCCCTGAAGGCAGCCTCTGACCCAGGAGACGGGCTCCTCGGAGGGCAGGCTGGCCGGCACTCACTCGTCGCCCTCTGGGCAGAGGCCCGTGGCCTCGTCGTACTTGGTGCAGTAGACGTCGGGGCTGTAGTTGAAGGTACCGTCCCGACGGCGGATGGACCGGCGGCGACGCTGGTTCACGAAATGCCAGTGGAAGCAGGTGTAGGGCCGGTGCTGAGTGCATTTGTGCTGCACAAAGAGCGGGCACTGCTCAGTGCGGAACTCCTTCAGGTACCTGCAGAGGGAGCCCCCGGTGAGCAGGCCAGGAGCGAAGTCACGGCCCTTGCTTCCCAGCGAGACGTGGGCCACCCAGTCCCCCAAGGGCCCTACTCTGCGCGGCCAGTTCCACTGAGACACCAGAGAAGACCCGGCTGACGGCAGGACCTTAGCGTGAAGATCCTTCCTGACATGCAGGTCCCTTGCCAGCCTGAAGGGCAGAACCACAGATGCCCTCCCTGGTCAGCTGCCTCCCATGGTGACCAGGAGAGGACTTCCTCAGTGGTTGAGTACACCCGAAGTTTCCTAGGCCAAACCACTGATCGCAGGGGAAAGGCTGCAGACAGGAGCTTGAGGGCCCTCTCTGCAGTTTCCTGCGGGGTCTCTGCTGCCCAAATCTGCCTGCCAGGCCAGGAGGCCTCGTTCATCCCAGGAGCAGGGATGGGCACCGGGTTGAGCGCCAGGAAGGCTGCTGCTTTGGGGCTGAAAACCCAGGTCACCAGGTGTCCCTCCCGACCCCTGTCCCAGGTAGCCACTGTCCTCTCTGCCAAGCTCTTCCCAGAGACGTTTCCTAAAGCATCACCCAAACGTCTGTGAAGCTCATGTTAGAAGCATCTGAAGACACTCCCTCTTGGCCATGCCTCCCCTGACGGCCTCAGGAACGACCACATGCAGGACTGAGGTATTGTATTTCCATCCTGACTCACCCCGGCTTGGGGGCTGTCCTTCTGGCCTCTTCCCAACCTGCGTCTCTCTCCTTTACTCCGCATCTAATAACCAAGAGAACTCCAAGCCCCACCTGCCATCACCACCCAGCAGAGGGCCCTACCCCCTTACAGAACCATACCATCCGTCTGTGTCTTGTTCTCTTTGTGCCCTGGTGAAGCGTTTCTTGGCTTCATCGCCCCTCCCCCCGTCCCACCCCACACACATACTGGGCGACAGGCAGGCGGGCCAGTTCTTATTCATTTCCTCAAGTCCTAACAATGAGGGCAACAAATGGCTTGAGAGAGGGTCTTTGATGCCAGTGAGGAGGATGGTTCTAGAAGGCACAGAAGGTTGTGGGCAGAAGGGATCGGGGGGGACCAACTGCCCTGGAGCCTCTGTCCAGACTGTGAGCTCCACTTGGAGTCGGGAGGCCTGGGACCCAGGGAAGCAGGTCCAGTCCGTGTCTCTGGCTCCTCCAGGGTGCTCAGGGCCCTGCCAGCCTGGGCACGGCGAAGGTGTGAGGACAGGGCCGAGACCTTCCAGACAGGTTTTCTTTGATGCTAACTAAAGTGCTGAAAAATCCCCCCAGACAAGGGGAATTCCCTGGTGGTTCAGTGGTTGGAACTCCGCACTTTCACTGCTGAGGGCCTGGGTTCAACGCAGGGTTGGGGAACTGACATCCTGCAAGCCATGTAACAGGGCCAAAAGAAAAAAAAAAAAAATAATCCTCCAGCCCTGAAGTGTGGAGAAGCGTCCAGGCTTCCGCACCGGGCAGAGGGAAAGTCGGAGGTGGGTGCTCCCCAAAGATCACAGAGAGGTGTTTAAGGGGCAGGAAAGCTGTCAAACAGTGTCCCATTCACTCAGCATCTATCTGTTGAGCACCTAGGTACTCAATAGGCACAGGGGTGTGCAGGGGTGGCAGTGGGCACTGAGGACACTGATGAAACGGGTCCTCACCCAGGAAGCCTGCATCATCATGGGAGACACACTAGTAACAGGTGCAACCAGTCAACTGTGGAAAAGGCTGTAAGGAAGGTTTGCTGTGGGTTCCTTGGGAACCCAGAAGAAGGACCCTGACCCAGTCTGGCACAGAGAAATGGGAAAGGGAAGGAGAGGGACTTGTGGGTGAAGAATGTAGGAAGGGTGTTTTAGGCAAAGGAAACAGTATGAGCTTAGAAACAGCTGCTGTTCAATTGCTCTGTCATGTCCGACTCTTCATGACCCCACGACTGCAGCACACCACGCTTCTCTGTCCTTCACTATCTCCCAGAGTTTGCTCAAACTCATGTCCATTGAGTCGGTGATGCCATCCAACCATCTCATCCTCTGTTGTCCCCTTCTCCTCCCACCTTCAATCATTCCCAGCATCAGGGTCTTTTCAAATGAGTTGGCTCTTTGCATCAAGATGGCTAAAGTATTGGAGATTTAGCGTTAGCATCAATCCTTGCAATGAATATTCAGGGTTCATTTCCCTTAGCACTGAGTGGTTTGACTCCTTGCAGTCCAAGGGACTCTCAAGAGTCTTCAACACCACAGTTCAAAAGCATCAGTTCTTCGGCACTCAGCCTTCTTAGAAACAGTATGTGGAGGTGAAGAGTTCCAAGTGCCTTTGTGGAATCTGAGTAGGGTAGGAGAACTCCAGAAGGGAAGTGATGAGGAGGTGAGGTGTGAGAGGGGCCAAATTTTAGGGACAGCATCTCCAGGCTGCAGGTATATCCTGAGACACCAGGCTGAGCCCTGCAAGGCTGCCTAGGGCCTCTCTCACCATCTTTGGCACTGGAACACAAGGTGTTTCTCCTTGTCTCCCTGTCTGATTACAGACAGAACTCTGCCCTGTGTGCTGTACACAGGGACCAAACCCTGGCACTGAGCTGGGACACTAACCCCTCAAGCAGCTAGACTGCTCTCTCCCGGGCAGCACATACTCTGCCTGACTCCCAGCCCAAAGAAGACTCATTCGGGAGGTAACAGGTAGGGAATAGGGGGGAGGAAGCAGAACCCAGGGCCAGAGAAGAGTGAGAAGTAGTCAGGATTGGCAGATTAATTACAGAACAGGCAGTTACACTGGAATTTGATAAATCTAATACTTCACGGGACATGCTTGCACTAAAAAATTTTCCATTATCTGAAATGTCAATCTATCGGGCCTCCTGTATTTTCTCTGCTAAATCTAGTGACCCAAGGAGTGGCACCTGTCTGCTCACTATCAGCGCCTCAGCAGAAACCCAAGGAGGCTGTCCAGAGAACTGCCTGTCCTTCTGGAGAAAGAGGTCCTGGCAAGCCTGCTTCCGTGGGGCAGCAATGTCCACAGTGCTGCATGCAGATGCTGGGGCTCCAAAGGTCTCCAGCTGGCAGGGATGCCCCGGAGAACAGACGTGGAGGCAGCAGATTACCTCATCTGACGCTTCTTCATCTCCATCACCACTGCTGTGGGGCAGACACTTAAGACCTTTTAATAAATGGGCCCCTTGCCTCTGGCCTCCGGTGTCCAGTGGATGCTGCACTGCACCCATCATTCCTCCCAGAGCCCAAACGGAATTCTTCCTTTCTTCAAAGCCTTTAGCTTCCACTAGTAGCCACTGATAAAGACCAGCTATTTGGCCTGGCATTTCAAGCCCTACACATTTGGCCCAGTGTTCTTTTCCAGCTTCATTTCTCTTGATTGCAGTAACTCTGGAGTCCTTGGTGTCTTGCAAAGAGATCTTTAACTTCCCTGCCTTTGCACCTCTCCCCTCTCTCACCTGGAAAAATCTTTTAAGGCTGAATTCAAAGGTAATGAACCTTCTGATGCCATCACCTCTATGAAGTTTTCCTTCACCTCTACCTACCCTCCCCCTCCCTCGTCTCCATTTAAGTTATCATCTCTAAGTTTTTATGGCACTTTCTCTAGATATTTCTTATAGCCCTTCTCCTGCACTGCATATTAATAATGTGTACATTTTCCTCTGTTACTAGATTATAAAGTCCTTGATACCAAGCATGTAAGAACCCACTACAGTAACAAAGTTTGTTGAATGAATATAACAAGAAATAAAAAGTCGCACAAGGGGCAAAGTCCACAAAGCAATACCAAGAGCTTCACGATGCCTCCAGCAGGCAGACACTGAGAGCTGGAAGCCTAAACTATTGCCCTGTGAAAAGGACCACAGTGCAGGAAATTTGTAACTCAGCGGATAGGGCAGACTGTCCTGCATAAAAGCCTCTTATGAGAAAAGGAGCCAAATGACCAAATCCAGGCAGGCAGAGTACTCACTGTCAACCAACAATAATTAAGGAGAAAAATTTCTAACCTTCTGCTAACAGAACTGTACCATACACCACCTGGGAACCAAACTGCTCCCCTCCAACCTTGTGCTAACTGGCAATGCAGTGCCCATACAGCAAAGAGAAACCCACTCAGAAATCACTCTTTCATGAAATGAAACAAATTTTCAGAAGAAATGCACAATTTTCTCCTTTAAGCTCCAACCCATGTTTCTATTCCATAAAGGTTTCTCCTCAATTCAACCAGCTCTCAGGAAAACCAAGTCATCCTGGAATCCTCCATTAAGAGAGAAGACTCACCAGCCACCCTGGCCCCACTTCAAGATCTGAGGGACGCAAAGGGCCACAGAGCCCAATTCTTCCCATACCACCTCCTGGGAGCACCCCACTCATGGATAAACGTCAATGAACATAGACTAGCTGCAAACTGCAAGGCCTCGGTGACCCACTGTGGCCAGGATGAGTTGAGAAACCACCCGGGCCCTGAGTAAATAAGAGCTGATGGAGACAGCCACACCTTCGCCCAGCAGAAGTGTCAAGGAAGGTTAGAGGGGCACTGCAGTCGGTCAACGGTGAAGGCAATGGCAAGCCACTCCAGTACTACTGCCTAGAAAATCCCATGGATGGAGGAGCCTGGTAGGCTGCAGTCCATGGGGTCGCTAAGGGTCGGACACGACTGAGCGACTTCACTTTCACTTTTCACTTTCCACTTTCACACATTGGAGAAGGAAATGGCAACCCACTCCAGTGTTCTTGCCTGGAGAATCCCAGGGACGGGGGAGCCTGGTGGGCTTCCGTCTATGGGGTCACACAGAGTCGGACACGACTGAAGTGACTTAGCAGCAGCAGCAGCAGCAGTCAGTCAAGGGCTCACCTTAACTAAGGAGCAGTGCCTGCACATTTGTCTCACCGGGGGCTGACTTTCAATCAAAGCCATCACTCATTCCTGTTTAGGATATCATATTAATTATCCTCTAAATGAGACGAGTTGACTCACTGGAAAAGACTCTGATGCTGGGAAAGGTTGGGGGCGGGAGGAGAAGGGGACGACGGAGAATGAGATGGCTGGATGGCATCACCGACTCTGTGGACATGAGTTTGAGTGAACTCCGGGAGTTGGTGATGGACAGGGAGGCCTGGCGTGCTGTGATTCATGGGGTCGCGGAGAGTCGGACACGACTGAGCGACTGAACTGAACTGAACTGAACTGAAAATGGTTTATTTATGAAAGTAAAAAATCATTGTGAAAATAACATGTCTACTTATAAATTTTAAATGTAGAAAAAAGGGCAAATTATCCTAAGTTCCACCACAAATAATGCTAGACTTCTGGTAAATTTTCTCCCAGTATTTTTACACAAATATAATCATAGGTATCAAGGTACTAAATTGCTTTATAAAACTAATACTTTTCCCTAAAAACTTTAAGTCAAATACGTGCAATTATCTTTTTAAAAACAATCAAATAATACTTTTAATATTTACTGGATTATTTTTATTTTCCAAAGTTCTAAAAAAAAATGACAAAAATCTGCCTACTTGATATCTGAATTCACTCACTTGGCCCATTAACCCAACAGTGATAACACATAAGGGATTAACAATAAATTCAGTGAATTATATCACTCTTAAGTAGGTGTGAAAAGAACTGCTAACTGCTACCAGCTCAATTTCCAACGAAACTTTTTATTAATTTATTATTTTTGGTCACACAGTGCAGCTTGCGGGATCTCAGCTCCAAGGACCAGGGAGGAAACCCGCACCCTTGGCAGTGCTTTAAAGCGGAGTCCTAACCATTGGACCACCAGGGAATTCCAACTAAATCCTATTCCAAGCTGTCTCATTTAATAGCTTTATCCATTTAGGTTTTTCACTCTTCTGGGGAGGAGTGTGAGGAGAATCTGGATAAACAGAAAAGCACTTGAGATGACTGTTAGAAAAACTATGTAAATTTGGAGGCAACAGGCGAGAAGCAGCTGGTGTCTCAATCCATATCTAGCTCCCCACTGCGCCAAGAAGAGCGTTTGGCATGGCCTCACTCTGCCACCCCTGCAGCCAGGGACCCACTCCCCCCACCAGCAGGCTGACCTCCACAGCAGGGTTAGCAAACTTTTCTGCCAAGGACCATACAGTAAGTAGTTTAGACTTTGAGGGCTAAGAGCCCAAACTGAGGATATTATGTAGATACTTACATAACAAGAGAAAAAACAAATTTCCACAAATTTTTATTGTTGAAGATAAATAACTGGCCACAATTTTTGGTAATACAGGTCTACTAATAAGAACGGGCTTGGGGGGCAAGTATAACATTTGCAAAGTTGGGGGTCCCCTGTATCAAAACTTGGTTACAAATGTTCATCTGTTAATACTGACTAAGTAACAGGATTTGACCAATTTCACTTTTGGAAATGTCTGCTCACATAGATAAGTCCTGCCAAGTGCTGTTGTTATTCTACAAGCATGACTTTAACTGAGCATATATTAGTTTCGGAAGACATTTATAGAATTGTATTAGTGTCCTGATACTCTTCTCTTAATCACTTTTATCTGAAGGTTTTGTGTAAACTCCTTATTTGCAAATATTTTGAAATATGGGAATTTCCTTTGTATTCCTATTGAGAAATTTCCATATTTCAAAATATTTGCAAATAAGGAGTTTACACAAAACCTTCAGATAAAAGTGATTAAGAGAAGAGTATCAGGACACTAATACAATTCTATCCATGGTAAATCTGTGTAGGGGCTTCCCTGGTGGCTCAGAGGTTAAAAGCGTCTGCCTCCAATGCGGGAGACCCGGGTTCGATCCCTGGGTCGGGAAGATCCCCTGGAGAAGGAAACGGTAACCCACTCCAGTATTCTTGCCTGGAGAATCCCATGGACGGAGAAGCCTGGTAGGCTACAGTCCACTGGGTCGCATAGAGTCGGACACGACTGAGTGACGGAACGGAAATCTGTGTAGGAAGAGAGGTCTCACCTTTAACTTTTAGCAGCAGAGAAAGTGTATAAGGCAGCTTGACTTATGATTCAAATATTAGTTGTCAAAATGACTTTAGTACAATATAAAGTTTGCATATAAGTGATGCTTTTCCTTGTAATTTTAGAAAGAATTAAGAAAAACCAAGTCTGCAGCAAAAGCTAATTTCCAAAGCCATTCAGCATTCAGTAGTAGAGGCTGAAAATGGTTATTCTTTCAGAAAAATTTCAATCTCGGCCCTCAATTCAAAAAACTACAAGAGAATTTTACTACTGCCAAGCTATCAAACAGTTGTGTAGAAGGGCATGTCAGAATATTCACCGTTTATTTCTGATAAAAATTCATGGAACTGAGGATGGTTGAATCCCACAAGAGGGAGAGAAGTTCATCACTGGTCTTGGCATTTCAACAGCTCATAACAGATTAAACCGTTTTCTGCTCTGCACATATTCCGACCATCATTTGGTGTGACAGATATTAACAGATTACACTTCAGGTTGTACTGAATTAGTATTTTTCTGTCTTTGTTGATAATATTCTCAGCTGCAGTTGTTTTAAGACTATTCAAAAAGGCTACTTCTTCAGTCACTTCAAACATGGCATTGACTCCATGAATAGAACAACTAAACAGCTTCTGTTGACTCATCAAGAGCCAAGAAAAACTACACAAAATCATTTGCCTGGTTTTTAATTGACTACTGATGTTGCTCCCATTGACCTCGGCATTTTGAGAAATTGTTCTTGCTGAACGGCTAACACTCTTTAAACAAATGCTCTGGACATATTTCTTCAGTTCCTGCAATCAAATGCAATTTAATTAATTCAATATCAGTATGGCTTCCCTTGCCTGGTTAACAAATGAGGCCTCATTTTCATTTTTGTGAAGAAATTCCCCTGTAACAAAACAGTCTCTTTAAAATTTTAATTTTTCTGACAGTTGCCTATGAGTTGCCTATGAGTTGGGAATATACAACTGTGTAGTCTGGTAATGCTGATGGACTCTTTCAGCACAGCTTTTTAATTACAGATAGCTCGGCCAACTAATTTAGGGTCAAGAAAATCCACTCCGCTGTGCCCTAAAAACACGGCATTTTAAAGTCCATTTTTCTCCTCCTCGGACGTTTTGACATGATAGTTAGGCACCGGTGATAAAGAATAAATAAAACACTGTGGCGCTAGAAACACTGTCAAGCTGTAACCGTGTCACCGTGATTTGTAGTGCACCGAACGGCAATTCAGAGCCATTTCCACCACATGTGTGAATGCAGAGCAACCGCCTGGTCTCCATCAGAACTACTGAACTCTGTGGTTAAACTGCAAATGCAGTCATAGACGATATGTTA
Organism: Moschus berezovskii; assembly: GCF_049115385.1. Lineage (NCBI taxonomy): Eukaryota > Metazoa > Chordata > Mammalia > Artiodactyla > Moschidae > Moschus > Moschus berezovskii. Next base: position 67,043,273 of record NC_142479.1, read on the forward strand.
GCCAATGAGTGCGGGCTCCAATAAAGCTTTATTTATGGATGCTGAAAATTAAATTCCATGTAATTTTCATGTGTCACATTATTCAAATGTAAAACCTGCTCTCGGCTCACCCGCCACACACAAGCAGGCAGCTGGGTGGGTCCGGCACAGAGCCGCAGTTGCCAGCCTCTGTCTGAGGGGGGGGTGCTCCGCAACACGCCACAGCTTCCCCTCACTGTCCATCTCCACGCTTCTGGTCATGCTGCTCCTGCCTCCAGACCCCCTTCTGTGCCGTGCCTCGCTCTGCAGGAAAGTTTCCTGCCCTGCCCAGGGGGTTTTAATCGCCCCCTCCTCTGTGTCTCCACCACACTGTTTGAACACAGCTGGTATGCCCCCACCATAGAGAATTTCAACTGCTCTGTATACAGCCAGGTTTGCTCATCTTTGTACCCTTGAACAAAGCCAGCTTGCAGCAGGTGTTCAAGACATGTTGGTCCAAGAAAAAGCAAAAACATTAAAGCATCCCAAGTGATATAAGCCTGTTCACAGCAGCTGTGCACTAACCCAGCGAAACACTGAGAGGCAACTTAGATGTTTCTCCTGGCGATTAAGAAACCAGTAACTTCTCTAGCTACCTTCCCCACAATGTCTGCACGGCCTTGCTCCTCACACTCAACGCTAAATTTAAGATCTTCAGCCTTACAAGCAGACTAGAAAAGCAACCAGTGGGATGGCCTGCTCTGTAGTTGTTGCTGGGAATGTGCAGATAAACAGAGATACATTAAGTCAAAAAAAAAAAACATATAAATATAACCAGACAACTAGCTAAACTATATACAGAAAGAAAAACTGGAAAGAAAAATACATCCAGTATTAATGGTTGATTTCAGTGGTTATCATGACTTTTCTTTACTGTAACTTTACATTTAAGATAAAGAAAACTTGTTAGGAAAGAAGTCTACAATTTTACTGACAACTTGACAGGGAATCTATCTGATCCAAAATCAAATAAAAGATATATGCTGCTAATAAGTCAGAAGAGTTAAGTGAAAAGTCAACTGTGGTAAACTTTTTTGTAAAACGAATGACTCCTAAAACGTCATCCTGCTTCTGATATGTAAAGTCTGAGTGGATTCATATGTAGAATGGTCAGATCTGAACAAAAAGGCACAGGGGCAAGACAATGATGGCCTCTGGAGAAGCAACAGGAAGAGATGGTGTGGCAACACTGGGTGGGCTCAGGACTCCCGATGGGCACAACGAACAGCAATCTATGAGCCCAGCAGAAAGGAGACAACAGACTGAGCCAACAGGGGCAGCCCACCCGGGACGCCTCGCAGCCGGGAGGTCACGGCCCTGCTCCTGGGAGCCTGGCTGTTCTCCTAGCCAGTCAGCAGTCACTGCTCCTAAGCCTCCCACGGGGGCCACAGAGATCTGGCAACATGACAGATGTACCCATGTCCCTAATAAGTCACCACTGTTCATCTTTATTACAGCTAGTCTTATAAAATCTGACTTCTGTCTGTTTCAGGCAATATACAAGCTTTATCGTGGAAAAAGAAATCTTAAAATGCAAGAAACAAACCTGTTCTTAAATATTCCCTGTTGAGACCCAGTCACAACGTGACAGGATTCTGAAACTAGCAAAAGGAAAAACAAGCAAGCCCCCACCAAAAAAACTTGCTATTGTAGTGTCCAAACACTCAAATGACACGTATCTACTAATATAATCTACTGTCTTCCATATTCATCTTAACCTTACTGGCTACTTTTTTTCCTCCCATATATAACTCCTATAAAGAAATTTGGTCACAGAGCTCATACTTCATGGCTTACCAAAGATTCTTCCTTTTTAAGTTTGAGAATAAAATCCTTAATTTCAAAAATATTATAAGAGTAGATAAGCAGTACATCAAGAATCTTAAATTATTTATGTGTGTGTGTGTAACAGTAAGTATTTCTTACAATTTGCGAAGAAATCTTTCCTCATTTTTGAAAAAGTTAGGTAAACCATTAGCAGTTCTAGATTCAATGTTTGTAAAGATCTACAAACACATTCTGTTTCACACCCAATATAATCCAGAAACCATACAACATTATAACAATAACCACACCAGTAGGATTTGCCACCCCCTCACCAAAAAAAAAGGTTTTTTAAAAAACTGCACCAGGGACTTCCCTGGTGGTCCGGTGGTTAAGAATCTACCTTCCAAAGCTGGGGACACAGGTTCGACCCCTGGTCAGGAAACTAAGATTCCACATGCCAACGGGACAACTAAGCCTACATGCCACAACTGTGGAGCCCGTGGGCCACAATGAAGACCCAGAGCAGCCAAAATTAAAAAAAGGAAAAAAAAAAAGAGCTAAAATTCGTAACTGGTAAATATTTGGATAAAGCGCTGATAAATTCTGGTAAAGTGCTATCTTCTGAAGTGATCCTGGTTTAGAACATTCTTTCTGGCAGAAAAAGCAAGTTCAAAGAGTATTCTTCAGGCAAACAAAATAAGCATCTAGTGAATTTCTGTGTATGTCTAAATCTTTAAGACAGGCTTTGATTCTATAACTAGGTTTTAGCCAAAGACCTTAGGGCCAGGAGCAACTCCGAGATATAGTGAAACTATCCTAACACAAATACATACACAGAGACCCACGGTACAACAGGCATTTTAGCAAGCAAAAATGTAAGGTGGGGAGTCACTCATTGCAAATGAATTAAGTCCATTCTTCACTGGGGAAGACCTGACACCTGTGAACTGTCCCAGCCCCAAGAATGAACACGAACTGTGAACAGTACCAAATGGTGAACCTGGTTCCCTCTTTCTATAACTGTCTCCTTGGCCTAAGGATCTTGCAACAGGTAAAACTGAAGCAAGTTCATGTAATCAGTGACTCATATCATTGATTCTGGAGAATATGTGAGGACTATTGAATACTCTGGTTTATTCTTCTCTAAATTAGATAACACCTTGTTTTGATTCAAAGTCTTCTTAAATAGAAGAAACTTTTCAGAACTGGCCTGAAAAGCTTCCAATTTGATGAGCATTTTAGTACAAAGTTTGAACTTATGTGTTATTTTGAACAGTTTTCTGCACGACAAAGTCTGTATCCCTGAAACAGCAGATCAGTTTAGAACACATTCATCACGTAAGGTATAACCAGGCTGATGACGGCTGTAAGAACTGCGACTGAAATGAAATTCCAGTGATACAGAAGAGGCCTATGCTCTGAAGACAACACAGGCTCAAGCTGCTGAAGGGGACAGCAATGCTACTGAAGGCAGTAGCCTGGGCACTGTTCAGATACTGAGTAACAACAGTGCTTTCACTGTGCCAAGTGCCAGGCAGGGTTTTCAGCACTTTATATACATTAACTTACTGAATCCTCGTAACAACCCCTTGGCACAGGTACTATCAGTATCACCAGGAAACCGACGCACTAGGGAAGTCACTTGCCCAAGATCCCACAGCTATTAAGTGGCAGAGCTGGCCTTGCAACTCAAGACAGTCTGGCCCTGGTGTCCCTACTCTTAAACACCATGTGGACTGTTAACTATGTTTTTCTTCATTGAGCTACAGGAAAAACAGCAGTAACAAATAAGTATAAGTGACTCTCTAGAAGCTGTTGAAAACACGTCAGGGAGGTTTTGACAGGCCATAATTACAATACCATAAAATAAAAACAGAAAACGTTAACTTCAGCATACTCTACTGGGTACGTAATATTCACCTTGTGTATTCATTATAAAAGTAATTAGTTCAATGGTAAACATCTGTCTGCTTTGGTTTTAACTAACACAAACGTGTGCTTCTAATTGATGTGGGTTTTGTTGTTGTTTTGTTTGTTGGCTGCACCATGCGGCACATGGAATCTTGGTTCCCCAACCAGGGACTGAACCCACACCCACTTCGTTAGAAACATGGAGTCTTAACCACTGGACCACCAGAGAAGTCTAATTTACGTTATGTTTGACTTAACACAAATACTGAACTACCAGATGCTTGGCACTTCTTGGCAGTGAAAGTAAAATAAAAAGAGTCACGCTCTTACCAAAATGAATACAAGCTTAGACAGAAAAACCACTGCTTAAAAACTTTCAAGTCATAACACACCATGCCAAAGTTTTATCAACCTCTTCCTTCCTAAGCATTAACTATCTGTCTTCAATGGCAGTAGTTTTGTGAATAGGCCAAAATTTCATAGGAAGGTGGGCACACCCATCGGCTTCTCACAAGAAGTCATTTTGTTAGGACGCACAGTGGCCATAAGATGTTTCAAACACTAATGGGAAACAAATGAGTCAACTTATGAAGATAAAAAGCAAACTGTGATATAAAGAATAAGGAAAGGGAGGGGGGATTTCAGTAAGCTCAGAAATGACATGACAATACTATCACAGGCCTTGATATCTTTGTCTCCTAAATAAACTGAGCCACTAACAGGAAAAAGGTCACCTCACAGAAAACGCTATGAGATTTTTAAGTCGCTAGACGCCTTTCCATCTTCTCTTCCTCATCAGCTCTTGAAACTGTTGTCAAATTCTACACACTGGCAAAGAAAAAAGGGGTGAAAGTTGAGGGATTTTATAAAGAAATTAAAAGTTAATTGTGATTATTTGAACTAAAAATATTATAGCCATTGATATCATTTTAAATGCCTGAAACAAATGGCCTGTCCTTACAGAAGTGCCCATGTGATCATTAAAACAATTATCACAACACTGGATGAACAGAATCAGTTCATTTTAGCAGAACAACAATTTCTTCTACCTCCCACCCACCCTACTAAACACAATTCATTTTACGAAGCTATTGGGAAAAGTGTGCTTGTTCTATATAATGGTTATCAATTCAGAGACAATTTAAAGTACAACTACGAACAACTAGAATCTCAAACTTGCTGAGTATTCACTTCTTAAAAGAATCTCCATAGACTTACAACATGGAGGCATTTGCCTAGAATGGATGAAGCTATTGAGAAGGCTGGGAGAAGGGTGCCAAGGAGCTTTTTGAAAACTGTGGGCTCTCCCATGCTGAATGATATTACCAAGCCCTGACAGGCCATGTGTCCAAGGTCTCTTGAGTAGGAGGGACTCATATACACTGATTTTGACAATCCTTTATTTAAAAAAAAACTGAGAAGTAACACATACCATAAAAAGTCACCATTCTAAAGTATACATTTCAGTGGTTTTTAGTATAACCATCAACATAGTCTGATTCCAGAACACTCCCACCCCCCCAAATAAACCCCATACCTATGTTCATAAGCACTGACTTTACCCAAACTTTCTCCACTGATCTCTCTGTTGCCCATGCAGATATTTAAGGTGGCTGGCTGAGGTTAACTCTACAAAGAATCTATATGGTAAGAAAACTACATTGTCCAGAAGGATACTGATTGCAAATCCTTGACATTTTTAGCAATCAGGCTAACTGCAATTTTCATATATTGGCTAAGAATAACAAGAAACTTACATTCAACATCCATCTTCACATAACACATTAGTATGCCCCAAAATTCATCCAAGATGTTAAAAGAAGGGAAGACAATCTACTAGGATCAGCCATAACTGTCCACAGTTGTAATTGCAAAATATAGAAGATGCGTATGTGGGAAAACCTCCTTTGGTATCAAGCACAGCTGGATCAAAAACAAAACAAAATGAGAAACTCAATCATTAAGCACATATCATCCCCATTTTGGAAAATAATCTCTAGACCAGTCCTCTAATTAAAGTAACACAGCTTTAAATGCAACCTGACTTTTACCACGCTTCCGATCTAGCATCTTTCCTAAGGAGAAAAACAACCTTTAGGCAAAGGTCTGGTAGGAAAGCCTAAAGGTGAGTGGTGCTCAGGCTGTTGCAGGATTCTCATTACCTAAGTGAGCTAATAGCTGCTAAGACACACAGGAAGGAGACCTCACCTTCAGGCATTAATGTGTTGAAAGCGGGAGGAAGCAGGTCCACAAGAGTGTCTTGCTTTGGGCACTTATCTGGGGTGCTATTTCCAGAGAAGGAGCTCAAGATGGATTTCTCTAAGTTGCTCTCAGAGTTGTTCAGCTGCCCTCACCAATAAGCCACAGTCCTTGTAGGTTGAGAGAAACCACCAGTCAAAGCAGATGCATATGGATGGTGGGGAAGCCTTCTTTAGTATCTAACATAGCTGGATTAAAACAAAAAAACTTAACCATTAAGCAAATTTTCACTTTAATCATTAATTCAGATGATAGCAAATATCAACTAGATGCTAAATTTAAGGCTACCCTTAGCATGGGCACTTAACACTTATTAATGGGGATTTTGTAGGCTTGCCTGAAGGCCACAGTGAGCTCTCAATTTTGTCCTGCAAGGAATTAGCTCTCCTTGATAAATAAGCAAACAAGATCCAGAAACGTTTATTGGTAATTTAACTCATTCCTGCTGAGGCTGCTCCGGAATGCTTCCAGTGACTTCCACTGTGCAACAAGTTGTGCTCTAGAGTAATGTATTTACAATGTTACTGCAATTTGCAATAATGACTTAAATACTGTTCATTGCCTGGATTTTCCAAAACACAGTCAGATGCAATCAAGCTAAGCTCATGAGATTTACATAATGCATACACTAACAGATTTCCCTCAAAATCATTTATCTGTGGAAGTACTGCTACATTATTCTTGTTTAAAGATACCCAGCAAACAGTCCTCAATTAAATGACAACTGGCTAGATGAGACTATAAAGCATTTATCTTCTGTCTGCCTATAAGAGATCACCCAGTGGTCAGAAAGCGCCAAGAAACCTTTAATAAACTAGAATTTCACTTTCCTTTAATACAGAGCATTATGAAGTCTGAGAATCAACTGCCAACTAAAAGAATCCAAAAATGATGTCTCTGAGGTTTATATCCGCTTATGGGATCAAAATAACGAGGTCAAAAACTGAATTTTTGTTTTTTTGGCTAAGCTGCAGAATCTTAGTTCCCTGACCAGGGACTGAACCCAGGCCACAGCAGTGAAAGTGCCAAGGTCTAACCATTGGACTACCAGGGAATTCCCAAAATCAGGGACTTGCCAAAGCCCAAATGGTAAATTTTTCTGTTGACCTTTCAACTATATACTTTTAACAATATAATTATGTAGTAAAAAAGCCCAAAGTTAGCTAAATTTGTATTACTCCAAAATTTCCTATTCCTCAATCTGTTTTCATAAAACTCTTCTAAAATATAAGATGGATTTGTTCTAAATAAAGCTGCATTAAACTTAAGTCTCTGTCAAAAAAAAGAAAAATTACCTAGCAAGAGGTCACGTGGTTCTTGTATTAAAGAGTACTAATATAGGCACATTATCATTTTACTTAGAGCTAATCAGACACATGGAATTATACAACACAGGATATTCTGATATAACCACTTTCTAAAAGGGTCGAATTCCTCAGGCCTAGCATAAGTGCCCAATACACCAATTTTCTGAAAGGATTACTTTTTGTTTCTCTTAGAGTTAAGATTATTCAAGAGTTTAAAAAAACACCCAACAAAATAATTATCTTTCAAACTATGCTATGATAATCCTCTTGGTTTAGAAAAAGGCGGGCTCAAACTCTAGGACTTTGGCTGTGGGATAAGAATAAAGGGCTAGAACTAAGTCAACAGGAAGGCAATTTTTACTTTTGATGGATTCAAAAGCATTCGCCAATACTGCCATTATGACGTGTGTGCTTAATTGCTCAGTTGTGTTGGACTCTTTGTGGCCCCATGGACTGTGTATCAGTGGGATTCAATTTTAATGCAAACCTCTGAATTATTGCAAAATTAGTTTTTCACATAATCTCAAATAACATCAGGTACAAAAAGAATACAAGAAATTAACATAATTTATGTATAAGTAAGCTTTAAAAGGTTAAAAAAAATTGACAGGTAAAAAAATACAAACATTAAAAAAGAAAGGAGTCTGTATCTTTATTCAACGATGGGATCAGTGCAATTGATAAGGTCATCTTTAGACTGGAATAAAATCTAGAAAGTCATACTATGAAGGAGAATTAAAAAAAAATGTGGGGCAGCTCAAAATTTTATAGCAAATAATGAAATCAAAATTAGATGTTCCTGTCTTCTAACCTCTAAGGACAACAAATGGGTTCAGAGCCAACAAGTATACTGGTGCTGTACTCAGCGTCTTTAGGCTTCCTGCTCCTCAGGCCCCATGACAAGGGAATGAAGCTTTCCAAATCATCCAGGTTTCTGAAGGCCCATAAATCTATCAAGAAAGAGTTCTATCTCTTTCTACCAACTGAGTTCTATTTCTGATTTTTGGAGATAAAAACAAACACACAAATACACATGAACAGATAACAGAAAATAGAGATGGCAACACCTCCAACCTTCAATCAGACCCGGGCTTTACATCCGCTACTGTCCATTTACTAAGCCATTTCAAGAGCCAAGACTGATTACTCTGTACTTATCCCACAAGAAGTGGAAAGACAGATTTTAAACAAATCTCATTTTAACAATGAAAATCAGGGTCTTCCCTGGTGGTCCAGCAGCTAAGACTTCACGCTGTCACTGCAGGGGGCCCGGGTTCCATCCCTGGTCAGGGAACTGGATTCCACATATCCCAACTAAGACCAGCGCAGCCAAATAAATAAATTTTAAACAATTAGCATCAAGAGAACAAAGACTCATATTAACATTTACACAGCTGTTGATCAGTTTTACCTCTCAATTCCAAAATGGTTAGAAAGCCTTTCTAATACAGATTCCATAGTATACTCAATGACAACATAGAAACACAAGTTGCTGAAACCAAGATTCATATTACTCAAAATGTTATCCATATTTTACTGAAAAAAAGTGATCTGAGCAACCAGAGATTATAAATTCCAATAAGATGAAGCTTGCAGATGTCCAAATCTAGACCATGCTGTTAGACCATACCCTTCATCTGATCACTGAACTCTCTAAGACCATCTCACCAAAATCAATGGCTAGATTGTAGAAAGAACTCCAGCAAGAAAGGACCAGCAAAGCAATCGCCACATTGGAAAAGTTATAGTTAACCTGAGTCAGACTGAAGTCAAGAAAAAGTTTCAAATGATTTCAACCAATAACAAAGAATCTAACAAAGAAACCAATACACTTCCTAAAATCCGTATTCCCTAATCCCATAAGTTTCCCAATGGGTCTTACTTCCGTGACAAACAAGAGCTCTTCCTGTCTACTTTGAGGTATTTCTACTCCAACAAACGCTTCTCGCACTTGGTTCACCAGGCAGCGTTATCTTGTGCCCTTAAGGGTTGTTCAACTCCCAGGTTCCAAACTTCTAGCAAGACTGAGGTACACTTGGGGATCCTTCTAGGCTTGTACACGACTTGGGAGCCCAAGGGGATGTCCGGTACTCAAAGATCATCAGGGAAAATGGAAACCAACATTTTACTGGACAGGAGGACCTGCCTCTTTTTCTCACTTTCTCCCAAGGCATCTAGCTCTAGGCAGTTGCTGAGAAGTACCGTGAAGAGAAATAAAGAGAAGACAGGGACCTCCACTTAAGATACAAGCAGATGCTCAGCAAGAGGTTTTCCATCTCACTAGACGTGTAGCGTCAGCATTTGGGGCTCCCTCTGAGGCCACATTAGGGTTGGGCCTGAGGGCAACACTTGGACCCCATCACCCGGACTGGGGCAACTGTTTATAAGTGAATTCAAGCAAGAGTGGCCTCCGTGGACAACATATAGGCCTTGCAGTCACAAAAGGCCTCTGGTTCGTAGTACGTGGGTCGCCTGACAGGACTTCACGCTAACCGTCCATTCATAAGGTGGGTCTAAGGTTGGCTCCTTTGGAACTCATCCTGGTCGCGTCTTGGATTTCTTATCACCCCCCAAAGTGCCTAAGACTGTGGTTTTTACGGTCTGAGAAACAGTTAGGCCTCGAAAGGCCCCGGCCGACGAGGTGTGCACTCCGGATCCCACGCTCCCGCCTTCCCAACTCTGCGCCGGAGACCGGGTTTCCCGCCCCTCAGCCGGACCAAAGGTTGGTGGCAGTTGTAGGCAGTTGGGACCAGCCCCAGCAGGTTGGAACCGGTCTGGGCCGGGCCGGAGGAGGAAGGGGGGGGAGGGAGAGGCCGCCTCGCGCTCTCCCTGCGCGCGTGACTCACGCTGGCCGCTGACGTCAGGCGTGCGCGCGCGGCGGGGGGGGGCTCTACGTACGTGTAGTGCTGCGGTTTCTCGGGCTGTGCCTGCAGCACCTGAGCGGTAGCGGCCGGGGGCGCCGAGGAAGCTGCGGAGCCGCCGGGCCCGGGGCCCTTCGACATGGTCCTGTCTTCCTGCCTCTTCGCCGCTCCCCTTTTATTATTCAGTCTGCGCGGTCCGCGCCGAGGCCCTAATGCGGCTGCGCCGCGCCACGAGAACGTGAAGACCCCCCGCGCGGCAGCAAGGCTTGCTGGGAGTTGTGGTCCCAGGTTTGGCTGGAATTTTACCGCCGGCAGAGGGTTGCTGCCGAAGGAACGGACCACAATACCCAGGAAGCCTTGCGGACAATGTCCCGGATGCTGAGAGCCCGCGACGGTTTGTGGGGCTTGCAGTCCAGTTGCGTTATTTCTTAACTGCGTTTCCAGGTTCGTAGGGGAGCCTTTGCCTGCAATTGGAGCCCTTGCGGTTGTAAAGGCCCAGAGTTAGGGAGGGCCTAACGACTGCTGTGAAACCGTTCCAAGTGTAATTTCACTGCCAACAGGATAATGATTACCTCGCCTCCGTACTTATCCCAGCTTGGGCTCGGTTCTGATGCGGGTCCCTAACAGTGGGCCTTTGAGCTGCAGGCACCTGAAGTCCGCCAACATCCTCATTCCTGCGGCGGGACCAAGCGTGAAGGAAAGTCGGCCTGCTGGAAGTCAGCTTGAGAAAGCTTTGCTAACGAAGAGCAATACAACACAATACTCTGGTTCCGCGCCTTTGCCGAGGCGCCCCATAAACCTTTACCAGCCCTGAAAGCTGGAACTCCACACGACTTGAGGCCCCCAACTTGACACCTGGCCCGACCAACGTGTTTCCAGTACATTAAGGGCCAAGAACGAATTTAATCTCCATCTAGCATAGTCTCAGGTACACCGGCAAGTTGCAGGAGCGTCGAAAAGCATCAGCGGAAGGGCCTGGGTTTGAGTAGGGAGTACGATTTATAACCCACTCCACTTTTGTGTTCTGGCCCTCAGCCTTCCTGCTGGGGAAAATGTCTCTTCCCCTCTTTCCGCCAGTTGGGCGAAGTTCTTCATAGATATTTTAACACTTGTTAACAAAGTTAACATTTAACTTTGTTTTCCATATTGAATCTATTCAAAATCCTTGTCGTACAGGCTAAAATTACATTTTATTAGATAGCGTTAAATAATGAAAATCTCATTAAAGAAACATTCGATTAAACTTACGGGTGAAGCACTGGGCTGAATGGAAGTTTTTCGTGTTTGAGATTGATCCATATCTATTTTATGTTGTTCGGAGTAACTTCATATCAGAAGCCAAACCGAAGTTGAGAAACTGGTATTTCTTAAACAGATCAAATCAATTGTTTAAGAACTAGGGGTGTTTGAAGATGAAAAATTCCGAAAGGACAAAAAAGTTGTGTAAATTGTGGTGTATTGCTTTAATCCATTGTTAAATCCAAGTAATCAATTTATAGGTTATCCTCCAAAATACCCATGTGATTTGATTGAAGAAATACAGTTCAGCGTGCTAGGTTTTAAATGAGTGTATACCATGAGCTTCAGAATAAGTGTGTACTAGTAGAATTGAGAGATGGTATCATCCAAACTGCTTAAATTAGAGAAGAGGAAACCGAAACTCAGAGAGGTTAAGTAACTTGTGCAAAGTTACTCAGCAAGTACGTGACAGAATAGGAGTTAGGACAGTTACCTACATGCTGCCTCACATTCTGCATTGTTTTGATTGTATTAGCATTTTCGGTTGTTCCCTATTTTTGTGTTGTTTTTCCTGCTTTGCATTCACTTAGGGTTAGGAAAAAGAAAAACCTAGCGATAAGACTGCCAAGTAAGAGGGACAGATTCTTTCCACTAATCATTCTTAAATGGATGCATGTAAATCCATACCTAGTTTAGTTTATCTCTAATAGCAAAACTGGGGGCAGGGATGGGCGAGAGTGTGGGGTGGGGATGGATCACTATTCTGTAGAAAGCATGAGACAGCTAGGGTTCTGGAACTCCTAGAAAAGCCTTGGAACACAAAAGTGGGTGTTAATTTAGGATCCTGTTTCTTCTCCAGGCCATCTGAGCAGTCAAAAAAAGATGGCAGGGTATTTTTCTGGTTAAATTCAAGGACACTTGACAGTCTTTTACCTGGGGTGTAATCAGTGCCCTGTTTTTCAGCTTTACACAGTTGCTGAGAACAGGGCAAGAACCTTCATCTTGGTTTCTCTTCTCAGCCTGGCATGAAATAATGTTTCCTCTACCCTAAACTTTGAGCAGAGGAAAGAAGCTAAAGTTGACTGAATTCTGATATAAAAGTTTATAGATATACGATAATTAAATACATATTGTGCGTGTTATGATTGAGAGGGCCAAAATAACGAATTTGGAACTAGAGGTTGGGCCAAAGGTGTTTTTGCCATAGCTGCTTTAAATCAAACTGTGCATTTTTTCTCCTCTCATTTTTGATTATGAGAGGGGTAACTTTTGACATCAGATGTAAATTTTTGAGGTATTTGTATTTATGTAGTATAATTCTCTGTTGGAATCTATATGTACCTGATTTTTCTGCTTTTTTTAATAATTTAAAATATTCGGTGAATCCAGGGTAAAAACTTCGGAGTAGAACGCCCAAGGATTTGTTTCAATTTTCTAAACTTTGTTTGGCTGGTCTTGACCTTAAACCTGCTTTGATATTTTATATAACTGAATCATATGAAGAACTATGTATTAAAATACACTCAAGACATGTAGGCAAAGGTAGGGATTACCATTTTCATGTTTCTTTAGAAGTAATATATTCCAGGATAGACCATTAAATTCAAAGGACCATATTTAATTTAATTGTCTTTTGTTTATTCCTTAGGGACTTTCAAATACTGGTTTAGAATTGACTATTCCCATTCTGGCTGTAGTGATTTCGTTCAGTTGAAGTATATAATTAAAAAAAAGTACGTTGCCTAGTAAGTTACTCCTTGTTTAACTGTAAGCATATTGAAATCACAGTGTTTTGTGATGGGCTTCCCTGGTGGCTCAGCTGGTTAAGAATCCGCCTGCAATGTGGGAGACCTGGGTTCGATCCTTGGGTTTGGGAAGATCCCCTGGAGAAGGGAAAGGCTACCGACTCCAGTGTTCTGGCCTAGAGAATGCCATGGACTGTATAGCCTATGTGGTCACAAAGAGTCGGACACAACTGAGTGACTTTCACTTGACTCACAAAGACATAGGAAACAGTCCTTATAAATAAAATAATTTATTGACATTTGTTTCTTTGTGTTTGTTACTTACCTCTCCCCACCCCACCAAACAAAAGAACTGCATTTTGGTTAAAATGTATATGCCTGATAGATAAAATACTTGATAACATGATCTACTGAATTCTAATTTTCATTTACACTGCTGCTGCTGCTGCTGCTGCGTCACTTCAGTCGTGTCCGACTCTGTGTGACCCCATAGACGGAAGCCCACCAGGCTCCCCCGTCCCTGGGATTCTCCAGGCAAGAACACTGGAGTGGGTTGCCATTTCCTTACCTATCAAACTATTCATGAAAAGTAATCACAGGGAATGCATTTTATTTTACATTGGAAAATATTTACAGAATTTCATTAAAATACCCTCTCCTTCATTGTATTAGCTTGATGCAAATAATGTTAGGCCCCTTACCCTCCCGACTGTCCTGATTAAGGACCAGTCCTGATAAGGACCAGTACAATTCATTTGCATTGACTTTCTATTGTAGAGCTTTGGAACCAAGGGAAGGATCCAAACATAGCTCCATTTTATCCAATCAGAAGAGCGGCTTAGTGCTAAACTCTGATTCGTCCATTCCTCTTTGCATTCATCCAATCGTTAGGCCACTTTAACAGCCAATCAGTGGTCTAGATGTCCGCCAATCAGGGAACGGGGCCGAAGCACGGCCTTTGTGTCGGGGGATGTCAGCGCGTCGGCGAAAGCGTCAGCCAATAGAAAAAGTCATTGGTGTATGCAAATTAGGGTCCTATGACGCAGGGACGCAGCGTGAAGCGTGGGTATAAAGACGGAGGCATAGGGGGGGCTTAGAGCGCAGAGCGGTTTGGTCGTTCGTTGGAAGGAGTTCTTCCTGTGTTTCGGCTACTGCGGCTCTTTGGGCAGCAGCGGCGGTCGGAGAAGCGGTCTAAAACTTCGGCACTAGGTAAGTGTTCTTGGGTTTGTCTGTGACTTGAGGCCTTGCCAGCCGTTCATATCGTGGGTCGCGGCCGGTGAGAGCCAAGTGCGAACTGGTGCGGGCTACTCTGCCTGTTGGCGCCGGCTGTGGGCTCGGGTAGTTTTCCCTTGGGGTTTCATTCCGGAACCGCGTCTCCGCCTGTTTCCCGCTGGTGATTCAGAGGTCCCGACGCTGGGTTCCGGGCAGCCAGGCCTCCGCCCGTCGAGGAGGGGAAGTGACTCCTCCCCGCGCCCCCCCTTCCCGGAGGAGGCTGCTGCTGCTACTCGCAGCCTGAGTCATTAGGGGAGGGGGAGGAGGCGGCGGCCCTCAGCCATCTGCCGTCCGCCTTGGGGCGCGAGGAGGCGGGAGGGTCGGGGCGCCGGGCGTCCGGGCCGCCGCACCCTGGGAGGCGAGCGTGCCTCGGCCTTGGAGTCACGGGTGTCTTCTACAGGTAAAAGAAAATGGCCCGAACCAAGCAGACTGCTCGTAAGTCAACGGGTGGGAAAGCGCCCCGCAAGCAGCTGGCCACCAAAGCGGCCAGGAAAAGCGCCCCCTCTACCGGCGGGGTGAAAAAACCTCATCGCTACAGGTAGGCAGCACAACAGGGAGACGATGACTCGGCGGCGCTGCGGGCGGGAAGCTTCTCGCGGGGTGCTGTCGTAACCGCTGTCCCTTTGCGCTCTCCTGTTCGCTCCAGGCCCGGGACTGTTGCGCTTCGAGAAATCCGTCGTTACCAGAAATCCACCGAGCTTCTGATCCGGAAACTGCCTTTCCAGAGGTTGGTTAGGGAGATCGCCCAGGATTTCAAAACCGATTTGAGGTTCCAGAGTGCCGCCATCGGCGCCCTGCAGGTGAGCTGGCGGGGGCTGTGTGCGGCGGGGCGGAGGGCTGGTGCGCGGCCCCCTCCTCGGAGAGAGTCTAATAGTGTGGCTCTTGTCCTCCACAGGAGGCTAGCGAAGCGTACCTGGTGGGTTTGTTTGAAGATACTAATCTGTGTGCCATCCACGCTAAGAGAGTCACCATCATGCCCAAAGACATCCAGTTGGCTCGCCGGATACGGGGAGAGAGAGCTTAAGTGAAGGCAGTTTTTATGGTGTTTTGTAGTAAATTCTGTAAGATACTTCGGTTTAATTTGTGAGTTTTTTTGTAAGAAATTGTTTATAATATGTTGCATTTGTACTTAAGTCATTCCATCTTTCACTCAGGATGAATGCGAAAAGTGACTGTTCACAGACCTCAGTGATGTGAGCACTGTTGCTCAGGAGTGACAAGTTGCTAATATGCAGAAGGGATGGGTGATATTTCTTGCTTCTCATGATGCATGTTTCTGTATGTTAATGACTTGTTGGGTAGTTATTAAGGTACTAGAATTGATAAATGTGTACAGGGTCCTTTTGCAATAAAACTGGTTATGACTTGATCCAAGTGTTTAACAATTGGGGCTGTTAAGTCTGACCATACATCACTGTGATAGAATGTGGGCTTTTTCAAGGGTGAAGATACAAGTCTTAACCACAGTGTAACTTACAGTTTCCTTAAAAAAAAAAAAAGTAAACCTGGCAGCTATAGAATACACTATGTGCATTTATAATAGCTATTTTATATATTGTAGTGTCAACATTTTTAAATTAAATGTTTTACATTGACATGTGGCGGGGAGTGTTGTCTTTAAGGTGTGTGTAATTTAGAGTCCGATTGGTTTCTCCTGAGTAGACTGCACTTGTTTACGTAGTAAAATGCTTTGCGCGTTACGCCCTGCATAAGTCCTCATTCTACCACATGTTAAACTAACCCTCAAGCTGATAATGCAAACACTAACGGGGCGGGGATTTATTTATAAGGGCTCTAGACTATAATACAAGTTATTCACACCAGCATCATCTGTTACTAATATAGTGGGTAGTGCAGCTTTTCTTTGTGTTGTGATTGGTCTCATAACTAGGTTGAACTTTTCTCTACCAAGGGGGAACAATACCGAACTTTTTTTCCTTGTGGGGTTTGTATTATAATAACTGTTAGGGTAAACTTGCTGTGGGGGAGGGACACAGCTTCAGCTTATGGAACCTTTGCCAGTTAAAATGGTGTTCATGTGGCATAGGTTCTGGGAAAATCACTTCATAGAGATGGCTTTCCAAGTGGTTTTAAAATTTATCCTTTTATTGAAGTTTTCAGGTCAGTTATGTATGTTGACTAAATTTACAAATAAACTTGTTTATTCAACTAAGTGTCAAAAACCTAAATTGAATGCAAAGCATTAATAACAGTCATTGTCTAGGTTCTTTAAAGTTTAGCTTATTTCAAGTTTTACTTGATAGACAAAAACAGTATTTACAAGAAAAATTATACAAAGCATGTAAACAGCCCCCTCAGTTCAGTTAAGTCGCTCGGTCGTGTCCGACTCTTTGCGACCCTATGAATCACAGCACGCCAGGCCAATGCTGTGACAACATATTTGCAGTGTGGGCGTACGACTAAAAGGCTTCCCTACTTCCCCCGTATCTGTCAAGGAACGGAAATTCTAGAACTCAGATTTGGGGTTTGTTCCTGAACCTATTTGTGAAGAACATTTATAGATTATTAAATTTATTTTTTAATTGACTTAAGTGCTCTATAGGATTTTGTTTTCAAACATCAATATGAATCAGCCATAGCTGAAGGTGTACATAGGTCCTCTCCCGGTATAGGTTTCTGTATACAGCAAGTTATTTTATAACAAGTGCCAACAGTTGCGGAACTTGTTTTAAAGTCTAAGCTGCCTTTTCAGTGTGAACCTAGTGTTCCTAGCCAGTGATGGCCACCAGTGAAGTGTTAATATGAACACAGGAACCAAGGAGTCAGACAAGAGCATTGCCTATAATTTGAAGTCAGCGGCTATAGAAAGATGCTTATACTCTGATACAGTTCGGTGGGATTTAAATTTGGACTAGTTTCAGATATTAAGGGTTAAAGGATTCCATTGGAAAACAGGGAGTTAAATTAGGGTTGAGAATTGATGGTTTGCCAAAAGTGGAATCTGATACAGTAATAAACTGGTTTCCTAGAAGGTCCATCATAACCAGTTCTGACAGTTGATTCACTGTGTTCATGAAATCCTAGCCGGTGGAATGTGTGGTGGTGGGAACGCTGTCCTGTGGTGGTGAGTCTCCTTGAGTACCACTCAAGTGGTTGACGCTTGAACTTGGGTGAAATCTGCATCCTGAGGTCGAATTTTATTGGGCAACTTGGAATCTGCTGCTTAAATAGTAGAGCTTGCACTCCAGAGTTTATTTTTAACCCAGAAGGCAAAAGTACTTTCTGGTTTTAGGAAATTTCCCACATGTTATATCCCTGGGTTTAGGTAGTGTGTAAAAAGCAAACAAAAATAAAAGTTTTTAAAGTTTAGACTGTTAGCTTTATGGTCTTCATTTGGATGATATATTTTTTCACAAAGTTTTTTTCAGGGGAAATGTTCAGAAAGCCTTACTTCCTCAGCTCTCCCCAGTAGTGGTGTGTGGCTCCCCTGTCTGCTGCTTGCAAGCACTGCTGCTTGCCTGGTGTCAAGTGTTGATGCTGGGACCTGTGCTTCAGTTGAAAAGCAGGCCCCTTCTGGATCACCTTCAAGTAGGGCAGCAGAGAGTAGAGAAAGCCCTGTCAGCTGTCTTCAGATCAGCAGGAAACTGGGCTTGCCCTGAAGTTTGTGCAGGTAAAGGTCAGCCTGTACACGGGAACAGGAACAGCAGCAGATCAGCAATCTGCCTCAGGCTTACGGCCAACCTAGCCTTCCATGGAGAAGAGGGAATTTTCTGCACATCTGTGGACGTTGTCACTGTGGATGGCATGTCACGTCTCCTTCCCCGTCCCTTAAGTCACCTCATGGCAATTAGGGACTTCCCAGGTGGTGCCAGTGGTGAAGAATTTTGCCTTTCAATGGAGGAGTGGGTTCCGTCCCTGGATTAGGATGATGAACAAAGGGGCTTGTCGGGCTACAGTCCATGGGGCCGCAAAGAGTTGGACGCTGAGCGCAGACGGCATCATGGCAGTCGGAGCCCATTTCCTTTAGCCCCACCCCAGGCCCTGATAGAAGAACACAGCGGAGTGCTCTTTGTGCTCCCCAGCCTGTTCCTTCACCCCGTTGGTGGTCCTGCCTGCCTCAGCGTTCCTTAAGGATGTTACCGGCCCAGACCATCCCATCCGGGTGGGCCTGGCTTCTGGCCAGCAACTCCCACAAACAACCCGCCTTCCACCTGCCTTCCTCAGGGCGAAGCTGGAGGAAGGAAGAACAGACCCTAGCCCGGGTTGCCAACCCAAATCTTGCAGCACTCCGTGAAGGATCATGTCCTTGGGCCAGGTGGCCAGCCTTTGGATTCCCTTTGTCCACAGGTCTAGGGACTGAGCGAGGCTGTGGGCCACGGTGGGTGGGGGCAGCTGAACAGCTTCAAGCTTAGGTACGGAAGCTGTGCTGTGAGGAGGGGCCAGAGGCTGTTGTCTTCCCTCCTGGGGTGGGGGGAGCGGTGCTTACTCTCCCTGTGGTCCAGCTGACTGGCCAGCTGTCCCTGGCTGAGGGATCCCACCTTGAAAACCACTGTTACTCCAAGCAGAGTCATGGAACTTCCGTGTGAGGTGTCCCCAGCCTGTCCTGATGTCCCCACCTGAGCACTGTGTGGTGTCCAGCAAGGGTGAGGACCATCACGCATGCCCAGGAGCAGCATGTCTCAGCTCCTGCCCTGAGCAGAGGATCCTCCACCCCCATCCCACCTACCCCAATGCTCTTACCGTGGGAGAAGCAAAGAGGTTGTGCAGTCACCTCTATCAGCAAGACGGAGTGGAGGGGCACTTTCAGTGAGGCTGTGACTCCTGGAGAAGCTGTAACGCCACAAGTGATGTGCAGAGGGGTGTGGTTGGGCAGCCAGTGTCTGGGGTCTTCTCTCCAACAGCTGCCAGCCCCTGTTTAGGAAGTTGCAGTTCTGGGACCATACACAGTGCAAGGGAAAGTGGGCTGAAAGGGAGAAGGCCGTCTCCCAGCCACCAGTCCCAGTGACTAGAGGGGCTGCTGGGCTGCAAACTTGGGGCTGGCAGCCTTTGCTGAGAGGTGTGGGAAGGTCTGCACACGTTCCCAGGGAGGTGGTGCCTGGGCTCTGTTAACATCTGCTCCCTACTCCCTCTCTTTTGGACACACTGGCCCCGAGGACCATTCCCATAAGCCCTTCACTGCCTTAAGCACTGAGCTAAGAGCACCAGGAGAGGGGACAGGATGGGGTTGGGTCCAAGGCCCAGCCTTCCTGCAACCTGAGCATCCAGCTGAACCCCGGGGACCTCTCCCCGCTCAGTGCCCTGTCTGTGGGCAGTCTCAGTTCTGCCCACCCTCAGTGGCTTGGGGACTGGGCCCGCTGCAGTGCCTAGGGCAAGGCACAGGGAGGGTCAGCTGTGGCTGCGTCCTTCCCTACCTGGCCATCATCAGGGCAGTCATCAGCCTAGAGAGCAGGAACTTCAGGGACACAGTGGGGTTCACCAAATATCAAGACAGGGCCTGAAACTGGCCCCCGCTTAGCGGGGGCACCAGGGGCCAGGGATGGAGAAGCTCCTGGCACTCCAGAGGCAGGCAGCAGAGACTCCAGGTGTGTTTGCTAGCCAACCCAATGGCCCTGGCAGCCCCACAGCACAGCTGGTTGGATCTGCTCCCGGCCCAGGTGGCAAAGAATCAGTCAGGTTCCCAAGAGCTCTGCTTACTGGTAAATTTCCAAATTAGGAATGGGGGCTCCAGGGGTCCAGGAGAGCTGCTACCCCTCTTGGTAATCCTTACCAAGAGGCTGAGTTTGGGATCTTCAGTAAGTGGAAGTCACAGCAGGTCAGAGTGCTCCCGGGGACAGGATGGTTGCTGAGAGAACAATCTCAGGGTCAGACAGACCCAGGTTCAAGGCCCAGCTGTCCCACTTGGATGAGTTCCTAAATCCATTTGGGATTCTTTCCCTCATCCATAAAATGGACATAAAACCAGTGCCTACCCCGTAGGCTTGTAAGGATTTAATAAAACAATCCGTGCAAAGTCTGGTGCCTTTTAGAAGATTGTCTGACAAAGTCTTGAGCACTGACCATTCAGAACAGGCACTGAACAACCAGTGCTGCCCTACAGACTGCATCTCAGTCCTGATACCAGGGCCCACCACAAACTCGGTATCAGTATTATCAATACAATAGAAGTTGTCATCATTAATGAAAGAGAAGGGCAAAGGGGGCCCAAATCAGGAGATAGGTTAACCCTCCGGGAACAACAACAAACAAACCCCCCAGAGAGAGCCGTCTGCTGAGAGCAAGTATTTTCAGACTATCTTGGGAGATGTGGACCCGAGCCCCACCAGGAAACCAGTCTTGGGACTTCCTGGTGGCCCAGTGGCTAAGACTGTGCACTCCCAATGCAGGGGGCCCGGGTTATTTAGGGAACTAGATCCTACATGCCACAACTAAAGGAAACCAGTCTTTGTAATTGCAACGGAGATGCCAGAGCTGCATGAAGCACACAGACATTCACTGCAAGAAGAAAGACCAGGTCTAGCAGGGAGGCCCCAAGGACTAAGAGTTGAGCGCATGGACAAGCAGAGGACAGACTTTGGGTGGCAGTGTCCCCTTTAAGGTGCCACCTTCCCCCCAATCTTGTGACATTTGGCCAGGAAATGGGAGGGAGGGTCAAAGGTCAGAGGCAGACTTCCTTCTGAACAAATTTTATGTAACAGCATTCAAACACTGATAGTAAACAGTTCTGTAGATGAAATCGGTATTTCAGAGTCCGGCGTAAGCCAACAGGAGAACTCGCCCTTGGGTCAAATTAAGGTTTTCCAGGAATAACTGAAACTATACAAAAGATGAAGATGGGTGAAAAGGACATCTTTTCAATCAAAACAATGGAAATAAAAAATTCAGGGTGTGAGCTACTTAGTGGTCAGAATTCCTCCTCTCTCTTAGAAAGTTCTTTCCTCCTCTGTCAGGACATTTATTTCAGTGAGGGACTAGGGTCAGATTGAGACTATCCCCTATCAGACAGTGAGAGCCAGAGGCTCTTATCTGGCCCATTGCTTGCAGGAGAGTCCAACAATGTATTAATGGAGGACTGATAATAATAGCAAATATTTATTCTGTGCTTACCAAGTGCCAGAGGCTGGGCTGGGCACTCTGTGAAGATGATCTCATTTACTTTCTCCTGAAATAGTCTGTCAGGAAGGAAACACCAGCCCCAGGAGATGGATGGGAAACTGAGGTTCAGAGAGAAGTCGTCTGACTGAGATATCACAATATTAAGGGCAGAGATTTGGGCTCAGAGTGGCTGAACATCAGAGCCGAGGTGGGTAAATGATTCGAGGAACGGATCCTTGCTCCTACAAGGGGCCCTTGCTCCTACAAGGATGCATCTTTGCCTTGCAGGGAGGCCTGGTTTGAGTTTACTTCCATTCCAACCAGCCGCAAGAGCCACGCATTGTTTACCTTGTTTCGTTTGCCTATGCCAAAAAATGCCTGTGCTTTACTGTGAGTGAGTAAGCGGAAGTCACTCAGTTGTGTTGGACTCTTTGTGACTCCATGGACTATAGCCTGCCAGGCTCCTCCATCCTTGGATTCTCCAGGCAAGAATACTGGAGTGGGTAGCTGTTCGCTCCTCCAGGGGATCTTCCCAATCCAGGGATCAAACCCAGGTCTCCTGCACAGCAGGTGGATTCTTTTACCATCTGAGCCACCAGGGAAGCTGAGGAGTGCTCAAAAGAAACAGGCTATCAGATGAAATTTAGAGTTGCTTTTATTCCTCGTTTTTTAAAAAACAATTTTATTAAGGTACAATGCATAAGGACTTCCCCGGTTGTCCAGCGGCTAAGATTCCAAGCTCCCAATGCAGAGGGCTCAGGTTCAGTTCCTGTTCAGGGAACTAGATCCTCGTGCTACAACGAAGATTAAAGGTCCTACGTGTCATCTAAGACCCAGAATAGTCAAATAAAAAAAAAAATACAATGCACATACCATACAATTTACCCATTTAAAGTGGTTTTAGTATATTCACAGATATGGCAACCATCACCACTGTAAATTTTAGAATATATTCATCACTACAAAGAAGTTGGTATTCTTACTTATCACCTCTTATTCTCCCATTTCTCTCAGCCTCAAGCAACCAGTAATCTACTTTCTGTCTCTTTAAATTTGCCTATTCTGGACATTTTTGATTGATAGAATCATACAATTTGTAGTCTTTTGTAACTGGCTTCCTTCATTTCCTATGTTTTCAAGGCTCATCCATGCTGTAGTAGGTATCAGAACTTCATTCTTTTCATGGCTAAATAATATTCCACTGGGACTTCCCTGATGGTGCAGTGGATAAGAATCTGCCTGCCAATGCAGGGGACCTGGGTTTGATCCCTGGTCCAGGAAGGTCCTATATCCCACAGAGCAATTAAGCCCAGGTGCTACAACAGCTGAGCCTGAACTCCAGAGCCCTCGAGTTGCAATTACTGAGCCCACACGCCCTGTAGCAGGAGAAGCCACCGCAAAGAGAATCCCATGCACTGCAACTGAAGAGCAGCCCTCACTGTGTGGTGCTGAAGAAAGCCTGTTTGCAGCAACGAAGGCCCAGCACAGCCAAAAATAAATAATTTAAAAAATAATATTCCATTGTATAAGCCACATTTTGTTTATCCATTTATCCCTTTCGGATCCCTTCCACTTTTTGGCTAATGTGAAAGTGCTGCTGTGAGCATTAGTATGCACGTTTCTGTGGGGACACATGTTGTCAATTCTCTTCGGTGTATAGTGAGGAGTAAATTTGCTTGGTCATACGATAACTCTACGGTTAGCATTTTATGGCACTGCTTGTTCTACATTCCCATCAGCAGTGTATGAGGGTTTTGATTTCACCACATCCTCACCAACACTTGTTATTTTCTGTCTTTAAAAAAAATTTTTAGCCATCGTAATGAATGTGAAGTAGTATCTCATTGTGGCTTTGATTTGCATTCTCTAAATGACTAATGATGTTGAACATCTTTTCATATCTTTGGAAGAATGTTCAAATCTTCTGCCTTTTTTTTAGCTTTAAAAAAAGCTTTTTAAAAAGCTTTTTTTTTGGCTTTTAAAACTTTTTTTAAAGTTTTTTCTAGCTTTTAAAACTTTTCTTTATTAATCCCCAGGACTTATTATTAATCTTTTTTCCCCTTTCATTTTAAAGTTATCTTTTTTCCTACTGTAAGATTTTTTTTTTTAAGACTCAGCACTTTATTTTTTATCTATTTTTATTTATTTGGCTGTATTGAGTCTTAGTTTCGGCCCGTGGGAACTCCATTGCATCATGTGGGATCTTTCGCTGTGCTGAGGGCACAGCTTTTGAAAGGACAGGGCACAACTTTTGAAAGAATGACACAGCCAGAGGACACAACATGAACAGATTAGAATCAAATGGATCCAAGATGGCAGATAAGTCAGCTTCCACTAGACTTTGATTGTCAATCAGCAAGCTAAATGACACACCCCAAAAAAATAAATAAATGACACACCCAGACCCTCCAGGACGGTTCCAAGGCCGACCATCAAAAGACCAAAAAGTGGGTAATGGCCCAATTCCTGGAAATCTCTATCCCTTCCCCCAAACAGTTGAAATAATATCCCACTCAGTCTGTGAAATCACCCAGCCCATAAAAACTAACCATGCCACTTTTCAAGGCCACCGCACTCACCTTCTATAATGGCCCTTACTCTGTTAAGTGTATTTCTCTCTGATCTGAATAAATCCGCTTCTTACCTATCACTTTGTCTCTCACTGAATTGCTTGTGCGATGAGAGATCAAGAACCTGAGCTTCATTAGGTCCTGAAAGCAGGTCTGTGATCTCAGTTGGAAGACCGTGGGTTTTGGCTGAGTTCAAGTTGCAGCCACGTGGGTTCAAGTCCCAGACAGGGTTTGACTGGGTTTGAGTCCCAGCGCTAAGTCGATTCAGTCATGTCGACTCTTTGTGACCCCATGGACTGTAGCCTGCCAGGCTTCC
Organism: Moschus berezovskii; assembly: GCF_049115385.1. Taxonomy (NCBI): domain Eukaryota; kingdom Metazoa; phylum Chordata; class Mammalia; order Artiodactyla; family Moschidae; genus Moschus; species Moschus berezovskii. The sequence goes on from NC_142479.1 coordinate 67,067,591, forward strand.
CTGTCCATGGGATTCTCCAGGCAAGAATACAGGAGTGGGTTACCATCTCGCTCTCCAGGATTGAGTCCCAGTACATGGATTTAAGTCCCAATATGAGGTAAACTGTTTCAATTGCAGCACAAGAGCTTATTTTCCCCGCTTCATGTGGGTTCATTGGAGAAGGAAATGACAACCCACTCCAGTACTCTTGCCTGGAAAATCCTTTGGACAGAGAAGCCTGGTAGGCTACAGTCCACAGGTGGCAAAAGCATCAAGACACGACTGAGCGACTTCACTTTCACTTTTCATGTGGGTTCATACAAGGTGGATTCTTAACCACTGGACCACCAGGGAAGTCCTTTTTATACATTCTTGATATAAGTCCTTTAAATATATGATTTGCAGCTATTTTTTTTCCATTCTGTGAGTTGTATTTTCACTTTTTTGATGGGGTCCTTAGATGCACAAAAGTCTTTTACTTTGATGAAGTACAGTTTGCCTATTTTTCTTTTGTTGCTTGTGCTTCTGGAGTCATATCTAAACAACCATTGACTAAGCCAACGTCCCAAAGGTTTACCCTTATGTTTACTTCTAGGAGTTTTCAAAGCTTACTTTTGAATGCTCTTGGGGCAACTTCTGAGCAGATCCCCAGCTACAGCCCGGGCTACAGCCCTCCACAAAGCTCCTATCCCTACTTTCAAACAGTCTGCTTATATTTCAGCCTTTCCCTTCCAAGGTTTCCTTTGGGGTGGCCGACTGTGGACAGGCTTGAAGGTTTAGGATGCACATTGGTGAGAAAGAACCCCAGACTCTGGGACCAAGGTTCCTGACTGAGGAAGCACCTGCCTTGGCAGTTGGGCCCATCACTGCCCACTACCACCCTCCTTCCTGCTCCATTCCACTCTAGGAAAGGAGCCTATAGAAAGGGACTCCACCAAACTCGGGCAGTCCTTATCTCTATACTGATTGTCTGGCCACCCTCTTAGAGATTCCTGAGCAGGGGTTGGTGACCTCTGCAGGACTTTCGCACCTGGGAGAGCCCTTTGGGAGACCCAGGTGTGCTGGAGGCCAGCTCTGTAGCTCTGGCCGAGGTAGACGGCTGGGTGGATGGCTGTGACACAGAGGCCAAGGAAGGGCAGCTCAGATCTCCCGGTCCGGCCAATCCCCGCCGCGGTGGGCTCCCAGCGATCCTTCCCGGAGCCCGCCGCCAGCCCGCCCCCTCGCCCGCGGCCGGTGGATTGGGCCGGCGCGGGGGCGGGGCGGGGCCAGCGCGGCCGGGTTTTGGGCGGTGCGAGCGGCTGCAGTGAGCCGACGCCGCGCGGCCCCGCCCCAGCATCCCGCGCCTACAGTACAGCGCCCGGCGGAGCCGCCGGAGAGCGTCATGGCCGCTTCGGAGCAGCCCCAGGCCGGGGAGCTACTGGCCAAGGCCCGGAGAGCCTTCCTGGAGGAGTTCGGAGCTGAGCCCGAGCTCGCCGTGTCGGCCCCGGGCCGCGTCAACCTCATCGGGGAACACACGGACTACAACCGGGGCCTGGTGCTGCCCATGGTGAGGGGCTGGGCGGGAGGCGCCCGCGTCCCGCGTGCACCGTTGCGCGGGCCGCTCCGAACTTTCACTCCCGCCGCCTGTGGGGCCCGAGCACGTAGAGAGGCCCTCGGACGGGGCATTTCCCATGTCGGGAGGCAGGAAGGCGGGAAGCCTCGAGGAAGTAGGCTATGGATCGCTGATCCTCGCCATCTCCCTGGGAGCCTCATCACGGTGTGGGGGAATGCGGAAGGGGGGACGCAGGGGTAGATCCGGGCCAGTAAAGCCCTAAGCTTCCTGGTCCAGCCCGTTCAATTCGCACGGGAGACTCAGAGAGGGTTAGTGATCTGCCCAAGGCCACACAGCGGAAATTGGACTGCCTTAACCTGGGGCCGTGTCCATCCCTCGGTGCAGCCTGGCAGGTTGAGTGAGTACAGTGCCTCTGAGGTTGCCTCCAAATGGGGAAGCGCCAAAAGGAGTTCTTCTGTTGTTTTTTCCCTGTTGAACTCTCTCTCTGCCCCTAGCGTCACAGTCAGGAGCCCACGCTCAGGGCAGAGTTCAGGTCTACACTCCCGAAGCACTGACCCTTCCCCTGAGGCAGGACTCAAGCCCCCCCAAGGCCTGATGAGCCGTCAGGCTCTTCCCTGGGACACTCCCCATTCCTTTCACCTGGAGCCTGGAGGTCAGCTGCCCGTCTGTCCCGGGCCCCATAGTATGGGGAGTTTTGCATACTTTTGTTTCTCCTGCCAGGCTCTGGAGCTTGTGACGGTGATGGTGGGCAGCCCCCGTGCGGATGGGCTTGTCTCTCTCCTCACTACCTCTGAGGATGCTGACGAGCCCCGGCGGCTGCAGTTTCCCCTGCCCACAAGCCAGCGGCCATTGGAGCCTGGGACCCCTCACTGGGCCAACTATGTCAAGGGAGTGATTCAGCACTACCCAGGTATGGGACCCGGGGCTGGGTCAGATTCCTGCCTCAGCCACAAAGCCCATTAGCTCATCTGATCGACTGTGGGGTAGGCGTGCAGAGTAGAGATTCCCCAGTGGGCAGGTGAGGAGACTGATGCCCCCAGAGGTTCCAGAACTAGCCCGGGGTTGCCCATCCCATGATTGGAGGAGCCAGGATTCAAACCCCAACGTGTTGGTCTCCAGAGCCCTGAATCCCGAGAACTGGGAGACTGTCTCAGGACCCTCAGGGTGGGAGGGTGGAGGGCAGCAGACCCCTGGGTCCAGCAGGTTGGTGACCTCTGACAATTGAGACACATCCCCCAGCAGCAGCTGCTAGGCAGTTGCCCCACTTTGTACCAGAACATTTTCTTCTTGTGTTCATCCTCCCTGGTGGCCCGTCTTACCGTCATCCATTCTTTCCCCTGCAGCTGCCCCACTCCCTGGCTTCAGCGCAGTGGTGGTCAGCTCTGTGCCTCTGGGGGGTGGGCTGTCCAGCTCGGCGTCCCTGGAAGTGGCCACGTATACCTTCCTACAGCAGCTCTGCCCAGGTACCCCCCAGCCCCCACCTAGCCCTGCTTCCCGAAGGTCCTGTGATCAGAGCTTCCTACCCCAACCGTGGCCTTGGCGGGGTAGGTGGGGAATCTCCCTGGAACATCACTGGAGCTACTGCTGCTCCCACCCGCCGACCCCTAGTGCCCCCTCCTGGGCCCCAGCCTCCCCACCTCGCCCTGTGCCGCAGACTCGGGGACAATAGCTGCCCGGGCCCAGGTGTGTCAGCGGGCCGAGCACAGCTTCGCAGGGGTGCCCTGTGGCATCATGGACCAGCTCATCGCACTGCTGGGGCAGAGAGGCCATGCGCTGCTCATTGACTGCAGGTCAGGGGCTCCCCTTGGACCTCCCACTTCATAGGAGCTCCTAGATGGAGCCTGTGCGACAAGTAGACGCCGGGCTTTGTCATCTCCCCCTGCTCCATCTCCGCCCCAGGTCCCTGGAGACAAGCCTGGTACCGCTGTCGGACCCCAAGCTGGCCGTGCTCATCACCAACTCCAATGTCCGCCACTCACTGGGCTCCAGCGAGTATCCCCTGCGGCGGCGCCAGTGTGAAGAGGTGGCGCGGGCGCTGGGCAAGGAGAGCCTTCGGGAGGTACAGCTGGAGGAGCTGGAGGGTGAGTGGAGGGTGAGGGCTGCCTGGGTGCGCTCTGTCCTGGAGACTGCTCAGCACCCCGCCAGGGCTGCTGAGTGGCGTTGGGTGGGGTGGGGCGGGGCGGGGCGGGGCGGGGCCTCAGCGAGGCTTTGGCCCAGATGTATTTCCTCTAGCCTCTGGGAATCTCTGCCACGCTCTGCCCACTCCTGACACGGCTAACGTGAGACTGCTTGATATCTCGATATCGTTTTTTATAATCTAAGAGTTAAATGTGCACTGTGGAAAATCCAGAAAAGGACAAAGAAGAAAATAACAAGCTATAAGATCGCTGCCCAGAGATAGCCACTAAGCTTTTTTTTTTTTTTTTTTGGCTGCACTGGGTCTTTATTGATGTGTGTGGGCTTTCTCTTGTTCCGGTGAGCAGGGCCTACTTCCTTGTTGTGATATGCGGGTGTCTCTTGTGGAACACGGACTCCAGGCACACGGGCTTCAGTAGTTGCAGCCCATGGGCTCAGCAGTTGTGGCAGACAGGCTTGGTTGTTCCCTGGCATGTGGAATCTTCCTGGATCAGGGATAGAACCCGTGTCCCCTGCATCGCCTGGCGGATTCTTAACCACTGGACCACCAGGGAAGTCTTACTATTAGCATTTTAATATATTTCCTTTAGTGGTTTTCTGTACCTGTATCTTCTTTTTTAAAAATACTTAAAATTTTATTGAATTATGGTTGATTTACACTGTTGCGTTGGTTTCATCATCTGTATTTTCAAAGTTGAGTAAATACAGTGTTGCTACCTGCCCTTTTATCGCCCTTAACTCTCTCAGAACAGTTCCTATACCACGAAAGGCCGGTCATCAACATGGCTTTTTATTTTCCTCCCACAGAAGTTTACTCTTAAATGTACAATAGGTTCCAAGACAAGACAACACTTCATTGTAGCTATAGGTGGCAACAGATGTTAACGGCAGGGAGTCCAGATGTTTAAACAGAAATGGAACTAAGAATCGTCATTGCCTCAGGCACAGGGAACATTTTTTGGCCAGATTTCTTCATTCCTCTTGTGGGCAGGGGGCCTTTCGGCTTTGGCTTTTAGCTCCTCCTCCTGATGGTGTTTGAATGCTTTATCTTCCTCGTCCCATCTCCTTGGCTTGCTTCTTGGGCTGCATCAGGGGCTTCTTCTTGCCACCTTTGAGGTCTGACATGGTGCCTGCCACCCCTTCCCCAGATCCTGCCACCGGAAGCGATTTGTGTGTGTGTGTGTGGCTGCCTGGGGCCTTAGTTTCGGCATGTGGAATCTTTAGTTGAAGCATGTGAGGTCTATTAATAGTTCCCTGGCCAGGGAACATTTATTGGTTCCAGGCCCCCTGCATTGTGAGCACCGAGTCTTAGCCACTGGACCACCAGGGAAGTCTCCATCAACATGGCTTTTTAAAGCTACTGTAGCGTTTCAGCATATAGGTGCCCTTTAATTTACTTAACCAGTTTCTGTCTAACACCACGAGGGATGTTTTTATACATAATTCTTTCTCTGCGTTTTCCTCCTATTTTCTCAGGATTAGAGTGTTTGGAGTAGGATCACAGGGTCAAAAGATAACATGTATTTTTAAGTTTCCCGATATACATGGCCAGGAAGGTAGTCTGTTGCACAGTTTAAAGGTCATGTAAACATTAACTCACTGAATTCTCTCACAACTCTGTAGGACAGATATTACTCTCATCTTTAAGAAGTTTTTATTTACTTATTAGTTTTGACCGCCCTGGGTCTTTGTTGCTTTGTGTGAGCTTTGTCTAGTTGCGGCGATCTGGGGCTGCTCTTGCTTGCAGCGCTCAGGCGTCTCATTGCGGTGGTTCTAGGCACGCGTGCTTTGGTAGTTGCAGCTCCCGGGCTCTGTAGCTTGGGCTCAGTAACTGGTGCACGGGCTCAGTTGCTTCACAGCCTGTGGGATGCTCCCAGATCAGGAATCAAACCCTGGCCCCAGCACTGGCAGGTGGAGTCGTATCCACTGCAGCACCAGGGGAGTCCCTCTCACTTTTTTGTGATGGGGATGTCCAGTGAGTGGCAGGGTTAAGACTTGATCCTCCTGCCTTCAGGGCCAGGCTGCTGGCCTTAGTGCTGCCCTCCCTGGCAGTGTGGGGCCCGTTTTGGGGACCATCTTGTCCTTCGTGGTGAACCATCATCGCCTTTAGGCCTGCCCCACCTTCTCTGTGCAGGTGACGGTGGTTGAGCTTTTGAGCCTTGAGCCCTTGTGCTGTTTCTCCCCTCCTCCTCGGCCCTTCCATTTGCCCCCCAACCACCAGCCCTGAAGGTCTCTCTGCCTCAGGAATCGTGCTACTCTCTGCCTGCATTTCTGTCCTCCACCTGCTCCCCACTTTCTGCTTTTAAACACGCCCAGTCTTCTGACATCCTTAGATGGAGTCTCCTTCCTATGCCAGTCCTCTGGGAAGGGTCCCCGATGCTCACGACCCCCATTTTCTCCTCTCTGTGTGCGTGCTGAGTCGCTTCAGTCGTGTCCGACTCTTTGCGACCCCATGGACTGTAGCCGCCAGGTTCCTCTGTCCATGCAGTATTCCAGGCAAGAATACTGGAGTGGGTTCCCGTGTCCTCCTCCAGGGGATCTTCCTGACCCAGGGATCAAACCCACGTCTCTTTGTGTCTCCTGCATTGGTAGGCTCTTTACCACTCATGCCACCTGGAAAGCCCTTTCTTCCTCTACTCCTTTCTGAATCCTCTGAACCCCGTGGCCGGTCTCCCTTGCCACCTGGTATGACAGCTCTCCTGGGGGCTCCCCGCAGAAACCTGGGGGCTGCCCTCTCCGCCCCCTCAGTGCTGGATCTGCTTGGTCAGAGCCCTGTTCCTCCTCCCGGGCCTGCCCCAGGCTTTGTACCCAGCTCAACTCCAGCCACCACCGCCCCACTGAGGACTCGGATGGGAGTCCGACCCCCACTCCCACCTGGGGTCCTGGAGCCTTTGCCTGGCCCTGGCGGAACTCATCCTTCTCCTAGGCACTGCTCATCTGACTACGCCTTGTCTCTCATTTCCTCACCCTTATCCCTCCCATTTGAAACTTCAGAGTCACCCCTGAGTGCTTTCTGGCTCCCAGGAAGAGGTCAGAGACCTTCCTTCCCTTCCTCCCCACATCAGGCTCCTCCTGGTCTCTGACGTTTAACAGCCGCCAGCTGGACTCCTGGCGCCCACCTCTCCCAGTGGGGCCCCTGCCCAAGGCGGTTACTTTTCTCAACTAGAGCTCAGCTCTGTCCCTCCCCGGCTCCAGAACCTAACTGGCACCCGGAATTAAATTTCGAAGTCTCCTCAGTGTTCGGGACTGCCCTTAGTGACTCGGCTGGCTCTGCCCGCTTCAGCGTTAGCCACTTGGACAGCCTGTTGGTTCCCTGGGGTGTCCCAGGCAGACCTGCGTTGTACCCTAGTTCTGGATTCCTGGCCCTTGGAGGTTTCACTGTTAGTCCCACAAAAACACCAGCAGGACTTGTCCTTTCTGTTCTATCTTGGCCTCTGGAAGGCAGCAGTGTCCCATTCGCCAGGGAAGCACTGAGTATGGGGCTCAAGCGGCTGCTTATTGAGTACCCACCATGTGCCAGGCACACTGGGGGCTCTGCACGTGTCTGCTCACTGAGTTCTCCCCACACCCTGAATGAGGTGGGCCACGCCCCCTTTTCTGGCCACACTACCCAGCACGTGGGATCTTAGTTCCCCAACGAGGGACTGAACCCATGCTCCCTACAGTGGAAGCTTGGGGGTCTTAACCACTGGACCACCAGGGATGTCCTGGGTACCCCCTTTTATAATTGAGGAGGTGAGGTCTGAAACCTTCCCCAACCCAAGGTTCAACCCACAGCTTCGTCAGAACCAGAGTGGAGGTGCCCCGGGGCCCAGAGGCCGTGGGTGGTGGGTCTGCTGAGCCCCTTTCCTCCCCAGCTGGCCGGGACCTGATGAGCATGGAGGCCTTCCGGCGGGCACGGCACGTGGTGGGCGAGATCCAGCGCACAGCCCAGGCGGCGGCCGCCCTGCGCCGTGGCGACTACAGAGCCTTTGGCCGCCTCATGGTGGAGAGTCACCACTCGCTCAGGTGAGGCCCCTGGGTGCCCAGCACCCCGCGGGCACACGTGTTGCAGCTGGGGCCCGCTCCAGGCCTCCCCCATCCCCCGTATCCTCTCTGTAGAGACGACTACGAGGTAAGCTGCCCGGAGCTGGATCAGCTGGTGGAGGCTGCACTCTCTGCTCCGGGAGTTTACGGCAGCCGCATGACGGGCGGTGGCTTCGGGGGCTGCACGGTGACCCTGCTGGAGGCCTCCGCTGCTCCCCGGGTGATGCAGCACATCCAGGTGGGCAGTGTTGGAGTCGGGGGGTGGGGAGCAGGAGAGGTGGGCTCCCAGGGCCCCCCTGAGCTCAGACCCCCCCCGACCCAACAGGAGCAGTACCGCGGGACTGCCACCTTCTACCTCTCCCAGGCGGCTGATGGCACCAAGGTGCTGCGCTTATGAGGCCCTCTCCAGGACGGCACGCGGCGGGCCTCCCCTCCTGTCTGGGTGCCCAATAAACTTGTATCGCTGACTCTGATGCTCGCCTGCCTCAAGAGGTGGATGTGTGCTGGGGCATCAGGAAAGGGGGCCTTTGAAATATGGTCAAGGCAGAGCCAAGCGGTAGCAAAATCTTTTATTACAGTGCAGAACAAAGCTGGGTCCTTGTCATGCTGGGTCCAGCTCTTTGGTTACAAAGGGGCTCAGGCCTGGGGCAGGGGGGCAGCCAGAAGGGCCTTCCGGGACCTCTGCCCCCTCCATGCCACCCAGAGAACACTGAGCCCCTGCGCTGTGGCCAGAGGCAGCGGCCTTGTGATCAGCATGTGGCTGGGCTGGGCCACCAAGGGTCCAAGGATGGAGTAGCTGAGGCAGCGCTTGGGGGAAGGGGTGGGGCGGGGTGTGTGTGTGTTGGGGCTCAGGTCTGGAAGAACTGTTGGTCCACGTGGGTGCTGAGGGTCCCACTGGTGGTCAGTGTCCGGCTCACAAACTCCTGTGTCACATGCCGCGTGAGGGAGCCGCTTGCTTCCAGGTGCTGGGAGCCCAGGGTCAGTCCATCTGCAGGGGAAGAAGCGTTGAAGGACTCACCCCTGGGTCCTGACTGCCCACCCCCGCCTTCCTCTGTTAGCTCTGTGTTCCCCTGGGAGAGCCAGGAGCCCCCACCGGGTAACTCACCCAGTAGGAAGGGCTCAGTGGTGCTGGAGTGGGTGGTGATGCTGCTGTATTCCCCTGACACTGGGTGCTGGAAGAGCCCTGAGTGGCCACCCAGCTGTGGGAAGGGTCCTGGAGAGTGGGGAGGGGGGCACAGTTAGAGGATGGTGCCAGAAGGCGTGACCAGGGAAGGGGCGGGGCCGGAGAAGGGGAATAGACGCCTGCCTCCGTCCTGGGATTCGATGGTGATGATTCCCTCGCGCTCCGGCCCGAAGCCTTGGGTGGTCTTGGCTTGCACCTTGAATTTGTAGGGCACGTTCTCGCTGAGGCCGGGCACAGTCAGCCGGCTCTCGGGGCTGTCGCCGTCCACCAGGAACGTGGTGGCTGGCTCTGGACAGGGAAGATGCTTTTTAGCCTCTGCGGCTCCCTCTGCACCCCTCCCCTGCCCCCAACCCCCCCCGCCACGAGGCGGGCAGCACCTCCTCCGTGGGCCATCTCACACGTCACCAGGTAGCCCAGAATGTCGCCGTCCGGCCTGCGGGGCCGCTCCCAGCTCAGCTGCAGCGAGTCGGGGCTCAGGGCGGTGAACACCAGCGGGCCTGGGGCGCTGGGTGTGCTCAAAGTGAAGGCGGAGCCTGGGGGCAGCCGAGGAAGCTTGTCAGGGGACAGGCGTGTATCTGAGTGCCAGGTGGGGGCACCTGCGGGGGTGGGGGCGGCAACTCACCTGGCAGGGGGCAGAGCGGACTCTGCGGGTGCACCTGTGACTCAATGGTGATGACACCCTCTCGCTCTGGGCCCCAGCCCTCCTGGCTCTGGGCCCGCACACGGAACACGTAGGAGTGGTTGGGCAGGAGGTCCTCCACCACCACCGAGGTCTGGCTGGGGTTGGGGATGTTGAGGCGATAGAGCTCACCTGCATGGGGGACGGAGGCAGACAGCGGAGCGGACTCACTCCTCATCCCTGACCCTTGGCCTGATCCTGCCCCTCCCCTAAGCCGCAGCCCAGGCATGGTCATCACCCAGCCAGGGTCAGCCGTGGTTGGGGTACAGGTGGGGTCGGCCTTGTGTGGTGGGGTTGGTGGTTCAGCTTTTGCACTATACAAGGGGTGAGTGGAATCTGAAATCCCATCTGTGTATGATGGCTGTTTATGGGCCCAGGTCATGCCTACCCAGAGAAGTGCCACTTCTCATAGCCCAGCAGAGAGGCCCTGGGTCCCTAAGCAAAACCTCGCAGGAGAAGCGATCCAGAGAGAGGCCCAGGGAGATGGATGAGGACGCAGCGGAAGAGGGGAGGCAGTGAAGGGGACAGTGGAGGACTCGGAAGGGAAAGGCCCTCTCAGAAAGGCAAGGGGGTGGGAGCGGGGGATATTAGTGGTCAAGTGACTCGGCCCCTGTGTGTCAGCCACCAGCAGCCAAGCCTCACCGCCGTTCAGCAGCTGGTACTCCACGCTGTAGCCCTGCAGCGCTCGCTCACACTGCGGCTCCTGCCAGCTCACTTTCAGAGACGTGGGTCCGAGGGCGGAGAATACCAGGCGAGTGGGCGTGTTGGGCACGCCTGCAGCCAGGCGGGAGCCTGCAGATGGTGGGGGGGCCCGCAGTCAGCCCACGGCAGGGGTATCTGGGCAGGAGTCCCTGGTTCTCAGCTGCACCTCCCTGACCTCTGGCCACACAGCCCACTCAACCGTGCAGCACCCTCTCTAGGCTGCCCAGCGCCTCCCCACCGCACTCAGGATGGGTGCGGGCTCGGCCTGAGTGGCCAGCCCCCCACCCTCTTCAGCTGGCCCCGCTCCTGCCCTAGCCCCAGCCCAGCACCCTGGGAGGACAGGCCGCTTTAGGCACCAGCGTGGATGTGGATGGAATGGAGGGTGAGGAGGCGCAGGCAGTGCTGATGGTGGGTGGATGGTGACATGGAGCGGACAGCCATGGAGACGCAGGACGGCCACCCCTGTACTACCTGGGCCCCCAGAGGGCGCTGCTGGCTGCCCAGCCAGGATTATAGAGTCTCTCAAGTCCCCGGAGCGGGGGCCCCCCTTCATCTGAGCCCGACTCCGGGACCCCAGGGCCCAGGACAGCGGAAGCCTGCTCCTCCCGTGTTCCCAGATGGGAGGGAGGCCTAGGGCAGGACAAAACAGGAGTGAGCCGGGATGGGGCCGGTGTGCGTGCTGGATGATGGGCAGTGGCGTGGGGCAGCAGCCCCTGCCTCACCTCCAGGAGCTGGAAGAGAGGAAGGATTGGCCGGAGCGCCGGGGAGGGGGCGGGACTCACTCTGGGAGGAGAGGGAGGTGAGGGTGGAGTAGTCCCTGGGCAGCGTGGCCGAGTGCGAGTGCTCTGTGCGGGTCAGCGAGTGGTAGTCCCGCGTGAGGGTGGACGAGGTGCTCAGCACGCGGTGAGGCAGCTGTGGGCTCAAGTGGGTGCCATGGGCCGCGGTGCTCACGGTCATCCTGTGCAGGGAGTTGGCACTGCCCGGGAAGGCAAAGTCCATCCGCCCGTTCACCAGGTGCTCTGCGGGGACAGGGCAGGGTCACTCCCACATGCCCGGCCGCAGACCCTGGAGCCCCGAGGGGCGGGCTGCTGCAGCCCTGGGAGTTCGGGGTTACCTACCTACCTATCTTCCGGGGGCCCCCTGGCATCAAAACACCCAGCCTCCCTCTGCCCACCAGGGACAGACGCCCCTGGAGGAGTCCACGGCCACCCCCCCACCCCCGCAGGCTTCTGGAACGCAGGTCCCCTGGCCCGGCAGGAGGTCCCCCCACGGACCCGACCTCTGCCGGGGCCTCGCAGCCCCAGCAGTTGGCCCGCCCTGGGGAGAGCCCACACGCCTGCCCTGGGGTCCCCCGGCTCTGGGGTCACCGGGCAAGGCTGCCTGGCCGCGGTGGGCTCTGGCTGGAGCCGAGGTGGGTGCGGGTGGGGGCGTGCCGGTCACCTCCCTCCCCGCCGGCGCCCCGCGCGCCCCCATCGGCAGCGCCGTCTCCCGCGGGCCCGGAGTCGGAGGAGCGCCGGCTGCCGGCGGACAGGCGCGGGATGAGCTCCGGGGGCAGCCGCCACGTGACGCGCCGCAGGTCCAGCTCCTCCCCCAGCAGGGGCTCGAACTTCCAGCCGCAGCCTTAGGAACAACGAAGGGCCGCGTTGGCACCGCCAGGGGGCGCCGGGGGCGCGGAGAAGAGGCCTGTGGAACCCTGGCTCTGCGATCTGGGCTTGAGGCGGCGGGCTAGCCCGGCGGCAGGCGGGACCCTCAGCCCGGAGGTGTTAGAGGGCGGCCTGGGCCACAGCTGGCGAGGGACGACCCCCTGGACCAGAGCCCTGGCTCTGCCGCGAGCCGTGAGGCCTCTGCTCTGAGCTTGATTCCCATCTGGATGAGCGAGGGAGTGATGTCTCCCCGGCCTGCCTCCCAGCGAGTTCCAGCAGCCGGAATAGATCCGTGTAGTGCCGACAAGCTGAGGAACCTGATTCATACCAGCTGCTCTCTACCCCAGGCCCTCAAAACCCTCAAGACCCCTGAACCCTAGCTTGACTCCGTGGAAGCCTGATGTAGGTAAGGAAGGAAGAAAATACAAATCCTGGGGCTTCCCTGGTGGCTCGATGGTAAAGGATCTACCTGCCTATGCGGGAAAAACACGTTTGATCCCTGGTCTGTGACCGAACCGAACTGAACTGAACCGGGAAGATCCCACATGCTGCCGAGTAACTAAGCCTATAGGTCAGAACTACAGAGCCTGTGCTCTAGAGCCGGGATGCAAGTACTAAGCCCTAGAGCCCGTCTCGCTCCCACCGCAACAAGAAGCCTGCATAGCAACGAAGACCCAGCACAGCCAAAAATATATAAAAAGGAAATAAAAACCCTGGTGGACTTTCACTCAGCCTAGTATGATTGGCATCCCATTTTGCAGATCAGAAAACTGAGGCAGAGAATGTACGTGATTCATCTGAATTCCCACAGTGGTGGTTTAGCCACTAAATCCTGTCCGACTCTTGCCCCAAGGACCCCATGGACTGTGGCCTGCCAGGTTCCTCTGTCCACAGGATTCTCCAGGCCAGAATACTGGAGTGGGTTGCCATTTCCTTCTCCAGGGGATCTTTCCAACCCAGGAATTGAACCCAGGTCTCCTGCATTGCAGGCAAACTCTTTACCAACTGAGCTACAAGGGAAGCCGTCCCGCAGTGAAGCCAGAGCTAAAACAGATCCCAGGAGTCCCAGTCGAGGGCTCTCTGCATCACACTGTACAGGAATCCAAGAGGAAAGTGGAGCAGGGCCAGTGCAAGGAGCACTGCTCTGGGGGCCCCCAAGCCGTGGCTAATCTGGGGCTCCCGGAACAGGCTTGCCTCCTTGCCTGTAGCCCTGTCCCTGGGAGGTGTTCCCGGGTATCCTGACTCCACGGCACAGCTGGTGAGCCTTCCACTCTCACAGCGGTTTCCAGTCTCCTGTGCACGAGCCCGTGTGCATTTGTCCCAAGCCATGTCTGTTTGTCTGTCTGTCCTCACACAGAGACGTGCACACCAGCCCTATGAGCCACATTGGCTTTGTCCCCTCTGTACCCAGAGCCAGAATGGTGCCTGTCAAATCGCTGATTTTGCAGAGAGGGGACTTTCAGTCTTGATCTTCATGCCTAGTGGTCACTGGCCCCTTTGCTGTCTCTGGACACCAGTGACAGCCCCACCCTCTGCCCAGGACCCCCACCATCCTCGCCGGGATCCCTGGCCCACTCACCAGTGTCATCAGAGACGCTGGGCCTCTGACTGCCAGCCGGGGAGCGGAGCACGTCATCGCTGTACATGAGGAAGCTCTCGTAATCCTCCCCACTCTGGGCGTCCACGATGGGGATGTCAGGGATGATGGGGACTGCGGGGCGGGGGGAGGGGTGAGCCAGGGCCCAGACCTTGGGCCCCTGCCCGCCCCTGTCCGCCCTGTGCCTCCCTGCCCCCTGCTTACTGGACATGGGTCGCTTGGGCTGGGTGGCCAGGTTGATGATGGCCTCTCGCTCAGGCCCCCAGCCTGCCCCGTTGCGAGCCTTGACCGTGTAGCGGTACGGCTGGGATTCACGCAGGTTCTCAATGAGCAGCGTCCGCTTCTTGGGGCCGTCCACCAGCACCTTCTTCATGGGCCCGATGGGTCCTGGGGCAGGGAGAGTGCCTCAGAGGGATCGTCCAGCTTCCGGCCTGGTCCCAGTCTTGGATGCCCTAGGACCGTCGTGCGACCCCTGAACTGCACCCAGGGGTCGGGGGACAAGGCAGGAAGCGAGCAACTGTTGAAGCCCAGCCACGGGCCAAGCCCTGAGAACTTGGGTGTGGCTGGCTTAGAGAAGTGTCACCAGGGCTCCACGGGGTTCATCACTAAGTTGAGTGGCAGAGGCACACTAGACTCAAGTCAGCCCTGTGTCACCTCGACCCGTTGATAAAGGTCCTACGTTCACATGCATCTGTGCAAGGCTGGCTCCAGAGCCAAGAGTGCTGCCACCACCTGTGCCTCACCATCCCCAACCGAACCCCAAATGCTCTGTTGGGAAATCCAAAGTGGAGGTCCAGGGGCTAAGACTGCTCTCCCAATACATGGGACCTGGGTTCAATCCTTGGTCAAAGAACTAGATCCCACATGTTGTTGCTGAGCAGCCAAGTTGTTTCTGACTCTTTTGCGACCCCATGGACTGTAGCCCTTGGGGCTCCTCTGTCCATGGGATTTCCCAGGCAAGAACATGGGAGTGGGTTGTCATTTCCTCCTCCAGGGGATCTTCCCGACCCAGGGACTGAACCCAGATCTCCCGCATTGGCAGGTGGATTCTCTACCGCTGAGCCACCAGGGGAGCCCCCGATCCCACAGGCCACAAGTGAAAAGATCCTGCATGCCACGATAAATACTGATCATCCCACATGCCCCAACAAAGAACCGGCACAACCAAAACAATCAATAAAAAATATTTTAAAAGTGGAGACATTCGGACACTCGCCAAGGCTGCCCTGGCCACCTGGGCAAGGACGGGAGGAGAAGCAGGCCTAATCCTGCAGCGGAGGACAGGCCGAGGCCTGCGGAAGCTGAGGGTGCCGGGGTGGGATGCAGGTTGCACAAGAGTCAGCCAGGAGCAGAGGTGAGGCAGCTCCCCCACACCCAGAAGGGAGGACATGCAGCCCTGGGAGGGGGGAGGAAGAGACCCCAGGCTGCTCTGAGTGAGTTACGGTGCCTAGGGGCCCCGACCTGACAAGTTGGGGCCCTCTGGGTGATCAGAAGACATCCCAGTGTCCGAGGGGTCCAAAGGAGGGCTCTCGGGGAAAACCCCACCTGCGAAGCTTGATGCTGTCTGATAAGAGAATGGCTATGCTCCAAGAACTGGCTGATGTTGGGCTGTCTGCCTAGGGGAGGTCTCTGAGTGCTGAGGTGGGGTCCACCCCCTCACATCTGTCTGCCAGGGGGAGAAGGGAAAGGGATCGCCCCAAAGTGCTGATGCCCTTGGGGCAGGAGGGCTTCCTCACACATTTGTGAGGCAGGAGCTAAGACTGTGGGCCGAAACCATCAGTCACGCCTGGTTAAGATTAAAGGCCGGGTCAGAAAGGACTTCCTGACAGCGACCAGGAGTCGCCAACAGAACGAGCCAAGGTGTGGCGCAGCGGCTGAGAAGGTTGTGCTTGGTCGGCCAGGCCAACAGAGCAAGAAGCCTGAGGCCCAGAACAGTCCTGCTGCCCTCTGCCCTGCTGGGCCACCGGGGCTAAGCCTGACCACTTTAGGGTCCACAGGTTGTATCTGGGGGTGGCAAGATCTCCATCCCTGGGATGAACTGAACAGGTAAGGATGCAGAGAGGAGGGCCCTGCACCAGGCGAGAGCGGGGGACTGAGTTCCCTTGAAAAGTTTTTCATCCTGACAATTGCAGGGGTCATCTCTCCCTTTCAGGACGGGAGAAAAATAAAGAGTTCTGCCAGGTGCTCTGGCCTAGAGCAGCCAGATAACATATTGCATGAAATGTACTAGAAAAATTGTTTGAAGTTCAGGGCCTCCTCTGTTTTTATTTGCTAAATCTCTCTGCCCTGGCCTGAAGAGACCCGTGTAGAATTGAGCCGCTCTCGTTAACCTGCGTGGGCAGGCACTCCGGACCTGTGACCCCATTGCACACATATAACCTCAGGCCGTCCATCCTCACTTGCCCTGGGAGCTGGGCTCTGCTTTGGAATGCAACTAACTCAGCCCAAACCTGACCACAAACCTAACGATGCCCCCAGGCAACCAGATATGGGGGCTCATCCACTGACCTGGCTGCTGTGACCACCTCCCGCTCTCCGCCCCCTCCCCTCCCTGGGGGCAGACGGAGAGGGCGGGCCCTTACGGTTGTCCTCATTGACCAGGCCGTAGCAGACCTCGTAGGCTGTGATCTCGCCGTTGGTCTCAGCCGGCTCAGCCCAGCTCAGCTGGGTCACGGTGGAGGAGACGACGTTGAAGGCCAGACGCCCGGGCTCGCTGGGCACTGGGTGGGGCAGAGGGGGTGCAGGAAGAGTGCTGTCAACAGCGGACAAGAGGGCAGAGTTCTGCGCGGGACTGGGGCGGGACGGGCAGGCTGACATCAGGGTGGCCGAGGATGGACGTGGTGAGGCCTCACCTTCCTGGTGGGTACGACAGGACACTGGGGAGCTGTAGGGGCCCTCGCCCTGCGCCCCATAGGCACACACTTTCATCTCGTAGTCGCAATACGGGTACAGGTTGGTGAGCTCCACCGAGGGCACCTTGCTGTCAAGCAGGTGGGCTTCAGACTCGGAATCACCCTGGATCCAGTACTTCACCTGTGCCCAGGGCGAGGTTGGTCAGCGTGGAGAAGCTGGCAGAGCCCACTGTCCCTCCACTGAGCCCTGCCCTTACAGTCCCATGGGCACACAGACATGGAGGGATTGAGTGCCCTGCCAGGCACACGCCGCAGGGCTGGCACAGAGCACAGGTGTTTCCCGATTCTGGGGGCCACATTCCAGGGACTTCTTCCTCCCTCAAGGGCAGATGGGGGTTCCCCACCCACTGAGGCCAAGCACGCCCTCTCATCTCCCTGGGGCCCTCTCTGGCCTCGGCGGGCCCACCTCCGCAGCGTATGCCTGGCCTCCCATCCACCTCCCTCGTCGCTCCCCTACCTTACCCGGTACCCTGTCGGCTTGCCAGGAGGCGGCAGCCAGTTGAAGTGGATCTTCCGGGACCCGGCAGCCTTGGCATTGGGGTTCTGTGGGGCACCCAGTTCGCCCCGGGGCAGTGGGGGTGATGACACGGTGTGGTTCATTATGCTCCGGTCCAGCTCGTCTGCAGGGGGTCAAGCCAGGGCAAGGCAGTCAGCAGAGACGCCTCTCTGGTTTTGAGGGGGCAGGAACCCATCTGAACCACCAGGGGGCACCAGACGCCCAGTTAAACACCAAGACTCCTTCCCCCTCACATCGCATCACATGTATGGATGTCGAGAGTGGGACTATAAAGAAAGCTGATCGCCGAAGTATTGATGCTTTTGAACTGTGGTGTTGGAGAAGACTCTTGAGAGTCCCTTGGACTGCAAGGAGATCCAACCAGTCTATCCTAAAGGAGATCAGTCCTGAATAGTCATTGGAAGGACTGATGCTGAAGCTGAAACTCCAATACTTTGGCCACCTGATGCAAAGATCCTGATTCTGGGAAAGATTGAAGGCAGAAGGGGACGACAGAAGATGAGATGATTGGATCGCATCACCGACTCAATGGACATGAGTTTGAGCAAACTCTGGGAGTTGGTGATGGACAGGGAGGCCTGGCATGCTGCGGTCCATGGGGTTGCAAATAGTTGGACACGACTTAGCGACTGAATTGAACTGAACTGAACCTTCCCTCTGCTCCAGGGGGACCCAGGAGGGTCTCCAGAGGGATGAGGGTTTGCTCTCTTTGTCCCTTTGGCAGCCAAGGTGTGTCCCACAGAGAATATTTTCTCCTCCCAAGGCCCTTCCTCTCTCCCCTACCCCAAGACTCCTCCTCCACCCCCATCCTCTTGGCAAACCTCCCCTCTAGGGTGGGCTCACAGGCCCCACTCTACTGGAAGCTAAGGGCCCATAAGAAGTGTTTCACCCCTTTTGGAACACTTGCATTTTAGCTTGAACTAAGGCTGAAGTCAAAGGGCTAAGGCCTAATGGTGGGATTCCGAGCCAGAGGCAGGCCTGTGACCCCTGCCTCTCTGATTGAGAGCAGGGTTGCCAGATAAATACAAGATGCCTAGTTAAACTGGAATTTCACACAAAGATACTTTTTAAGAATAACTATATCCCAGATAGCATATGGGATATACTTATACTACAAATTGAGTGTTATTTATCTGAGATTCAAATTTAACTGAGCATTCTGTATTTTTATGGCTGAGACTGTTAAGAATCCCCAGCCCTCCCTCCCCACCTGCTTAAC
Source organism: Moschus berezovskii (assembly GCF_049115385.1). NCBI lineage: Eukaryota > Metazoa > Chordata > Mammalia > Artiodactyla > Moschidae > Moschus > Moschus berezovskii. The sequence continues at coordinate 67,085,736 of NC_142479.1, forward strand.
CTGACCCCAGACTCCAGCTACCTCGGTCCCCAATGATGACAGTGGCAGACTGGGGCTGGCCCAGGCGGGCCCCAAACTTGGGGTTGCTGAGTTGGATGTAGAAGCGGCGGGTCTGGGGGCCCCGCAGGAGGGAGTCCATCTCCTGCAGCTCCAGGAGCTTCACCTGCAGCTCCTTCCAGGTTTCCCCAGGTTGGAATAGCAGCTCACCCTCCATGGGGATGTAGTCCTAGGAATGGGAAGGGGTCAGAGTTGGAGCAGACCTGGGAGATTAGCCAAGGCCACATGCTCCACCCCCACCCCACAGCCAATGCAGAGACCTCACGCACAGACTGTCCCACGTGGACACAGAATGGCTCCTGTTTATACAGTACCTCTTCTATATCAAGTACTTTACAGATATTAGCTCGTTTCTTCCTCAGGGCAGAGGTAGAGATATTGCTGTCCCCATTTTATAGATCAGGTAACTGAGGCACACAGAGGTAAAAATGCCCAAGTTCACACAGGTAATTGTGGTGGAGCTGGGATTTGAACCAAGGCATAGACAGACAAGGATACAGATACAGGAGGGTCCCACACAGGCAGACACTCAGCCAGGGGAGCTGAGATTTGTAGGCCTCACCTAGGAGGGAGGAACTGTTCCCCACCCTGGGGCTCTGAAGTCTGAATCCCACCAGCCTCCAGGCCCTGCCTCCTGGGTGGGGTACTTCTATTATCTCCAGTTTTTATTTTTCAACGCCCCAGAGCTTTTTCCTGAACATCTTGGGATGAGCGAATTCACTTTCACTTTTCACTTTCACACATTGGAGAAGGAAATGGCAACCCACTCCAGTGTTCCAGGCTGGAGAATCCCAGGGATGGGGGAGCCTGGTGGGCTTCCGCCTATGGGGTCACACAGAGTCGGACACGACTGAAATGACTTAGCAGCAGCAGCAGCATATGGGGCAGATAGATCGCAGTGTGTGTAGGGGGAAGCCTTTTCACATGATTCCAATAGGTGGCGCTATAAACTAACATTCAGATTCTTTGCTAGTGTCCCAGCCACCAGGGAAGCCCAAAAATATAAAGATGGAGGTACTGGGGATTGAACCCAGGGCCTCATGCATGCTAAGCATGCGCTCTACCACTGAGCTATACCCCCAGGCATCTATCTGTGTATACATACATGTATACATCTGTGTAGAAAGAGAGAAAGCAACTATCAACAATGGGTGACTCTATGTCAAGAGTAAATGGGTACTAATTTTATGAGTCTTTCCATTCTGCTATACGTTTGAAGTTTTTCAAAATAAAAAGTTGAGAAATATTTAAAAATGTTAAAAAAACATCTTTCACTATCAAAGGATCTTTATAAAGGGCTTCCCTAGTGGCTCAGATGGTAAAGAATCTTGCCTGTAATGCAAGAAACTCAGGTTTGATCCCTGGGTGGGGAAGATCCCCTGGAGAAAGGAAAGGCAACCCACTCCAGTGTTCTTGCCTGGAAAAATCCCATGGACAGAGGAGCCTGGTGGGCTGCAGTCCATGGGTCACAAAGAGTCGGACAGGACTGAGTGACTTAACACTTTCACTTTTTCACTTTCAGTAAAAAGTTATGATTGTACAAATTCCTTTTTGGAATTTTTACTGGGAGTATTAGCACAGTAATGAGAATTATTCCTACCTATAAAAAGAAATAAAGAATAGGATGTGTGCGCACACTTGCTCTCATGATTGCCAAGTGGGCCTGCAGGCCAGTGAGACTAACCCTTATTACTTTTTGAGTGAAGTTTTTTTGTTTTGTTTTTAATTTTGGGCCACACTCTGTGGCATATGGAATGTCCCCAAACCAGGATCGAACCCATGCCCCCTGCAGTGAAAGCGCAGCATCTTAACCACTGGTCCAAGAGGAAGTCCAATGAAGTTTTAATATGAATATTTTTAGCTTTAAACTGCTCGTAATTGGTATGAAATAGATAACTAATAAGAATCTATGGTACAGCACAGGGAACTCTGCTCGGTACTCTGTAACGACCTATATGGGAACAGAATCTAAAAAAGAGCAGATATATATTTCTGTTTGACTGATTCACTTAGCTATACAGCAGAAACTAACACAATATGGTAAGTCAACTGTATGCCAATAAAAAAAATAATTTAAAAAAATTGGTAATGGTAATAGGGAATTCCCTGGCAGTCCAGTGGTTAGGACTCTGCAATTTCATTGCCAGGTCCCTGGGTCCAGGTTTGATCCCTGGCTGGGGGACTAAGATCCCACAAGCCATACAGCATGGCCAAAGGAATCAAAATACACAAAACGTTGGTAATTAATTTAGAAAACCAAACAGATGTATAAGCCAAACTAAGCATGGACATGGCTGTTGTCTGAGAGTGATTAGTTGTGAAAAAGTGATAAAAGTTGACACCAGCCCATCACGAGGCCCTCCCTGCCCTGAAGGGTTGGTCCTGTGGCCTGGCCCACAGAGGGCCTGCCTGGCAATGACAGCCTGGGGACATGAGGCCTGTGATCCCCTGTCAAGAAGGCCAGAGTCCCTGTGCCATGGCAGAGGTGGCAGTCTATTTCTTTGAAGAGTGTCCAGGTGGATCCTGCAAAGTTGCAAGGGGGACGCGGATGGTCTGGACATGATGAGGCCTTATTCAGGGCATCACTGGCCTTTTTGGTGAAAGTGAAATCGCTCAGCTGTGTCTGACTCTTTGTCACCCCATGGACTGTAGGCTCCTCTGTCCATGGGGTTTTCCAGGCAAAAATAGGAGTAGGTTGCCACTTCCTTCTCCAGGAGATCTTCCTGGCTCATTTGAAAAGACCCTGATGCTGGGAAAGACTGAAGGCGGGAGGAGAAGGGGACGCAGAGGATGAGATGGTTGGATGGCATCACCGACTCAATGGACATGAGTTTGAACAAGCTCCGGGAGTTGGTGATGGACAGGGAGGCCTGGGGTGCTGCAGTCCATGGGGTTGCAAGGAGTCGGACACGACTGAGTGACTGAACTGAACTGATGCCCCTGCTGCAGGGTGGCAGGGGGAACGTGTCCTTGGGAGGCCAGTCTGTGGCACCACCAGCATCCAGAGACCCAGGATGCTGCTGTGTCCGGCCCCCACTGGGCCCTTGGGATGTGCCTGACCTCGTGGCAAGGACTCACCCGGTTGCCCTTGGCGGTGTTGTCCTGCGTGCGGTAGGAGACCTGCGACTTGCCGCTGTCCAGGATGCGCCGGACCACGGGGATGCGGGCAACGTGCTCCCCGCTGCTGACCGAGTACTCGGGCTGCTCAAAGGACACGATCCCGCTGGCTGCAAGGAGCCAGGCGCTGGTCAGGGGTCTTGACCACAGTCCCCCTCTCAGCCCCTGCCCTCCCTCTGGCCCAGCCCGGCCCAGACTTCAGGAGTTTGCTGGTCACCCCTTACCCCTCTGCTCTCTGGGGAGGGTGGACGGAGGGGCTGGAAAAGTCTTCCAGGAAAACTTGACAAGGCTGGAACAGTGTCCAGCCGACATCCCAGAAGGGTTAGGGCAGAGAAGGGGGGCCAGGCAGCGGCAAGACCAGAGATGAGGGCTGAGACTGAGGGCCGGGGCAGAGCAGGCCTAAGTCCTGCGGCAAGTGGCGAGGAGGGGTCAGCAACCAGAACAGACCCTCCGGACACCGGAAGGAAGGTTATCAACAAGTCCAGGTTCCCCGAGGAACTAGCAGAGAAGGCAAGGTAGGTGACGGTGGTGTGACGCCTTGCCCACCCTCTAGGTAGGCCTGGGCAGAAAAAGCCCCAGGTCCCTTCTTGCTCTGATGTCCTGGCGTCCTGGGGACCCATTCAGTTTCAAGTTCAAAGGCCACAGGACAAGGAGAGGGTCGTGGGATGGCTCCAGGAGAACCCAGTACCCTGAGCACTTATGAGATAGGTACAGCCACACGCCCCTCACAAAAGCCTGATACCCATTTTGCAGATGGAGAAACCAAGGCTCAGAGGTTGAGTCGCTTGCCTAGGCCACATGGCCAGGTCCCATTTCCACTTGGATGTAAGGAGAGACAAGGGTCCCAGAGTCCCCTTTGGGTCCCCGGTGGCCCCCACTTCTACCGACCTTGCTCTTTGATGATGGTGATGTTGACCAGGCGGCGTCCAAGGGTGGCGGTACCCACGGGCACGTCGATGGCCTCCACCAGCAGCTGCTTCTCATCGTCGTCCTCAGGCCGGATAAACAGAGGCACCCGCACGTCCACCAGCTCCACGCCCTCCTGGAACTCCACCATGCCCCGGGCATCTGGTGGGGAGCCGTCAGACGGG